>NC_056731.1:679580175-679942675 GCF_019279795.1 Protopterus annectens
CCTTAAATGATGACATCTCTGTTCTGCATTGGTGATATACACCCCTGTCTTGAGGTTGTGCAATGTGTCACAAACAGTGTGTCGGGTACTGTTGTATAGTGGTGTGATATATAGAGTCTGCCAGGCAGTGTTAGTTAGTTGTGGCCTGAGAACCAATAAGTGGTATTGAACGTGTCTAACCTCTGACAGACAATAGGATGGTATATATGTCAGTAAAGTGATATATGTGGGTAAAGGTGTAAAGTGTGCCACATGACACTCACACATATTGTTCATATCTTTTTCAGCCAGATGGCCCACCAATGCAACCCAGCGTACACAGCAGATGAGGAAGACGTGATACTTGACAGTCTATTGCAGTGGTACACAATGCTGTTCTCCAGAAGCAGCCAGCACCAGCAGGAGCGGACTGCACTGTGGCAGGAACTTGTTCGTCGGGTAAATGACATAGGCATGCATAACCAGACATATGAGTAGGTACGCCATCACTGCAGTGATTTAATTAGACAAGTCTGGTGGCGTGCGTCTGATATCCAAAGACAGCAGCTTGCCACAGGTGGTGGGTGGCCATTCACCCCCCTCACCAGAGGAGGAGCTGCTCCTGGGTGGCTCCTGGACAACAGCTACATCAACCTCTGACATGTGTTGTAATGGAGGCCGGAGCCACCCAGCGCATCCACCTGGAGCAAGCAGGTAACATGCCCATCTGTAGACTACAGTTAACTGTATTGTTAGATTATGCATGTGAGATGTGTACTGTGTGTTTAGCAGTTGCTGCCTAGTGTTGTGCAATACGATATTTGAATAATATCCCACACCTGTGACTGTTGACTTTGTTGTACTGCAGTTTAGCACCCACTGTAGCAATGCCACAGTTGTGGCCACTGACAATCTCATATTCTCGTAGGTCCCTCTGGTGTGACAGCAGGGCAGCCGATCCATGCTGGTGAGTGTGTTATACCTGCAATGTTGGTAATGAAATGCATGTCATAGGTGAGGTGTAGGCCATGTACACGTAACCACCAGCATAGTGCATGTTTGCTGTGAGACGTGCACACTCAGTAATGTCAGTAGCTGCCTCAATGACATGCAACACAGAGCATGATACAATTGTGGCAACGACTGCACATTGGATAGGCATAGTTGCAACACCTGTACACAACATAACACATTTATCACGCAGTAACAAAGTCATGCTACATATGGCATAACCACACACCCGCTGTAAGGTCACACTTCAGTATCCCACATGTCATCCACACACACTGATGTACCTCAGGGTAGAGGCCTATCATGGGGCTGTGCAACACTCTTCAACACATAACACAGTCATGTTAGGCAATGCTCCCTATTTGGCACCCCATACACCCATGTACAAAGTGGCTGTGTAATAGTGAATGTATCCACGGCACTGCAGTTCAGGTACAGCATGCTAGGCGGTGGTCTGTCACACAGAGTAGCGTGAGTGACCACAAGATGCATGATGATGATGATGGCACATGGTACTACACCCCATCCAGTTACAGTGACCACAGTACTACACATAGCAGTCTTTGCTGTGCACCTCATTGTTCTGTGTGAAAATATCATATAACCATGATAGCATTTTGGGGCTTACATATGCTAGTATACACATTTGCACAACAGTCGCCATCTGTACAAAGGTCACATATATGTCCTGGAATGCTATTGGGTGTATAGGTCACATGACACACATTGGGTATGTGGGTGTTTAATGTTGCAGTCGTAGCATGCCATGTCATGGCTGGCACACATATCTGCAATATGTCCCACACTCACCATAACCACTGTACAATGTCCATGTCGTGCATTGGGATTCCTTCACATCTATATGCACCACTCATCCCATGTCTGTACATTGCATGCATTTGCTACACCTGTGCCCACTATTATGTGCTATGGACACAGACACTGTCATCAGACATGGCAATCTATGTGTCACACTGATAACACATGCAGCCATGGTATGTATACCATAATATTGCACATGACATTGCAGAGCAGATAATACTTGCACAGCAATGTTGTGTCCATGTAAACATTGTGTTCCAGGGTTTAGCCAATCACTGAACAACTACACACATGCATCAAAGCCATGTATAATGTCATTAGATAGGGCTGTCTACACTTGCACTGCATGGTCTTGAGCAACACATATTCTGCATACTGACACATGTGTGGTGACTGTTTGCCTTGTATACTGTCACCCACCATCACCCACTATTGTATGTGTTGGATTGCTGGGGTGTGTGTGTGTGTGTGTGTGTGTGTGTGTGTGTGTGTGTGTGTGTGTGTGTGCATGTGTGTGTGTGTGTGTGTGTGGGGCATGTGTTCATGTGTGCATGTGTGCATGTGTGCTAACATAATGTACAGATTGTAAAGTGTGTTTCCTGTCTTCCTTCCACAGGTGCTGAGTTAGGAGTGGCTGAATGCAGCAGGGAACCTGATGTCACTGCAACTAATAGTGGAGATGATGAGATATGTATTGTGACACAGGAAGGTCTGACAGGGTCTGTCGTTGGTCCACCAATCGACAGTACACAGCGGTCAACCTCATCTATGCGCACACTCATACTGCCAATACATCCCTTGTCACCAATGGCCATAGCTGAGGGACAGTATACAGTTGGCCTTCACCAGGAGAGTGTGGTACCTATGGCATGTGCATCCCCTCACAGCAGCCATAGCCAGATTACCGGGATGGTACCACATAGACAGATGTCCAGGGGTTCTCGGGTGAGCACCACTGGTCATATTGTCCCTGGCAGACGTGCCCCCGGAGGTATTACAACCTCCAGTATTTTCCCGGGGCGTTGCAGGCACAGGCACATATGGAACGGTACACCGCAGGGACTAAAGAGGGCCCATTACACTGCTATCAATGACAGCATCCATGACCTTGCGGTGCCATCCGGATTACACGAGGTCATTGATAGCTGGGGAGACATTAGATGTCCTCCACAATGTGTTAGGCCAGGACCATGGGGGATGAGAAGGACGCGAGCATGCCAGCAACAGCATCAGCTGGCAGTCGCGATGACCATGATCACAGCCGCCCCAGTGGGTACCAGCCCCAGCAATGCTGGGGCGGGCCCTTTCCATTGACCATCCAAGACCAGGGGCACGTGGCCTGGCCAGTCCCAGCAGGGACATGGGTCCAGTCATCAACCTCTGCCCTGATGATAGCACCCAGTCAGGGTTGGTCCCCTCCCCGTAGCCCCCCTCCCAGGCACAGGTACTGTGTCCGCCAAGACAGTGATCAACCCCTAGGGTACAGTCTGTGGCTGTCCCACAACCCTTTTATGGCAGCCACATGGTGGAGTTGTGTGCATGCAGACACACACAAAACCATACAACAGGGCTCACAAAACACACACACATTACATCAACTTTGGGCCCCATGCAACCCCCACACACACAAAAGACATGCCGATTGGATGGGTCAATGTGGGGCTCTGGCAAACAACAACACACCCTGTGCATATGATGACACCTGTGCCACCTCCTGTCATCTGTCATTGATGAGGAAAGGCTAACATGGTTCTGATGCACAGGGTGACATTATAGCAGTGTAGCAATGGGCAATTCCCAAAAGGAAAGTGTAATGATATCCTTGTAGGTATATCTGAGCAGGCATTATGCATCACAGCTCTGATGTCATTGTAGCATTGTTTACACCAGTGTTAGGTCTGAGTATGTATTGTCCACCCATGTGCCACTTGGCTGAAGTGTACAGTGTTGCCAGCATGTGTTAGTGAGTGGACAGTACATGTGATGTGTGCATTACAAATTAGGGGGTGTACATCTGTGAACATGGGGGGCACTGTCTGCATGTACGCATAGTGGACAATGGGATCAACCCTGTTCACATTGTTAACATCTCATGGTATCTTTCATGGCCAGTATGCATTCTACTACGGGTATGTACTAACATGGGTACATGTTTTATGACATGGGTTGGCACTATGCTGTGGGTGATCCCTTGATATCTGTCAATGATCTGCAGTCTGGTAGTATACACCCCTCAACAGCATGACTATAACCAATCATTAGATGATGTCCTGACAAATGACTCACAGTTGTAGGGAACCAGTAACAGTTGATCCTTCCAGTACTATACTATAACAGTAACCAGTGGTATTGACCACCCATTTCCTGGGACCACCCCTTTGTGGCATATAGCCCTCTTAGGTACATGCAAACACACTAGGGATATGTCCATCCACATCTGGAAATGCATGCATTGGCTACACTGCATTCCCTGGATGGGACATATCCTACACAAGGGTATCATACAGACAGATACCTGTTGTCCAATACATGCTGTATAGCAGTACCCTGTCTATGGCATAGTCATCCACATTTACTATACATACTATCCCATACCACATAGGTGGTAGCCCTAACATGTATGTTTAAATTGTACAGACAGACATGTTATGTCATCTGTCCCTTGGTATCCACATATCCATAGGTATTGTGTCCCCATGTTTCACATAAACATTAGGGGCCTGATGCATATCCACAGGGCTGGTGTACACCTATAATGACTGTCCATTATTGCCAGTCATTGTTGTGTATGAACATGTCTGACATATAAAGGGAATTACCCCCCTCCCGTACTCTATAGTATGTTTATGGTGTGTGGGGAAAGTCCTTAGGATCACCATTGGCCCGGCACAAAATACATATGTGACCTATGATCTGAGAAGCAGGGACAATCTGTTGAAGGTTACAAATGTATTCATGCAATATGCAGGCTTCACACCTATGTATCTTGAGGTCACATGTACACAAATTTATTTGACAGAGAAAAGTGTGCTGCATACTTTTGAAACATATGTCATACCTAGTAAAAGCCCCCCACTGCATTGACCACCTGTGGACACACACACCACGCAGGATCAAACCCCTACCTATGTTATGAATATAGAGATATGCATTAACACGGGAACATGCTACTGACTGTTCTGTTCTCCTTGAACATTTGTAGGATGCTGACATCATCAACTTTCCAAAGAGGGATGTACCTCTAATGTTTTTCCCAGTCTCCAAAAAGGCTACTCCCCTCAAAGGATAACACATAAAAAAAACACACACACACCAAACCCCAATTGGTGTTTGCAGGATTTAAACCCTACCTAACTATGTTATGATACTAGACAGATAACAAAACACAGGGGTATCTGCATTTGGGTGGCTTCCTCCTTTAATATTTGTAGGATGCTGACATCATCAGACTTTCCCAAAAAGGGGTGTACCTCTTTTTAAAGTGTTTTCCCAGTCTCCAAAAAAGGCCCCCCTCAAAGGAAATCCCCCCAACACACATGGCGTTTATAGGATTTAAACCCCTATCTTATTACGTTATGATACTAGACAAGTACGCATTAACATGGTGCTCTATATGCATTACTTTGGGTTTTTTTCTCCTGGGATATTTTTAGGATGATGACATCATCAGACTGGACATGGTAATGTGTGACACTTTTTATGCAATCCCAGGAATGATCCATGTGGTGGCAGGTATCAACAGCTTGACAGGACCCGTGAGTCTCACCTTGTGTGATCTATCTGTGGAAACACCCCTTGAAAAAAATCCCCCTTTTTTTTAAATTTTGTCAACCCCCCCCAAAAAAAAAATATCTAAAGCCCCAACGAAATTGTTTTTTTTGGTTTTGGTTGGGAAATTTTGGAAACCCCCTTTTTTGTCCCCTTTGGGGGGAATTTTTTTTGGATTTTGGGGGGGGTTTAAAGTTTTATTTTTTTTGGGAAAAATTGGGTGTTAAGCTCCTGTCACCCACCATCACCCACTATTGTGTATGTGTTGGATTGCTGTGTGTGTGTGTGTGTGTGTGTGTGTGTGTGTGTGTGTGTGTGTGTGTGTGTGTGTGTGTGTGTATGTGTGTGTGTGTGTGTGTGTATGTGCTGTGGTGAGCAGTGTATTTCTGTGCATGTGTGCATGTGTGCTAACATCATGTACAGATTATAAAGTGTGTTTCCTGTCTTCCTTCCACAGGTGCTGAGTTAGGGGTGGCTGAATGCAGCAGGGAACCTGATGTCACCGCCTCTAATAGTGGAGATGATGAAACATGTATTGTGGCACAGGAAGGTCTGACATGGTCTGTCGTTGGTCCACCAATCAACAGTACACAGCGGTCAACCCCATCTATGTGCACACTCATACTGCCAATACATCCCTCATCACCTATGGCCGTAGCTGAGGGACAGCATATAGTTGGCATTGACCAGGAGAGTGTGGTACCTATGGCACGTGCATCCCCTCACAGCAGCCATAGCCAGATTACCGGAATGGTACCACATAGGCGGATGTCCAGGGGTTCTCGGGGGAGCACCACTGGTCATATTGCCCCTGGCAAATGTGCCCCCGGAGGTATTACAACCTCCAGTATGTTCCGGGCTGTAATGCAGGCACAGGCACATATGGAACGGTACACCCGACAGGGACTAAGGGCGCAGAGGGCCCATTACACTGCTATCAATGACAGCATCCATGACCTTGCCGGTGCCATCCGGACTTACACCGAGATCATTGATAGCTGTTGGAGGAAGACATTAGATGTCCTCCACAATGTGTTAGCCATGAGCCAGGACCATGCGGGATGGATGAGAAGCCGACGCGGACGCATGCCAGCAACAGCATCAGCTGGCAGTCGTCGCGGATTGACCACTGATCACAGCCGCTCCCGTAGTGGCAGTACCAGCCCCAGCAATGCTGGGGCTGGCCTGTCCATTGACCATCCTACTAGACCACGTGCACGTGGCGCTGGCCAGTCACAGCAGGGACATGGGTCCAGTCATCACACCTCTGCCACTGATGATAGCACCCAGTCAGGGTTGGTACCCGAGACTGCCCGTAGCACCCCTGCTAGGTACAGGTACTGTGTCCATAGCCAAAGACAGTGATCTGTACGGCCTAGCAGGTACAATCTGTGGCTGTCCCACAATTGCCCATTTATGGCAGCCACATGGTGGAGTTGTGTGCATGCAGACACACACACATTTACCATACAACTACAGCTCACACATACACACACACATTACATCAGCATTGGCCTATGCAGTACTGTTGTCCCTCACACACACACACACAGACATGCCGATTGGATGGGTCAATGTCGGGCTCTGGCAAACCTACAACACACCCTGTGCATATGATGACACCTGTGCCACCTCCTGTCATCTGTCACATTAATGCAGGAATAGGCTAACATGGTTCTGATGCACAGGGTGACATTATAGCAGTGTAGCAATAGTAGCAAATTGCCAACAGGAAAGTGTACTGATATCCTTGTAGGTATATCTGAGCAGGCATTATGCATCACAGCTCTGATAGTCATTGCAGCATTGTTTACACCAGTATTAGGTCTGAGTATGTATTGTCCATCCATGTGCCACTTGGCTGAAGTGTACAGTGTTGCCAGCATGTGTTAGTGAGTGGACAGTACATGTGTGATGTGTGCATTACAAATTAGCGGGTGTACATCTGTGAACATGGTGTGTGCGCACTGTCTGCATGTACATGCATAGTGGACAAGTGGGATGTGCGACATACCCTGTTCTACACATTGTTAACATCTCATGGTATCTTTCGATGGCAGTATGCATTCTACAACAGGTATGTACTAACATGGGTACATGTGTGTATGACATGGGTTGGCACTATGCTGTGGGTGATACCGTTGATATCTGTCAATGATCTGCAGTCTGGTAGTATACACCACCTCAACAGCATGACTATAACCAATCATTAGATGATGTCCTGACAAATGACTCACAGTTGTAGGGAACGCAGTAACAGTTAGATCCTTCCAGTACTATACTATAACAGTAACCAGTGGTATTGACCACCACATGTTCCTGGGACCACACCTATGTGGCATATAGCCCTCTTAGGTACATGCAAACACACTAGGGATATGTCCATCCACATCTGGAAATACATGCATTGGCATACACTGCATTCCCCGGATGGGCCGCATATCCTACACAAGGGTATCATACAGACAGATACCTCTTGTCCAATACATGCTGTATAGCAGTACCCTGTCTATGGCATAGTCATCCACATTTACTATACATACTATCCCGACAGTACCACATAGGTGGTAGCCCTGAACATGTATGTTGGGTACCAATGTGTACAGACAGACACGTGTTATGTCATCTGTCCCTTGGTATCCACATATCTATAGGTATTGTGGGGTCCCTCTATGTTTCACATAACACATTAGGGGCCTGCATGCATATCCACAGGGCTGGTGCACACCTATAATGACTGTCCATTATTGCCAGTCATTGTTGTGTATGAACACGTCTGACATATACCCCGGCAATTACCCTCACTCACAGTACTCTATAGTATGTATCATGGCTGTGCATGGCAGGAATGTCCTTGGCCACGGATCACTACATTGGCCAGGCTTGACGCATACATACATATGTGACCTATGATCTGAGAAGCAGCGGCACAATCTGTTGAAGGTTACAAATGTATTCATGCAATATGCAGGCTTCACACCTATGTACTCATTGAGGTCACATGTACACAAATTTATTTGACACGCAGATACCCGATGTGTGCAATGCGCATACTGTTTGAAACATATGTCATACCGTAGTAAAAGCAAAACCCACACTGCATTGACCACCTGTGGCACACACACACTCAGCGTTTGCAGGACTCAAACCCCTACCTATGTTATGATACTATAGAGATATGCATTAACACGGCAAGCTACATGCAATACTGACTGACTTCTGTTCTCCTTGAACATTTGTAGGATGCTGACATCATCGAACTTTCCAAAGAGGGATGTACCTCTCAATGTATTTTCCCAGTCTCCAAAAAGGCTACTCCTCTCAAAGGATATCACACACATACACACACACACACACACACACACACACAAACAATTGGTGTTTGCAGGACTCAAACCCCTACCTAACTATGTTATGATACTAGACAGATAACACATTAACACAGCGCGCTATCTGCATTAATGGGTGGCTGCTGTCCTCCTTGAATATTTGTAGGATGCTGACATCATCAGACATTTCAAAGAGGGATGTACCTCTTTTAATGTGTTTTCCCAGTCTCCAAAAAGGCTACTCCTCTCAAAGGAAATCACACACAAACACATGGTGTTTGCAGTACTCAAACCCCTACCTAACTATGTTATGATGCTAGAAAGATATGCATTAACACTGTGCGCTATATGCTTTACTGGGTGGTTTCTGTTCTCCTGGTATATTTATAGGATGATGACATCATCAGACTGGACATGGTAATGTGTGCACACATTTTTATGCAATCCCAGGAATGATCCATGTAGGTCGGCAGGTATCAACAGCTTGTACAGGACCCCGTGAGTCTCACCTTGTGTGATCTATCTGTGGACACATTGCCATCCCTTCATATGTCAACACATATCTATGCACAGATTGTTGGTTATGTGGATATGACATGTGTCTGTGATGTTGATTGTTCAAAGTCTATGTGGGACATGTGTAGCTCTGTTCCGTGATGTATGTCCTGGGTGGCTGCCTTGCAGATGGTGTAGCATGCTTGGGAACCATGATCTGCACATGAACATACCACAGTTGGTAAGGTTGTGTGTTTGTCGGTTTTCAATAGCTCTGTTTATGACTTCTGCCATGATGCACTCCATGGCCTTGCAGATCAGACTTTATAGGCTTACTGGACTATACTTCCCATGGTGTGTTGTGCACCCACACATGTGGGGAGTGTCATATGTTGCTGTAACACATTCGACGGTTCCAGGTCCTGTGGAGTGGGTGAGGCTCAAGAGACTGTTCAGGTGCAAGGTCTGTTTGTTCTGTAGTGCATGCATGACACATATTGGGAAACAATGTAATCCAATTGCTGCCATGCTTTTGGCTTTGGGGGGAGATGTTCAGCAATTCTACATGTGATATCTCCTGGTATGATTTCAGGGACTATCGTCAGTGGGGGGTGGGTATGTATACATGGGCCTGTCTGACAGGATGTTGGCAATGTCAGTAATGTACAGTTGTCCCTGACTCAGCACATATATGCGTGTACATTACTATTTATTACATAGCTGACGGACATGTCATGATTCTCAGACTGGACTCCTTCTCAGCTACTCTTTACAAAACACCGACAAACCTGAGCACTAATTCCGGTTATACTCTTTTACACACTTAACACCCTACTGATCCTTTGTGATCAGGCTACAGAGTGTCATCATAATACACTGGCATGTCCAGGGGTCAGTTTCATGTGTACTCTCCAGTCCAGCTAGTGAATATTGTGTTTATGACACAATGTCACATCTGCCTCATGTACACAGACAACCCTCTCCTCCTCACATCACACTCACATATATGTGGGAGATGTAACAATATTGACATACAGGACGCTGAGCTCTCTCGACCCATGACTGGCATAGTCTATCAGGTGGTGAGGGTGACCACGCACACCACATATCAGTCTCAAATACACAGATAGTGACAGCAAACAAACCACATTATCACACATACACATATTCGGAGGCTCTACATACACTCTGCCTAAGCAGCAGAGACCTCCAAAGCAGACACACATACAACTGCTACCCCACTACAATGCCCACATGTCACACAGTTCACAATGTCAGTGTGCCACACAGTCACTGCCCTTTGGGCTAAACAACACACCTGATGCACTTGTTATAGGTGACACTTAATGTCAGACACACTACCGTCCCACTCACCAGGCCAGACAGGGAACAGTCACTTTGAGTTGTCTCTCAGGTGCCAGGATCTGCACATAACACATGCACTCAGGTCACTCCAAAGCAAGTCCAGGACTGGCTCCATCATTGTCCATGCTGGTGCGTACAACCTCAGACGTTCCTCCCTGGACCACATAACATGACACATAGAGGAACTCTGTGATCATGTAGCCCAGCCCAGTATTACCCTGACCTTGTCTATCATCTTACACTCACCAAGTATGATGTCACAGTATACCAACAAACTGATCACGTTTAACAGTTGGCTAACATATTGGTGTTATTCAAAGGGGATACAGTGTCTGTCACCCTGGGGTGACATGTTCGGCATGCCACATAGCTTCCCTATGGACAGCTTGCACCTGTCACCCTTGGACTTTTGAATACTGGCTAGGGCACTTGCTGCCACCATACTGCCCTATTTAAGCAGGGCTCAAAGGACAGAACCACCTCCATACACATTACAGAGTACACGACACTGAAGGTAATACTGCTCAACACCAGATGTCTTACCCTCAAATTGCACTCACTCAGGAATCTCCTCAGTATGGAGGATAGCAATATCTGTGCACTAACAGACACATGGTTCAGGCTCCCACATACACACCAGCAATACCAGGTTGTATTTTGTACCATGCTTTCTGACCACATAACTCGGAATGGCCAACACAAATAGGGGGAGTATCCATATACACCACAGATACACATACCTCCGGGTTGGTAGCACTGCACAATGCATCACGGACCATACATATGCACCTAACATTGTGCAAATCTGCCTTTTGGTTTGTTGCCTGCTACAGACCACACTCCCCAACACAGCAACCTCACTCAGCTTTCCTGGGAACATTGGACCATATGAAGGTCTCCCCAAACACCATTATATTGGGTGACATCAAATACCCACACATTAACTGTGGATAGTACTCAGGCCACAACACCCTCGACCAACAGTTGTTACTATTTCTACACTCATATGCTATGGCACAACCGGTCACCACTCCCACAAGAGGGGACAACATATTGGACATGATCATCACCGACAAGGGGCCTCTATGTTCCACACCTGCGGTATACCCCTCATTGGTAAGGGCAGAACATACTTTATCTCACTGGACATCCATATCCTGTCCCCACACCCATCCTGGGTCATCTTGGTGAACTTCCCACAAGCAAACGTCATACTCCTCCAAACCATGGAGGTATCCTCCAGAGACCCTGGGTCAGGGGTAAGTATGGCTCAGACTGCTGAATCCTTTACATATACATTCTATGGACACCTAGTGGATCGCATGGATCGTTACATCCAAAATAACAACTGGACTCACTCCTGCAATGGCAGTGGACCTGTCTGGTAGACCCCAGCCATTAATACGCTTTACAACAAATGGAGGAAGCTACTACATGATAGAGCACAATCCCAGACAGGGAAGGCATCTGTGATCTGTACTAGCGGACTACTACAATCACTCGGGTATTTATGTCAGGCACGCTTCTAATGGAGAATTGCACCAGAAATGTTGGACACTCACAAGGCCTTCTTCAGTTGATTCGGGTACCTGGCTGGACACTCACTAACATGCTGTGTGTTACTTGCATACTGACTAAACATACCTTGAACCCACTGACATTGCCATCATCCTGGCAAACAGGTTCAGTGCAGATGTGCCCCCCCATCCCCCCTAAGGTGGTACTGTCCATACCAACAGAGTGTAACCTCCCAGACATCACGAGTAAACAGGTGAGTGCTGCCCTCCCCACAGCGGACAACACAGCATCAATGGGACCAGACGGTGTCCCAGCCTGTGTCGTACACAGCCTTCATGACAGACATAACACTCACATTACATCACTGTTCGATATAAGAGTTAATGCAGGATATGTACCCACGGAATGGCGTACAGTGATAGTGGTCCCGCTCCACTGAATACTGCCACAACAGACCACAGACAATATCGGCCTAAAAGGCTAACTAGCCTGTTCTGCAAAGCTATAGAGTGTATTGTAATGGGACCCATGCACTTAGACATGGGAAACCTATAGACACTGGGTCCTACACATTACAGCATTGTTGTGGGCAGATCTTACCTGTTGGACCTGTTCATATTCTTTCAACAGTTACCAGGTCCATCAGTGTTGGGACGGTTGTCCACACAGCCTGCCTGGACCTTGCACAACCCTTCAACACAATACCCCACTCGGCCATTATGCATAGGCTCACCAGCATCAATATCGACACATATCTGACACGATGGATTGCCACCTGGAGCACGGATAGCACCCACATACTCAGTGTTGCAGGTGCCATGTCTGACTATACAACTGTTACACCTGGCATCCCACAAGGCTTAGTCCTGGGACTTCTCTTGTTCAGTATATATTTGTGTGATGTACAGGCTATCACAGGAGGGATATGGCTGCCCATGTTCGCAGATGACTGCAAACTGGGTGCTATAATCAGCTCTCCTCCTGGCACATGCATACTCATACAGAGTCTCACAGAGATAGGCTGACTGGTGTCTGAGCTATGGCCCACGGCCACATGCCATTAGTTGCATAGTCATCCCCTTTGAGGATGACAAGATGCCCACACATTACCTCATAGGTTGTAATCCATTACATACAGTAGTAGTTGTTCGGGTTTGGGGACATGACCTGTTCATAATCTCGCCTTTGACAATCCTATTGCCATAGTGGTTTAATCAGTACATCTACATATCCCACCATATCCCACATGGTTTCACATGTTGATCACGTGTGGTCATTGTGCCCCTATACTCTTCACGACCATACTTGGTTACTATGCCACCTTTGGGATGTACCTTCCCTGACACCTGCAGCAACTGTAATGGCCACAAATGTTACTCTTCGAGCAGATGTAGGGACTCACACAGATGCCCTGCACAGTTCCAATACAGTAACTCCAGCTCTACTCAGTCCCTTACCACCTACACAGATGTGTTGTGTGCCTGTAGTTAAAGGCAATATCTGACCCAGACTTACTGGACATGCTCCACCTCAGGATATCCGACTCCATTGCTGCTACACACTCCAGGGACATATACCTCAGCACTGATGTTAAAAGGACATGCTGGGGGGACAGATTATTATCAGAAAGCCTCCACTCACTCCGGAGTGTAGTCCCAGCTTTGCATAGGCAGAGCCACCTACTAACCACCTACAGGTGACATCTTGGCAAGTGGATGGGTGATCGCATCTTTACCCATGGGATATCTTCTGGGTCCCTGCTAGACAGAGGCACAGTACACTGAACATAAATGGGCTATCTTGTGTGACCTACTATTCACAGGCACAGTGCTCTGATTTGACTGGGTTGCAGTAGCCAAACACACTCTGGCTATGCTTGTACATGCCCTAGGGCAGATAGCCTAGTATCAACCTCTGAACCTATGATAATTTTCATGATGCACAATGTTTATTGCTGATACTGTTTGCAGGTTTTTATCATCTTTGCTTTCACACTTTATATGAACCGTTTAGGTATCTGCAGAACATATTTGCTTATGGCAGGGTTCCACTATATTATATACGTGTCTGTTGTCATATAAGTGTGTGCACAGGGCAGATTGCTGTGTAGTGAGAGGTTCCTGGGTTAACACATGCAACTGCCTGCTATGTGTGGCCCAATGCTTTACTCCAACATGGCCTAAGTGTGTGAGCATGCCCAGTTCAGACTGTCAGTGTTCTGTTGCCTGACATTTGTCTCATGTATTCAAGTGTGTGAGCATGCCCAGTGTGACCTTTCAGTATGTTGCTGTCTGAGGTCCACTACATTTGTTGATGTATGTCTACATGTCCATTATTAACATTTGTACTGTGTGTGTTGAAAGTCAGGTTCTATTCTTACTGCAGGACTCACCTTTGTGTCATAACTCGACAGGGATTATGCTGTACCTGCAGGGTTTCCGTGAAATACTTTGCATAGACTTATCAACATTTCTTCATACAGGCTAACCACTGCACTACTGTCATGGTTTAGTGGTTCTGTACTATGACTATAGTGCACAGTATCCTGGGTTCGAGGCCGATTGCCGCTTATATTTTCATACTGAGCAGACCAGACTGCGTAGGGGCCAGTAGAGCAGATATGAGCATGTTGGCATTTGTTCAGCTATGCCCTACCTAGACCCAGATTGTCCAACATTGCTCAATATTAACCATCATTGCTGGACATTGGCCAATATTACTCTACATTGACCACATTTGTAGTAGTTGGTGTGTGCGATTTTGTTTACATTGACTTCATGACGGTAAATGCTGTTTAGCGCTGCTTTATATTGCTTAACACATGGCAATCATGCCTCAAGTGTTGATGCAGGGCTGCCTATGTCGGATGCACATACTACACTCCCTATATATGTTTGAAAGCAGGTAGTGTCAACGTAGGCATCCCTTTTACTATATGTGCGGGTCAGAGAGAGGTATCATTTCCAGAGTTCCTACTAAGCCAGTGTATGTGCTATGTGTTGCCTCTTTGCCAAGGCCAAAGCATACTGGGCATGCCTCCTTCTGCCTACTGGGGCAGGCTCAGGCTGTACCTCCTCCGAGTCACGCTCTGCCTGTGATGGCCTTGGCAATGGTGGGGGGCTGTTTGGCCCAGGCCTATGCTGGTCCTGCTGCAGTTGTTTTCACAGGATCATATTAGGTAGCATAGCACATACCATGACAATTTGGGTACATGTAGTTGGTGAGTACTGCAAGGCTCCACCAGATGTGTCCAGGCACCGGAACCGTGACTTGAGCAGCCCAAACACATGCTCGATTACATTTCGTGTTTGTGCGTGTGCCTCATTATGGCATTCCTGTTCAGGTGTGTGTGCATTTCTGATGGGTGTCATCAGCCACGGCTCCAGTGCATAGCCAGCATCCCCCACTAGGTAACCATGTGGGATGCCCCCATTGGCAAATGTCTGGTACAGTTGCATCAGATGCCAGATATGGGAATCATGGTAGCTTCCAGGGCAGCCAGCACACACATTCAGTATTATGCCCTGGGCATCGCACACGACCTGGCAGTTGATGGAGGGGAAGCCCTTGCGGTTGAAGTAGACCCTACCTGGCTCACTGGCTGGTGCTTTGATGCATATGTGCGTGCAGTCTATTGCACCCACTAACTCAGGGTATTTCGCTATTTGCTGGAAGAGATGCATATTGCTGGCCAATACCTCACGGGAATTGGGGAAATATACATGATCACCGACATGTGCTGACATGGCATCCAGGAAGTGGTTTAGTACCCTGGATGCTGATGCTTGTGATATCCCCATCATATCACCAGTTGGTCTCTGGAAGGTACCTGTTGCTAATATTCTTAGGCCAACACATACCTTAGTTTCCACTTGGATGGGTTCCCCTCTGTTGGTTCTGTGTGTGAGGCATGGCCTGCACAGCTCAACGATTTGCTGCAAGAGGTCTCTGTCCACTCTATAGTGCTCCACTATCTCCAGCTCGTATAGCCCTGGTAGGTAACCCTGGGCCTGTACACTCTTCTCCGTCTCCTCACTGTGGGTTGTCCAGCAGCATTTGCATTATCACCACCCTCAGTATGTTGCATATGTCGCCTTATAACAACAATGGCAGCCCCTAACATTTTTTGTCACAGTGAATCCTTTTCAGTTTTCACTTCTATTAGCTTACTGCAGTGTTGCAGTGTCTCTTGAGAGAAACATAATGGACTGTTGTTTGCAGAGTTTTAAGTGCTGGGCTGGGCTGGGCTAGTGCTCTGCCTGGGTAATTGCCTGATTCTGATTGTTTTCACCTGCTAGCTCTGTTAGTACTCCCTGGTAACTTCCACTATTTGGTGTGCTTCCTTTTTCCTTACTGTTTCCTCAGGGGGGGAGCACCGGGCACACAAACGCAAACACGTGCACAGCAGCTAACATGCACGCACACATTCTTACACGGACTAAAGCTTGCTTATTCTTCTTAAAACGCATGCACACCACTGCAAACGCGCTTACAACTGCTTACACAGCCTTACATATGCTTACTCAAGCCTACACATGCGCACACACGCTTACACGCGTGCACATTGTCTTACTCGGGTTTACTGGTATGCACGCTCAGCAAGAAACGGTGTTATCCATGGCATACACCTTCGATTTCTTGATTTTATCTGGCCTACCTGTTGACACACCTCTTTCACTATTATGTAAATGTAAGCTGACACATGTCACTCTGCTCAAATGAGCTTCACTCCTTTCATACATACCCCCCTTGTGATGTCACCTATCTTCTACTCTGTTACTCCCCTTATCCTACTCCTACACTCCACTGACTGTGCTCATTTGCTATGTAAACTTGCGATTCACTATCCTAACTCTCATTTGCATAGGATTGCCTACTAATGCTTAGTTACATCTCTTAGACTGAGCTTCCCCCCTTAGCAACCTCTACTCGGTGGCCATGTTGTCTTCAGCCTGCCGTTCCATTGCATTGTAATTTCAATTTTAGCTATAAAATCCACGTTTGTGGATCTTAATTATTAATTTTCTGCTTTTTAGGACACAGCGCGTTTGCGTGGCGCTGTGCTACGGTTAAACCCCGGTGATCGGGATAAAAAATAAAAGTTATTTTATTTTTAATTTGCATCACTTCCCATTGCCAATGGCCATATTTTTGCTTCCTCCTGTGAATGCATGTTTTTTTTCCAGCTGACACGGCTTAGTTTTGCTATTTGCAGAACTGTACTCAGTTATCAACTGAGTACATCTCTGCAAATAACACTACTCCTACTTGGACAGGTTCGGGTTTCCTGGATCACAAATTTACCTCATTTGCATGGCTTTCACCTGCAATTGAGGTAATTTGCATATCCCAGCCCTGTCCATGTAGGACTAGTTTGGAGAGCACAGTTGCACGCCCCTACCGGCTGTTCCTGGATCGCTCGGTGGACATATTGGCTGCATGGAGTCTTACTCTACTCTAAGACTCCGTGCAAGCTTTAGTGAATCTGGCCCATTATTTTGAAAAGTCTCTTAGTGAGGCTGAACATTCTGTATTCCATCTTGGACCTGACAACAAGAAGGACCATTTACCACATCATCTGCCTTGCTCTGTTAAGTAAGTAGAGAATAGTGATTCTCTTAGATTCAGTCACGAATATAGTGAAGCTTAGTGTAGATATTGTTTTTCTTTGTCTGAGCCTGTCCTTCTGTGTTATTTTAAATATTCCCTATGATTTTGAACTTTGATGTCACTGTGAATAAATACTTGGTATTTTCTTTTTCTTTTATTACTTATTATTAAATATATTTAAACCTTTCAATGTGGCTGATCTTTGTAGAGATATTTAAGTTTTTGAGAGTATTTGCATATGTGCATATTTATTTGGTGATGCAGTATGGGCCACTCCTAATAGCCATGTTCTTGATCAAGCTACCATTTGTAGTAATATTAATATTACACGGTAAAATTGGACACCCTTTGTTAAGGGCCTTAAAGTAGCTGGCAAGGGGTTCTGCTGGCAGTGATAACTACCTTAGTCTGGGCAAAAGGAGGCCCTCAGACTGATTGTGCTCTCTGTGTGCTCTTAAGGGAAATTATGCTTGATTGTGCTTGATACACACAGCTGCATCTGGAAATACTGTGTCTATACCTCTTATTCTCCCAGTGAATGCCCTCCTACTAGTGCCAGTGGTGAAGACTAAGGCTCCTTGATTACTGGCTGAGAGGTGGAAGGTCATCACATATTGGTTAGCAGTGGTGGAATATCCACATCACATATTGGTTGGCAGTGGTGGGATCATCACATCGCATATTGGTAACAGTGGTGTGGATATTGAACTGCTGTAGCCTGTAAACTGTTATCACTAAATGAGGTGTCTGTACTTTCAAGCAGCCACACAGTAGACAGTCCGAGTTTCATATCACAATAGTTGTATTTGTTTTTTATAGCTTAGTTAGTCAGAGAGAGCAGGCAAAGATGTCAGCAGAGGATTATGGCAAGCTAGAGAACTGGTGCATGCCAACCTGACTAAAAGGAAATGACTGCAGCCTTAATCACAGCTGCATCACAGAGCAGCAACCAGGAAGACAGCCAAACTGGCAATGGGGATGTATAGCTCTCAAAATATGCACAGTTCAACTTTTCCTCAGAGAACTTGAATATTCATCTGGAGTTAAATAGACTTGAACTGGAGGCCAAATGTTTGGAACTAGAATCAGCAGAGAGACTGTGGTGTTTGGAGGCTGAAGAAAAGCAAAACAGATGGAACTAGAATCACTAGAGTGAATGCGGCATTTGGAGGCTGAAGAAAAAGAGATACTGAGATTTAGACTGAGATGTCTGAGAGCTGAAAAAATGAGAGGTTGTGGCAGCATGAAAAAGAAATTCTGACTATTCGTCAGGGTCATGGAGATAATGGGGAAGGGAATAAGCAAACCCTAGAAGCAATAAAGGTCAGAAAATGTCTTTCACAATTTACAGAAGGTGATCATTTATTATTCATATTCATATGTTTGCAAGGGTATGTGAACAATATAATTTTGAACAATGGCTATGCGTACAGTTCCCTACCCCCCTTACTCCATGGAAAAGCTGTATCTGCTGTTTCTAAATTGTCTGATACTGATTGCTTAAATTATAATACAGTTAAAAATTGTTTATTGAAATACTTTAACACCTGAAGTTTATAGAAAAACGTTTTGTGAGCATAGATGCAAGGCAAATGAAAGTGTGAGTGATTATACTGCTGAGATAAGCACTTATTTTCATAGGTGGGTAAGTGAGTGTCAGGTCACCACTTAGCACTTTGCCTGAGGACAGAAGAATCTAGTTGGCAGACAGGGACTGTGCTCCCTGTGTGCTCTTAAGGGAAACTGTGCATCAGGAGATACTTTGTGTGTACCTGTTATCCTCCCAGTGAATGTCCGCCACTAGTGCCAGTGGTGAAGATTAAAGCTTCTTGATTACTGGCCCAGAGGGGGAGGGTCATCACAAGGCTCACAGCACAATCTCAATCTACAGACATCCTAAATTTCATCACAGCAAAACAGTGTAACAGAAGCTGAGCAGGACAAGTGCAGACCCTAATGAATGGAAACTAGATCAGGGGGTCTTCCAAGATTTGACCCATCTGTGGGGAGTTCCTCAAGTAGACCTCTTTGCTTCCATGTTGAACATTCAACTGGCAGAATTCTGTTCCAGGGCTCCATGCAAGAAGACCTAGAAGGCAGATGCCTTTTATTTTCTTTGGACAGAAATGTTCCTGTATGCCTTGCCACTCTTCCCACTAATTTCCAGGGTACATCCTAAGATTCAGAAGGAATCCCCCAAGATCAATGTGGTGACTCTCTTCGGGCACAGGCAACCATGAATCTTGCTTCTTTTGGAAATGCCCTGTAGCAATTACAACAAGCCTCTTCACAGAGTGGATCTACTCACACAAGAAGAGGAGTGTTTGATACACCTTGGCATAACTCATCTTCATTTGGCCATCTGGATGATTCCTTTTAGGCACCTGTTTTCTGAGGATGTGCAGCAGGTAATAATGGAGGTAAGAAAGCCTGCTACTGGGAAATCATAAATCAGCAAATGGAAAATGTTTTCTAGTTAGTGCCAACAACATAAACAGCACCCATTTAGGGCTAATTTTTCACTAGTTTTACAATATCTGCAAGGTTCACTTATCTGCCATTTCATCATGTCTACCCATGGATCTACCTCTTTCAATGTCGTCTAATGTTAAAATGTTCTTGAAAGGGGTTTTGTATAAGAGGCCTCCAGGTAAACTTGTGGCCCAACCTGGGATCTTATGTGTGTGTTAGAGACGCTAACACTTGCTCAATTTGAGCCAGCTAATCTGGCTGACTTGAGGTTCTTAACATGAAAAACAGCTTTACTGATTGTTTTGATCTCCACCAGAAGGGAATCTGAAGTGCAGCTCTTATAGTGAGTCAACCCTACCTCATTTTCCATAGGGACAGGGTTTCTCTTGGAGCTAATCCTTTTATGCCTAAAGTACGGAAAAAACTATGACAGAAGCGCCAAGCAGTCCAAACAAGCCAACAAAAGCCTTAACGCACTTTTATTACCAATATAAAACAGCGTTTTCGCTACCACAATGGAGTAGCTTCCTCAGAGGCAAAAAGACACAATAAAAAAGGCGCCAAGCAGTTTTATACTGAATGCACCTTCAGTCAATTAAGGTATAACAAGGAAATTGTGTAAGCAACATCACTTCCCAAAATTTTAAAACACATTTACATATAAATAGTCAATATCGCTTTCTTATAAAAGTGAAAGCTTTTAAACAATAAAGGCAATATGAATAACCAATGTGAAGTACAAATATATTAAAATATATAAAAATTGATGAATAATAGCCAAAGTATGATAAAATAAATATACCCCTCTACACATTTCTATAACCTGCCAACTTTTATCTAACGCAATAAAAGATCTATATTTTAAAACAGGGGCGATGTTACAGCTCTCATTTAACCCTGGGAGGTTGAAAGCATCGAGCTTAAGCTGCCATTCCAACTCTGAAATCTCTAATAAAAGAGAAGTAGGTCCACCCCTAAAAGATCTATGTGTACAATCAATTCCTATAAAAACAAAGTTGTGACCAGGGTTGATCTCTACATGTTTCGCTAGAGCATTATCACTTTTATTATTCCTGATGGCGTAACAGTGTTGGTATATGCGCTCCCTGAATTTTCTGTCGGTTTTCCCGACATAAAAAGCAGGGCAACAAACACAGAAAGCCACATAAATAATAGATTTAGTTTCACAATTTATTTTACTGTTAATTTCATATTTTTTGTGGCCTATGATGAAAGAATTCACTGTTCGTACTACATAACACCAATTACATGCTCCACAGCTGAAACAGCCTTTGGTTCTATGTAAAAGTTGACTAGAATGGTTTCTTTGCAATAATTCTTTTATATTATTGCCCCTTTTATATGTAATTCTCGGTTTTACCCCTAACTTCTCTACCAAAAAAAAATTATTGGTAATAAAATACCAATTCTTTTCAATGATTTCCGAGATTTGCCTTGAGTCCAAGTTGAAAGTTGTTGTGAAACTCAGAGAATACTCCTTAATGAGTTTCTCCGAGCCAATATCCATAAGGGACTCACTAATGTGAAACTCACATGTATTGTCAAGACACTCAGATGGAATAATTCTTTTTTCATGAATTAAAGGTCTAAAAAAACCCCTTGACCTCTTTGTTGTAACCTCTACAACTAACTCTTCTATGATGAACCGTGGATAACCACTGTTAATAAAAAAGTCTGTTAGTAAGGCACATTCATTTTCAAAATCCTTTAAGTCGCTACACATTCTAACCGCCCTAACTAGTTGACCCTTAATGATAGCTCTTTTCAGCTTAAAAGGGTGGGCGCTTGTATAGTGTAAAAAAGAGTTGATGTAAGTTTCTTTACGAAAAATAGATGAAACAAATCTTAAATTATTTAAATCCTTTTTAAGTTTAACATCAAGGTAATCAATCTCTTCAACAGCGAATTTGAAGGTGAATTTGAGAAAGGAAGTTGTTTGGTTGAAATAATCCACAAGCATTTGTGCCGCATGTTATTCCCCTTTGAAAAGGATGAAAGTGTCATCCAAGAACCTGGTGTAGTAGCCGATTTTCTCTTTCCATACTGGGTGCTTGAGAACAAACTCTTTCACCCAGTATGCCATAAACATGTTGGCCACGATGGCCCCACATGGGGAGCCCATCGCTACACCACGTTTTTGGATATAATAATCTTTCCCAAAAATAAAGAAGTTTGAAGACAATACTATATCCAGGAGCTCTGTAATGTTATTGATTTCATTTCTGGGGGCTTTGAATTCCATCAATAGTAGATCCAACCATTCAATAGCCTCTTGATGTGGTATAGAGGTATATAAGTCGACTACATCGATTGTGAGGAAATTATAAGACCTTTCAAACCCAATGTCATTAATACTGGTTAGAAAGCTCCAGGAGTCTTTGCAAATGCTTGGGACCAACTTCAAATACTTAGACAGTAAGAAGTCAATATATTTAGCAGAAGGGTGGGAGATAGAAGACCTCCCATCAACTAATGCCCTCATAGGAGGGTCCACAAGGTTTTTGTGCACCTTGGGTATGCCAAACATTACTGGAGTTCTTGGCTGAGAAATATTAATGTATTCATAGGTGTCAAGGTCAATTCTCCCTTCTATGAATAAATCCCTATAGTATCCTTTAATCCTATTGATACTTACATTCATTTCATTAAGGGAAGAAATGCTATAAGCTGGAGTGTCTATAACCAATGCCATTTTTTCGTTATAATGGCTGTTCTCAAAAACAACAAGCCCCCCACCTTTGTCATGTTTCATAACTCTGACTGAAAGATCTCTTAATTGTTTAAGGGCCTGTAACTGTTCCCTAGTGATATTGAACCTGTTCTTTGTGCCAGCTTGAGCTTTTGCAAGATGTCTAATATCTAATTCACAAGCATTTTCAAAAACTCGCAACCCAACATGTAAAGGTGGGTTGAAAGTACTTGGCAATTTTAATCCAAGAGGACCTTCTGCAAGAGAATTGTTAAACAATAATTTCAAATTTAACTTGCGAACATAACATTTCAGATCGATCAAAACCTTAACTACATCAAACCATTTAGAAGGAACAAAAGTATTACCAAGAGCAAGAAGCTCAATTAATTCAGGTTCAAAAGCTAACGTGGAAAAATTGTAAATAGTGAAATCACCCTTTACATTTCTCAAAATGTGGGGGACAACCGAATTGGATGTGGGTGAAACATTATAAACTAGTGCTTCCACTTCCTGTTCTTTTTCTTGTAGTCTTGGTTGCCCTGATTCCCTAAAAAAGCTTGATTAGCTTTGTTGGTGTTATTCTCTGAGTTATTATTGGGCAGGTTAGCAGTTTGAACTCCCAAACTGCCTGCTTTATTCCTATTTCTATTACTCCGCCTAACACCATTCGATCCATCTGGTACTGATTTTTCCCCTTTCTCATTAGATTGTACCTGATTAGGTTCATTCACATCATTTTCACAAAATTCAACCACATCATTATTATCTTGAACTGGGTTTAATTTAGGGTAGGCTTTATTCTGCTCATAAGCCTGCCTATCCCTAAATAATTTCTTTGATTTTTGAGATTTGATCTTAACCATGTATGCATCAATGTTTGAAAAAATGCGTGCATGGTCATACTTGAACCTAACAAAATTAATGTTCATTCTAATGTCTTGATCAATTTGGTTAACTTCAGCAGCAAGTTTTTCTATGTTGGTAGAATAATGTTTAACTATCAGGTCCAAAAGTTCAATACCTTGTTTTTGAAACAAGGCTCTCAAATCAAGCAAAAACACATTATCAGAAATTAAAGCAGATGGAGAAAAATTATTTCTCAGTCCTTTTGGAATGATGTCTTCAGCAATACATTGCTTGAAGTAGGCCACTTCAAGCTGCAACTTCCTTATTTTCAAGGTTTTAGAGTCCAGCAGTTTAAGTTTATCGGAAATGTCAGCACTGTCTATGCAAAAAGACCCTGGTGTTTGCACCGGCGGTTCATTGGCAAGCGGTTTCAGAAAAGTTAAAAAGTCACCTGTGTTTTTAATCCAGTCTGCCGCGGATGTCACGCCAATAAGTGCCCTCCCTGGGTCAGTAGAGTTGTTGGTGCGATTATCCTGTGGTGTAAAGCAAGCCGAACCGTTGCTTGAACTCGTCACTGCTCGTTGTAATTGAGCCGCTGGTAAAGAGCTCAAGGAAGTGACAGAAAGCCGTTCATTCATTGAATTAGCCCCTTCCCTTTCCAGAAGAAAAGGAAAGCCATTAACACCACTTCTTTCAATAGTGTCCAATCGCGAATTCATCGCGTCTAGCCTTTGTGAGATGGCCAAAAGTAAGGAAGTAATGTCTGCATTCTCGGGTGTATTAGTCCCGAAGATATTCGGACTTGTAGGACTCGCCAAGCACTGCGAGGTCATAATAAAACTTGTAAAAGGTTGGCAAAGACAAACTACGGAAAAAACTATGATAGAAGCGCCAAGCAGTCCAAACAAGCCAACAAAAGCCTTAACGCCCTTTTATTACCAATATAAAACAGCGTTTTCGCTACCACAATGGAGTAGCTTCCTCAGAGGCAAAAAGACACAATAAAAAAGGCGCCAAGCAGTTTTATACGGAATGCACCTTCAAGCAATTAAGGTATAACAAGGAAATTGTGTAAGCAACATCACTTCCCAAAATTTAAAAACACATTTACATATAAATAGTCAATATCACTTTCTATCTTTATAAAAGTGAAAGCTTTTAAACAATACAGGCAATATGAATAACCAATGTGAAGTACAAATATATTAAAATATATAAAAATTGATGAATAATAGCCAAAGTATGATAAAATAAATATACCCCTCTACACATTTCTATAACCTGCCAACTTTTATCTAACGCAAAAAAGATCTATATTTTAAAACAGGGGCGATGTTACAGCTCTCATTTAACCCTGGGAGGTTGAAAGCATCGAGCTTAAGCTGCCATTCCAACTCTGAAATCTCTAATAAAAGAGAAGTAGGTCCACCCCTAAAAGATCTATGTGTACAATCAATTCCCATAAAAACAAAGTTGTGACCAGGGTTGATCTCTACATGTTTCGCTAGAGCATTATCACTTTTATTATTCCTGATGGCGTAACAGTGTTGGTATATGCGCTCCCTGAATTTTCTGTCGGTTTTCCCGACGTAAAAAGCAGGGCAACAAACACAGAAAGCCACATAAATAATAGATTTAGTTTCACAATTTATTTTACTGTTAATTTCATATTTTTTGTGGCCTATGATGAAAGAATTCCCTGTTCGTACTACATAACACCAGTTACATGCTCCACAGCTGAAACAGCCTTTGGTTCTATGAAAAAGTTGACTAGATTGGTTTCTTTGCAATAATTCTTTTATATTATTGCCCCTTTTATATGTAATTCTCGGTTTTACCCCTAACTTCTCTACCAAAAAAGAATTATTGGTAATAAAATACCAATTATTTTCAATGATTTCCGAGATTTGCCTTGAGTCCAAGTTGAAAGTTGTTGTGAAACTCAGAGAATATTCCTTAATGAGTTTCTCCGAGCCAATATCCATAAGGGACTCACTAATGTGAAACTCACATGTATTGTCAAGACACTCAGATGGAATAATTCTTTTTTCATGAATTAAAGGTCTAAAAAAACCCCTTGACGTCTTTGTTGTAACCTCTACAACTAACTCTTCTATGATGAACCGTGGATAACCACGGTTAATAAAAAAGTCTGTTAGTAAGGCACATTCATTTTCAAAATCCTTCAAGTCACTACACATTCTAACCGCCCTAACTAGTTGACCCTTAATGATAGCTCTTTTCAGCTTAAAAGGGTGGGCGCTTGTATAGTGTAAAAAAGAGTTGACGTAAGTTTCTTTATGAAAAACAGATGAAACAAATCTTAAATTATTTAAATCCTTTTTAAGTTTAACATCAAGGTAATCAATCTCTTCAACAGCGAATTTGAAGGTGAATTTGAGAAAGGAAGTTGTTTGGTTGAAATAATCCACAAGCATTTGTGCCGCATGTTCATCCCCTTTGAAAAGGATGAAAATGTCATCCAAGAACCTGGTGTAGAAGCTGATTTTCTCCTTCCATACTGGGTGCTTGAAAACAAACTCTTTCTACCAGTATGCCATAAACATGTTGGCCACGATGGCCCCACATGGGGAGCCCATCGCTACTTCACGTTTTTGGATATAATAATCTTTCCCAAAAATAAAGAAGTTTGAAGACAATACTATATCCAGGAGCTCTGTAATGTTATTGATTTCATTTCTGGGGCTTTGAATTCCATCAATAGTAGTTCCAACCATTCAATAGCCTCTTGATGTGGTATAGAGGTATATAAGTCGACTACGTCGATTGTGAGGAAATTATAAGAACTTTCAAACCCAATGTCATTAATACTTGTTAAAAAGCTCCAGGAATCTTTACAAATGCTTGGGACCAACTTCAAATACTTAGACAGTAAGAAGTCAATGTATTTTGCAGAGGGGTGGGAGATAGAAGACCTCCCATCAACTAGTGCCCTCATAGGAGGGTCCACAAGGCTTTTATGCACCTTGGGTATGCCGAACATTACTGGAGTTTTAGGCTGAGAAATATTTGTGCCAGCTTGAGCTTTTGCAAGATGTCTAATATCTAATTCACAAGCATTTTCAAAAACTCACAACCCAACATGTAAAGGTGGGTTGAAAGTACTTGGCAATTTTAATCCAAGAGGACCTTCTGCAAGAGAATTGTTAAACAATAATTTCAAATTTAACTTGCGAACATAACATTTCAGATCGATCAAAACCTTAACTACATCAAACCGTTTAGAAGGAACAAAAGTATTACCAACAGCAAGAAGCTCAATTAATTCAGGTTCAAAAGCTAACGTGGAAAAATTGTAAATAGTGAAATCACCCTTTACATTCCTCAAAATGTGGGGGACAACCGAATTGGATGTGGGTGAAACATTATAAACTAGTGCTTCCACTTCCTGTTCTTTTTCTTGTAGTCTTGGTTGCCCTGATTCCCTAAAAAAGCTAGATTAGCTTTGTTGGTGTTATTCTCTGAGTTATTATTAGGCAGGTTAGCAGTTTGAACTCCCAAACTGCCTGCTTTATTCCTATTTCTATTACTCCGCCTAACACCATTCGATCCATCTGGTACTGATTTTTCCCCTTTCTCATTAGATTGTACCTGATTAGGTTCATTCACATCATTTTCACAAAATTCAACCACATCATTATTATCTTGAACTGGGTTTAATTTAGGGTAGGCTTTATTCTGCTCATAAGCCTGCCTATCCCTAAATAATTTCTTTGATTTTTGAGATTTGATCTTAACCATGTATGCATCAATGCTTGAAAAAATGCGTGCATGGTCATACTTGAACCTAACAAAATTAATGTTCATTCTAATGTCTTGACAATTTGGTTAACTTCAGCAGCAAGTTTTTCTATGTTGGTAGAATAATGTTTAACTATCAGGTCCAAAGTTCAATACCTTGTTTTTGAAACAAGGCTCTCAAATCAAGCAAAACACATTATCAGAAATTAAAGCAGATGGAGAAAAATTATTTCTCAGTCCTTTTGGAATGATGTCTTCAGCAATACATTGCTTGAAGTAGGCCACTTCAAGCTGCAACTTCCTTATTTTCAAGGTTTTAGAGTCCAGCAGTTTAAGTTTATCGGAAATGTCAGCACTGTCTATGCAAAAAGACCCTGGTGTTTGCACCGGCGGTTCATTGGCAAGCGGTTTCAGAAAAGTTAAAAAGTCACCTGTGTTTTTAATCCAGTCTGCCGCGGATGTCACGCCAATAAGTGCCCTCCCCGGGTCAGTAGAGTTGTTGGTGCGATTATCCTGTGGTGTAATGCAAGCCGAACCGTTGCTTGAACTCGTCACTGCTCGTTGTAATTGAGCCGCTGGTAAAGAGCTCAAGGAAGTGCCAGAAAGCCGTTCATTCGTTGAATTAGTCCCTTCCCTTTCTGGTACCAAAGGAAAGCCATTAACACCACTTCTTTCAATAGTGTCCAATCGCGAATTCATCGCGTCTAGCCTTTGTGAGATGGCCAAAAGTAGGGAAGTAATGTCTGCATTCTCCGGTGTGTTAGTCCCGAATATATTCGGACTTGTAGGACTCCCCAAGCACTGCAAGGTCATACTAAAACTTGTGAGAAAGTAGGCAAAATCAAACTATGGAAAAACACTGAAGAGAGCCCAAAAGCAGTCCAAACAATCCACCAAAAGCCTTAACGCACTTTTATTAACAATATAAAACAGCGTTTTCGCTACCACAATGGAGTAGCTTCCTCAGAGGCAAAAAGACACAATAAAAAAGGCGCCAAGCAGTTTTATACTGAATGCACCTTCAATCAATTAAGGTATAACAAGGAAATTGTCTAAGCAACATCACTTCCCAAAATTTTAAAACACATTTACATATAAATAGTCAATATCGCTTTCTATCTTTATAAAAGTGAAAGCTTTTAAACAATAAAGGCAATATGAATAACCAATGTGAAGTACAAATATATTAAAATATATAAAAATTGATGAATAATAGCCAAAGTATGATAAAATAAATATACCCCTCTACACATTTCTATAACCTGCCAACTTTTATCTAACGCAAAAAAGATCTATATTTTAAAACAGGGGCGATGTTACAGCTCTCATTTAACCCTGGGAGGTTGAAAGCATCGAGCTTAAGCTGCCATTCCAACTCTGAAATCTCTAATAAAAGAGAAGTAGGTCCACCCCTAAAAGATCTATGTGTACAATCAATTCCCATAGAAACAAAGTTGTGACCAGGGTTGATCTCTACATGTTTCGCTAGAGCATTATCACTTTTATTATTCCTGATGGCGTAACAGTGTTGGTATATGCGCTCCCTGAATTTTCTGTCGGTTTTCCCGACGTAAAAAGCAGGGCAACAAACACAGAAAGCCACATAAATAATAGATTTAGTTTCACAATTTATTTTACTGTTAATTTCATATTTTTTGTGGCCTATGATGAAAGAATTCCCTGTTCGTACTACATAACACCAGTTACATGCTCCACAGCTGAAACAGCCTTTGGTTCTATGAAAAAGTTGACTAGATTGGTTTCTTTGCAATAATTCTTTTATATTATTGCCCCTTTTATATGTAATTCTCGGTTTTACCCCGAACTTCTCTACCAAAAAAGAATTATTGGTAATAAAATACCAATTATTTTCAATGATTTCCGAGATTTGCCTTGAGTCCAAGTTGAAAGTTGTTGTGAAACTCAGAGAATACTCCTTAATGAGTTTCTCCGAGCCAATATCCATAAGGGACTCACTAATGTGAAACTCACATGTATTGTCAAGACACTCAAATGGAATAATTCTTTTTTCATGAATTAAAGGTCTAAAAAAACCCCTTGACCTCTTTGTTGTAACCTCTACAACTAACTCTTCTATGATGAACCATGGATAACCACGGTTAATAAAAAAGTCTGTTAGTAAGGCACATTCATTTTCAAAATCCTTCAAGTCACTACACATTCTAACCGCCCTAACTAGTTGACCCTTAATGATAGCTCTTTTCAGCTTAAAAGGGTGGGCGCTTGTGTAGTGTAAAAAAGAGTTGACGTAAGTTTCTTTATGAAAAACAGATGAAACAAATCTTAAATTATTTAAATCCTTTTTAAGTTTAACATCAAGGTAATCAATCTCTTCAACAGCGAATTTGAAGGTGAATTTGAGAAAGGAAGTTGTTTGGTTGAAATAATCCACAAGCATTTGTGCCGCATGTTCATCCCCTTTGAAAAGGATGAAAATGTCATCCAAGAACCTGGTGTAGAAGCTGATTTTCTCCTTCCATACTGGGTGCTTGAAAACAAACTCTTTCTACCAGTATGCCATAAACATGTTGGCCACGATGGCCCCACATGGGGAGCCCATCGCTACTTCACGTTTTTGGATATAATAATCTTTCCCAAAAATAAAGAAGTTTGAAGACAATACTATATCCAGGAGCTCTGTAATGTTATTGATTTCATTTCTGGGGGCTTTGAATTCCATCAATAGTAGTTCCAACCATTCAATAGCCTCTTGATGTGGTATAGAGGTATATAAGTCGACTACGTCGATTGTGAGGAAATTATAAGAACTTTCAAACCCAATGTCATTAATACTTGTTAAAAAGCTCCAGGAATCTTTACAAATGCTTGGGACCAACTTCAAATACTTAGACAGTAAGAAGTCAATGTATTTTGCAGAGGGGTGGGAGATAGAAGACCTCCCATCAACTAGTGCCCTCATAGGAGGGTCCACAAGGCTTTTATGCACCTTGGGTATGCCGAACATTACTGGAGTTTTAGGCTGAGAAATATTTGTGCCAGCTTGAGCTTTTGCAAGATGTCTAATATCTAATTCACAAGCATTTTCAAAAACTCACAACCCAACATGTAAAGGTGGGTTGAAAGTACTTGGCAATTTTAATCCAAGAGGACCTTCTGCAAGAGAATTGTTAAACAATAATTTCAAATTTAACTTGCGAACATAACATTTCAGATCGATCAAAACCTTAACTACATCAAACCGTTTAGAAGGAACAAAAGTATTACCAACAGCAAGAAGCTCAATTAATTCAGGTTCAAAAGCTAACGTGGAAAAATTGTAAATAGTGAAATCACCCTTTACATTCCTCAAAATGTGGGGGACAACCGAATTGGATGTGGGTGAAACATTATAAACTAGTGCTTCCACTTCCTGTTCTTTTTCTTGTAGTCTTGGTTGCCCTGATTCCCTAAAAAAGCTAGATTAGCTTTGTTGGTGTTATTCTCTGAGTTATTATTAGGCAGGTTAGCAGTTTGAACTCCCAAACTGCCTGCTTTATTCCTATTTCTATTACTCCGCCTAACACCATTCGATCCATCTGGTACTGATTTTTCCCCTTTCTCATTAGATTGTACCTGATTAGGTTCATTCACATCATTTTCACAAAATTCAACCACATCATTATTATCTTGAACTGGGTTTAATTTAGGGTAGGCTTTATTCTGCTCATAAGCCTGCCTATCCCTAAATAATTTCTTTGATTTTTGAGATTTGATCTTAACCATGTATGCATCAATGCTTGAAAAAATGCGTGCATGGTCATACTTGAACCTAACAAAATTAATGTTCATTCTAATGTCTTGACAATTTGGTTAACTTCAGCAGCAAGTTTTTCTATGTTGGTAGAATAATGTTTAACTATCAGGTCCAAAAGTTCAATACCTTGTTTTTGAAACAAGGCTCTCAAATCAAGCAAAAACACATTATCAGAAATTAAAGCAGATGGAGAAAAATTATTTCTCAGTCCTTTTGGAATGATGTCTTCAGCAATACATTGCTTGAAGTAGGCCACTTCAAGCTGCAACTTCCTTATTTTCAAGGTTTTAGAGTCCAGCAGTTTAAGTTTATCGGAAATGTCAGCACTGTCTATGCAAAAAGACCCTGGTGTTTGCACCGGCGGTTCATTGGCAAGCGGTTTCAGAAAAGTTAAAAAGTCACCTGTGTTTTTAATCCAGTCTGCCGCGGATGTCACGCCAATAAGTGCCCTCCCTGGGTCAGTAGAGTTGTTGGTGCGATTATCCTGTGGTGTAATGCAAGCCGAACCGTTGCTTGAACTCGTCACTGCTCGTTGTAATTGAGCCGCTGGTAAAGAGCTCAAGGAAGTGCCAGAAAGCCGTTCATTCGTTGAATTAGCCCCTTCCCTTTCTGGAAGAAAAGGAAAGCCATTAACACCACTTCTTTCAATAGTGTCTAATCGCGAATTCATCGCGTCTAGCCTTTGTGAGATGGCCAAAAGTAAGGAAGTAATGTCTGCATTCTCGGGTGTATTAGTCCCGAAGATATTCGGACTTGTAGGACTCGCCAAGCACTGCGAGGTCATAATAAAACTTGTAAAAGGTTGGCAAAGACAAACTATGGAAAAAACTATGATAGAAGCGCCAAGCAGTCCAAACAAGCCAACAAAAGCCTTAACGCCCTTTTATTACCAATATAAAACAGCGTTTTCGCTACCACAATGGAGTAGCTTCCTCAGAGGCAAAAAGACACAATAAAAAAGGCGCCAAGCAGTTTTATACTGAATGCACCTTCAATCAATTAAGGTATAACAAGGAAATTGTGTAAGCAACATCACTTCCCAAAATTTTAAAACACATTTACATATAAATAGTCAATATCGCTTTCTATCTTTATAAAAGTGAAAGCTTTTAAACAATAAAGGCAATATGAATAACCAATGTGAAGTACAAATATATTAAAATATATAAAAATTGATGAATAATAGCCAAAGTATGATAAAATAAATATACCCCTCTACACATTTCTATAACCTGCCAACTTTTATCTAATGCAAAAAAGATCTATATTTTAAAACAGGGGCGATGTTACAGCTCTCATTTAACCCTGGGAGGTTGAAAGCATCGAGCTTAAGCTGCCATTCCAACTCTGAAATCTCTAATAAAAGAGAAGTAGGTCCACCCCTAAAAGATCTATGTGTACAATCAATTCCCATAGAAACAAAGTTGTGACCAGGGTTGATCTCTACATGTTTCGCTAGAGCATTATCACTTTTATTATTCCTGATGGCGTAACAGTGTTGGTATATGCGCTCCTGAATTTTCTGTCGGTTTTCCGGCGTAAAAAGCAGGGCAACAAACACAGAAAGCCACATAAATAATAGATTTAGTTTCACAATTTATTTTACTGTTAATTTCATATTTTTTGTGGCCTATGATGAAAGAATTCCTGTTAGGTACTACATAACACCAGTTACATGCTCCACAGCTGAAACAGCCTTTGGTTCTATGAAAAAGTTGACTAGATTGGTTTCTTTGCAATAATTCTTTTATATTATTGCCCCTTTTATATGTAATTCTCGGTTTTACCCCTAACTTCTCTACCAAAAAAGAATTATTGGTAATAAAATACCAATTATTTTCAATGATTTCCGAGATTTGCCTTGAGTCCAAGTTGAAAGTTGTTGTGAAACTCAGAGAATACTCCTTAATGAGTTTCTCCGAGCCAATATCCATAAGGGACTCACTAATGTGAAACTCACATGTATTGTCAAGACACTCAAATGGAATAATTCTTTTTTCATGAATTAAAGGTCTAAAAAAACCCCTTGACCTCTTTGTTGTAACCTCTACAACTAACTCTTCTATGATGAACCATGGATAACCACGGTTAATAAAAAAGTCTGTTAGTAAGGCACATTCATTTTCAAAATCCTTCAAGTCACTACACATTCTAACCGCCCTAACTAGTTGACCCTTAATGATAGCTCTTTTCAGCTTAAAAGGGTGGGCGCTTGTGTAGTGTAAAAAAGAGTTGACGTAAGTTTCTTTACGAAAAACAGATGAAACAAATCTTAAATTATTTAAATCCTTTTTAAGTTTAACATCAAGGTAATTAATCTCTTCAACAGCGAATTTGAAGGTGAATTTGAGAAAGGAAGTTGTTTGGTTGAAATAATCCACAAGCATTTGTGCCGCATGTTCATCCCCTTTGAAAAGGATGAAAATGTCATCCAAGAACCTGGTGTAGTAGCCGATTTTCTCCTTCCATACTGGGTGCTTGAGAACAAACTCTTTCTACCAGTATGCCATAAACATGTTGGCCACGATGGCCCCACATGGGGAGCCCATCGCTACTCCACATTTTTGGATATAATAATCTTTCCATAAATAAAGAAGTTTGAAGACAATACTATATCCAGGAGCTCTGTAATGTTATTGATTTCATTTCTGGGGGCTTTGAATTCCATCAATAGTAGTTCCAACCATTCAATAGCCTCTTGATGTGGTATAGAGGTATATAAGTCGACTACGTCGATTGTGAGGAAATTATAAGAACTTTCAAACCCAATGTCATTAATACTTGTTAAAAAGCTCCAGGAATCTTTACAAATGCATGGGACCAACTTCAAATACTTAGACAGTAAGAAGTCAATGTATTTTGCAGAGGGGTGGGAGATAGAAGACCTCCCATCAACTAGTGCCCTCATAGGAGGGTCCACAAGGCTTTTATGCACCTTGGGTATGCCGAACATTACTGGAGTTCTAGGCTGAGAAATATTTGTGCCAGCTTGAGCTTTTGCAAGATGTCTAATATCTAATTCACAAGCATTTTCAAAAACTCGCAACCCAACATGTAAAGGTGGGTTGAAAGTACTTGGCAATTTTAATCCAAGAGGACCTTCTGGAAGAGAATTGTTAAACAATAATTTCAAATTTAACTTGCGAACATAACATTTCAGATCGATCAAAACCTTAACTACATCAAACCGTTTAGAAGGAACAAAAGTATTACCAAGAGCAAGAAGCTCAATTAATTCAGGTTCAAAAGCTAACGTGGAAAAATTGTAAATAGTGAAATCACCCTTTACATTCCTCAAAATGTGGGGGACAACCAAATTGGATGTGGGTGAAACATTATAAACTAGTGCTTCCACTTCCTGTTCTTTTTCTTGTAGTCTTGGTTGCCCTGATTCCCTAAAAAAGCTTGATTAGCTTTGTTGGTGTTATTCTCTGAGTTATTATTGGGCAGGTTGGCAGTTTGAACTCTCAAACTGCCTGCTTTATTCCTATTTCTATTACTCCGCCTAACACCATTCGATCCATCTGGCACTGATTTTTCCCCTTTCTCATTAGATTGTACCTGATTAGGTTCATTCACATCATTTTCACAAAATTCAACCACATCATTATTATCTTGAACTGGGTTTGATTTAGGGTAGGCTTTATTCTGCTCATAAGCCTGCCTATCCCTAAATAACAGGTTCAATATCACTAGGGAACAGTTACAGGCCCTTAACCAATTAAGAGATCTTTCAGTCAGAGTTAAGAAACCTGACAAAGGTGGGGGGCTTGTTGTTTTTGAGAACAGCCATTATAATGAAAAAATGGCATCGGTTTTAGACACTCCAGCTTACAGCATTTCTTCCCTTAATGAAATGAATGTAAGTATCAATAGGATTAAAGGATACTATAGGGATTTATTTATAGAAGGGAGAATTGACCTTGACACCTATGAATACATTAATATTTCTCAGCCTAAAACTCCAGTAATGTTCGGCATACCCAAGGTGCATAAAAGCCTTGTGGACCCTCCTATGAGGGCACTAGTTGATGGGAGGTCTTCTATCTCCCACCCCTCTGCAAAATACATTGACTTCTTACTGTCTAAGTATTTGAAGTTGGTCCCAAGCATTTGTAAAGATTCCTGGAGCTTTTTAACAAGTATTAATGACATTGGGTTTGAAAGTTCTTATAATTTCCTCACAATCGACGTAGTCGACTTATATACCTCTATACCACATCAAGAGGCTACTGAATGGTTGGAACTACTATTGATGGAATTCAAAGCCCCCAGAAATGAAATCAATAACATTACAGAGCTCCTGGATATAGTATTGTCCTCAAACTTCTTTATTTTAGGGAAAGATTATTATATCCAAAAACGTGGAGTAGCGATGGGCTCCCCATGTGGGGCCATCGTGGCCAAAATGTTTATGGCATACTGGGAGAAAGAGTTTGTTCTCAAGCACCCAGTATGGAAGGAGAAAATCGGCTACTACACCAGGTTCTTGGATGACATTTTCATCCTTTTCAAAGGGGATGAACATGCGGCACAAATGCTTGTGGATTATTTCAACCAAACAACTTCCTTTCTCAAATTCACCTTCAAATTCGCTGTTGAAGAGATTGATTACCTTGATGTTAAACTTAAAAAGGATTTAAATAATTTAAGATTTGTTTCATCTATTTTTCGTAAAGAAACTTACGTCAACTCTTTTTTACACTATACAAGCGCCCACCCTTTTAAGCTGAAAAGAGCTATCATTAAGGGTCAACTAGTTAGGGCGGTTAGAATGTGTAGCGACTTGAAGGATTTTGAAAATGAATGTGCCTTACTAACAGACTTTTTTATTAACCGTGGTTATCCATGGTTCATCATAGAAGAGTTAGTTGTAGAGGTTACAACAAAGAGGTCAAGGGGTTTTTTTAGACCTTTAATTCATGAAAAAAGAATTATTCCATCTGAGTGTCTTGATAATACATGTGAGTTTCACATTAGTGAGTCCCTTATGGATACTGGCTCGGAGAAACTCATTAAGGAGTATTCTCTGAGTTTCACAACAACTTTCAACTTGGACTCAAGGCAAATCTCGGAAATCATTGAAAAGAATTGGTATTTTATTACCAATAATCCTTTTTTGGTAGAGAAGTTAGGGGTAAAACCGAGAATTACATATAAAAGGGGCAATAATATAAAAGAATTATTGCAAAGAAACCAATCTAGTCAACTTTTTCATAGAACCAAAGGCTGTTTCAGCTGTGGAGCATGTAATTGGTGTTATGTAGTACGAACAGGGAATTCTTTCATCATAGGCCACAAAAAATATGAAATTAACAGTAAAATAAATTGTGAAACTAAATCTATTATTTATGTGGCTTTCTGTGTTTGTTGCCCTGCTTTTTACGTCGGGAAAACCGACAGAAAATTCAGGGAGCGCATATACCAACACTGTTATGCCATCAGGAATAATAAAAGTGATAATGCTCTAGCGAAACATGTAGAGATCAACCCTGGTCACAATTTTGTTTTTATGGGAATTGATTGTACACATAGATCTTTTAGGGGTGGACCTACTTCTCTTTTATTAGAGATTTCAGAGTTGGAATGGCAGCTTAAGCTCGATGCTTTCAACCTCCCAGGGTTAAATGAGAGCTGTAACATCGCCCCTGTTTTAAAATATAGATCTTTTTTGCGTTAGATAAAAGTTGGCAGGTTATAGAAATGTGTAGAGGGCTATATTTATTTTATCATACTTTGGCTATTATTCATCAATTTTTATATATTTTAATATATTTGTACTTCACATTGGTTATTCATATTGCCTTTATTGTTTAAAAGCTTTCACTTTTATAAAGATAGAAAGCGATATTGACTATTTATATGTAAATGTGTTTTTAAATTTTGGGAATTGATGTTGCTTACACAATTTCCTTGTTATACCTTAATTGATTGAAGGTGCATTCAGTATAAAACTGCTTGGCGCCTTTTTTATTGTGTCTTTTTGCCTCTGAGGAAGCTACTCCATTGTGGTAGCGAAAACGCTGTTTTATATTGGTAATAAAAGTGCGTTAAGGCTTTTGTTGGCTTGTTTGGACTGCTTGGCGCTTCTATCATAGTTTTTTCCGTTGTTTGTCTTTGCCAACCTTTTACAAGTTTTATGCCTAAAGTGGTATTTGAGTTTACTTTAAGCTAAACTACCCATCTCCCAGTTTTCTTTCCTAAACTTAAAAATGAGAGAGAGATACTCCATACCTTGGATGTCCACAGACAACTCAGGAACTATCTTGACAAAAGTAAATCTATCATATCTTTGAATCAATTGTTTATTTCTTGTAAAGGTAAGAAGAAGGGACAACCAGCGTCAAAACAAATTATTTACGCATGGTGGTCTAAGGCTATTAACTTTTGTTATACTCACCATGACAAATCAATTATAGGCAGGGTCAAGGCCCACTCTACCAGAGGCTTGTCTTTATTTGTGGTTTCTTGAAAAGGATTAGATTCTAGAAGTATTATAGAAGCTGCAACTTGGTCCTCTGTACATACTTTACAAAACAACATCTTTAAAAGCTATTAAATATTTCACTGTGGCAGACATTTGTGTGTGAGTGTTTAAGTATGAAGTGTAATTCAGATTTTAAAACTGTTACATGCTTCTGACACTGTTTAGTGGTTGTTGTGTGTACTGCTGTAGAAGACTAGAACATTAAATCTCTTAAAGAGCTGTGAAAGCTGTATAATAAAAATTGTTACACACTTTTCTGATGTCAGAGAAGTGCATAATAACAGGTCATAAATCAAAAGTTGATTTTCTTTTCTGTGATTTGGAGTTCTATAAGTTCCATTTGCGGGTCCGTGGGAATCTCTGTGGAGGTGACATGGTCTCTGATAAATATGGACCTGCCACCACAGCTGCCAATTCATCTGAAATCATCATAGGCACTAAACCTAGGTATGGAGGGAGTGTTTTCTTAGTATTTAAACCATGTTTCAGTGATTACACACACACACACACACACACACACACACACACACACATATATATATATATATATATATATATATATATATATATATATATATATATAAATACGTGCCTTCCAAATGCAGAAGTGACAATGTCAGACAGTGTATTGTTTAAACTTCTAAACAACAAGCTGCCCTCTAGTGTCTATATTTTATTTCAGAGCTGTCTCTAGGAAAATTATATGAAACTATTACTTAACAAATACAAGCATCAGAAGCCCATTCTAAAAATGACCTGAACTCCAGCTTCATTAAAATAGTAGCTCCTATGAAAGTTAGACCTCCCCTAGCTTATTTTATAACCAGCCACTTGTTTTTGAGGCTGCTCATCCACTCACTAATCAAGCTGCAATGTTTTTTGTGCTTAATATTACTATATTTTTCTCCATGAAGGCATTTTTCCTGAGCTACAACCATGGATCTCTATCCAAGATATTGGAAAATAAAGTGGACTCTCAGCTGGGAAGGGGTTAGGTATCTCGTCTTTAGCTTACAGTAAAACACACTGTATGCTTTGTTTTGGAATACTGGCAAGATACAAAAGCATTACTGCCCATGCCTGAAATACTTGTATGTATGTGTGCATGTGTGGGGTCCCTTCAGATGATCGAAGTTTTAAAACTCCGAATTTCATATGGCTGAGACCATATGACTGAAGTTTTAAAAATTCGAATGTTCTGAATGGAGATCTCCATACAGCATGGAAAGGGAAAGTTTCCCTTTTCCTTGCTGTAGTGCAATATCAGAATTGGTATATTTTAATAGCGGGGGAGGGTGCAGGGGGGCATGTCCAGGAAAATGTTTTGTTTTGTTTTTGTTTTCCCAGGTGTTCAAAGTTTTGAAACTTCGATCATATGATCTCAGCCATATGAAATTAGAAGTTTTAAAACTTTAATCATCTGAGGTAGACCCGTGTGCGTGTTTTGTGTGTGTGTGTGTGTGTGTGTGTGTGTGTGTGTGTGTGTGTGTGTGTGTGTGTGTGTGTGTGTGTGTGTGTGTTTGTGTGTGTGTGTGTGTGTGATAAAAGGGATTTAGATCTTCAAAATGGATTCCTGTCAGGGAAAGACCAACTGTGCACTGGTGTCGTGAAATGTGGGCAACAGTAGAACATGCAGAGGAAGAGACCACACTGTAAAAGACACAACTAGTATGCATGTGTGTGTGAGACAGGTCAGCAGGAGAAATAAACAAGTGAGGTGTTGGGCGTGCGAGAATGATAAAAGCAGCGATCCAAAGTAATTTTGTGTACTTTAAGTTTTAAGTACAATATTGCAAATTGTTGGCTTATGGAATGTAGATGCATCATTTTCTTGCATATAAGGGAAGCTGTAGGATTTTGGAAAGTGTGCACGGGAAGCTCTGAAGATTGTGGAATTACCTTGCACAACAGCCACTCTCTTCTGCATTAACACTAGTTCTAACAAATTTGCACAGAGGGTAGTTGTGTGTGTGTTTTCTTTTGCTGTTAATGTTGTATTGCACATGGAGTTGAGTAAGTGGCAACATAGTAAGTAGTACAGAGACATGTTTGATTATGCAGTGTTATATCCACAACACACAGAATATCTGTTTAGAAGGGCTGGATGATGCATCATCAGACAAGCTTAAACTACTTGCTGATTTTTTCCTTGTTGGTTTTAATAAAACACAACCTAAATCATTTTCATCAGAACTCTTGATTTTGTAACCATTTCTTATGTATAATATTTGGATGTTAAGTACATTGGCTAGCCTTTTTTTTCATGCGCTGTTGGGTTCTGGGTTATAGGTAGCATGGTTTTAGCAATTAGGATAATTAGTTGTATACCATTATTCCTGCTTGAAAAGTGCAATTTCCCTTAAGAGCACACAGAGATCACAGTCAGTCCTGGGCTAGTCGCTCCCTTGCTCTCCAGGTCCCCAATAAGACTCCCCACTGGCACAGCTATAGGGTCCAGATCTCAACCAGCTGGGCAAGCTAAAATCTCCAGCACCCTCTCTGTCCAAACAGTGCTTCGTGTCCTTGCCCAAGTAGCTGACACACATACACACTTTGAGCTAAGAGTTTATACAACCACACAAGACACTCCTGAGGAAGGCTGGCACAGGTTCTCTAGCTGTGCCCCTTTTACCCAGACTGTACGGTAGTACCACTTGCCACCTCCCAGCTAATATTTATCAGCTACTCAAAGACCTTTAAAAGGGTGTCCAATTATTACTGTGTAATATTATTGTCCAATTGGTAACATGACTAAACAGTCAAAGCTTATTAGGGTGACTTGGTACAGGATCAATATAAGCATGAAATGTACTCTAGAGCTTAACTTATCTCAAAACAAACCAGCCACAGTTAAAAAGGTTTTAAAATATTTAATAATAAATAATCAAAACCACAAGACAATACTTTCTACTACACAGTGCTAGTCAAAAGAGTTCAGAGATCACACAGAAACACTTAAAATAAATCAGTCGTACAGTTCTGACATCACAGAAAAACACATAGTCTAATCCTTCTAGTTTCTAGCTATCCCTAAAAGAAAACACAACTCTAAGATAACTTAGATGTGAGCAAGAGGCAGTGCTGTGAGTTGGATGATCGAGATAATAATGCTTAATGCCTTCTGATTCTCTCTGTTTAAACTGCTATTTCAGTTCTGATAAATATTACATCATTCTTTTAAACTTTCCTGTTGTTCCCAGGCTATACATTAACTGCATTTACATTCTTAACATCTCCCTTTTGTTATCTTGCAGCTGGTCAGGAAACAGAGCAATATAATACATTTGCATGTTTAAATCTAGCAATTTAACTCCTGGTTAAAACAACAGAAAGAATGTCTTCATCTAGACGGACTGGAGCCAACTTTAGATCAAAGGATCATAACATGCTTTTATTGGGTCAGTAGAGAGCACTGTTGCCACATTTTGGTAACAGCATTTTTTCATTTAAGACAACAAGCCTGTGATTCACATTCATATTTACAAATGATAGAATTGTGTATAAAATTCTATCTGGCTAGGCTGGCAGCCTTTACCCTTCTCTACCAGTCTTCACATCAAGTCTAACGCTTGACAGTGAATACCTCCCTTTCAGATATCGGGCCAATCTCACAAACTGCCCTTTAACAATGCTCTTCTTTTGTAAAAAGGGATGGGAACTCTTGAAATGCAAATAAATATTCAAGAATGTGGACTTTCTAAATAAATTAGAAGAAAAGCTACTCATACCCTTAGTGATGGTAGTGTCAAGATAGTTTATCTGTGTATTGTCAATTTGATAACTAAACTTTAAAAAGGACTTGTTTGATTGATAAATTCAATAAAATCAGGGACTACAACTGTGTCACCTGTCCATTGGATGAAGATGTCATCTAAAAATCTTAAGCATAGTTTTATGTGTTGAAAAAATTAAAATGTAAATACAAATCTGGTTTCTCAGGATAGCATAACCAAGTTGGTGAAGATGGGAGCACAAGCAGCCCCCATCACCACCCCCTTATTTTGCATAAAAATTTCCCCTTTAAACCCAATGTAATTATTTCCTAGTACTAGTTCCATAAATTTAATTAACAATCTGACCTCGCTAGAGGTTAAAAATACAAAGTGTGTTAAGTTATCATGAAACAATTGCAAATCAATGTCCTAAGGAATACAGGAAAATAAGACTAATCATCTATGGTTACAAAAGTTACATTTTTGCCTCATAAATCAGACTTTAGTTTACGTAAAAAATCCCAGGAATCCCTAATCATATGTGTGTTATTTCCTGGATAAGCTTTAACATCTTGTCAATCATGTTAGTGAAAGAGTAGTGCTTTTATTTATTATTCCTAGAGCAGAATTAGGTTTCATCCTTTCTGTAGTTGGCAACCCGATTTACTTTGTGGATCACCTGTAGTTTTTAATATTTTGAAGTATGATGGAGCTAAACGATCCATCTGGGTGGATATCACACCTTTTGGGAAATTGTCCTAAAAGGCCTGCAATACCATTGGACCACCCTAATCTCCAAGATAATGATGTGAACTCTGACATCTGGCATCAACCATGTGCTTTGAAGCATCTTCCCTTCATAATGTCCATCCCCTCCCCAGGAGGGAGGTGTCCATGGTCACAGTGGCTATCAGGGATGGTACAGTGAAAGGTCAACCCCATGTGACTATTGGTGAGGTCAACCACCAATAAATATGGCTCCTGCAAATGAATGCAAGATGAACTTGGAAATGAAATGGTTGGTGCAGCACTGGCCACTTTACAAAGTGTCCTCTATGGAACCTTCATGTAAAATCTTGCCTGGGGTAGTAATGTGATAGTTCCAGCCAATTACCTCAGTAACTGCACAATTAGTCTTACTAGATGGTTTGAATAAAAAAGACCTCTGAAGATATCTGGCATAGGGATAGTATTCTGGATTCTGTTATCTGGCAGTTTGTGAGACTAAGTCCAGCTGGCAACCTATGAACTCTTATCTGTGAGGGTCTCATCTGGTTTTTGGCTAGATTGATTGTAACTCCCAACTAAGAGGCTAAGTGAAGCAAGAAGTCCCTGCACTGGATAAGTAGATCTCTTGGTGGAAATGATGAGGAATCAGTAGTTTAAGAGGGGTATCACCTGTAACCCTTGCAGCCTGAGATACGTTGTGATGACTGCCATGCATTTGGTGAACATCCTGGGGACTGAGTTGGCATCAAAGGACAATAGCCTGAATTGAAAATGACTGGCTCCCAGACAGAAATGAGAAACAACCTGGACTGCCTCACTATCATGATGTGCTGCTAGGTGTCCTGGAGATCTATCAAAGACATCCAATCATCCTTCCTCAGAAGAGGTAGCTTGACCTGAACCATGACAACCTAGAACTTTGTCTGTTTAACAAACTGGTTAAGGTGGATTGCATACAAAAAAGGCTCAGAGTCCCCAGTCTTGTTTAAAACCAAAAAGAACCTTGAATAGATTCCAAATCCTCATTAACTTAAGGGGACCTCTTGCATGACTCATTTTTCTATCAACTTCATTACTTCTGCTGCTGCCAATTCCCACTGACTGGGTAGGATGTAGGAGACTCTCTATTTCTTCTTTCAAAAGACAGCAAAGGGAAAATATAACTTCTGGTGATTATCTTCTGCACCCATTAATCTTGAATAATGGCTATCCAGGCTTGGGGGTGCAAGAAAAAGTGCTGCATAACTGCCTCCAGAGAGTGGCAGTAGAGCAACCCCTAAGAAGCATAGAAAGGGTTTCTCAGTAAATGGATCTCAAAACCATTCATTCTGTGGTTTACCTGTGCCCCTCAGGCAATGTCCATTAAAGATATTCCCCCCTCTGCCCTGATGAAGGTTTCAGTCAGCAGAACCATCCTGTCCAAAACCTTGGGATGTCAAAACCATAGCTTCTTTCTACATTTTTGTTTCCAGGAAAAAGTCCTTTGGGGGAGTGTGGAAACATGTCTTGCCTCCTGTTCAATTCTGATAAGTGCATCTTTAATTTTAGGTCCCAAAAGTGTTGAACCATCAAAGGGGGCATTAATGAAGGAAGTCTTGAACCCTTCCAGAAAACTGCAGAACACATCCAGGCATGCCAGCAAATAGATATGCCGGTATCTGCCATGCCATCAGCCTCATTAAAGAACAGACACATGAACACACAGTCTATAGACTATAGAGAAGATAGCAGTGATGCCACAAATTTATGGATTTCAATAACAGATTACAGCAGTCATATTACCAGAGGGTTATCTGGACAGTTCTTTCTTCAGATCCTTATGGAAACAGGTCATATCTGTCAGATAATTTGGCTCACAAAGGGCAAACATTGCTGAAGCATAAGTCTGTTTCTCAAATCTGTCCAGTGGCCTTGACTCCTTTTTGGGTGGGGGGGGGGCTGAATAGATGTGCTCTGTTCCAAGAGCTTATATTGGTGGCTTTCTGAAAAAACATAGCATCGACTGGGGGACCCTTGCTGAAATGGGACTTGTTTCTAGAAGCAACAACATTTTGTCAGTTTCTGTGGGAAATATTACAACACAATGTGTTCCTTCCAGGCCCACTGAGAAACCTAGTCTATCAGCTCATCAGTGGGTGAGACAAACCAAGAGGTAGGTGAGCCAGCTCAGAAAGCCTAGAAAAATATAGACTCTTCAAAGGATGGGACTTCAGTGGATTGACCCCTCTCTGCTTCATCAATTCTAGAATATCTCTGAAGGAGATGTCTTGCAGAAGGGATCTTGGGGATCCCCCCTTCCTCAAAATCAGTATCCTCCGTGACAGACTCTGGATTAAAGTTAAGATGCCCCCTCTTGCAGGACCATTTCCTGTGGCTCTCCCATGTTGGAGCATCTGGGAAAGGGTCAGAATCAGAGGTGGAATTCACCAGGCAAGAACACTCAAGGCTTAGAGATACAGGCTGTCCCTATAGAGCAGGATGAGTGTATACAGCCACATAATCCAAATAAAGTCAGGACACCTCCTCTCTACACCTGCAGAGGACCCCCTCAAAAGCTGACGCAAAGATTAGAGCTGACGTTTCATCCAACTGACCCAAAGAGACCAAAGACAGAACATCCCCAGCACCAATCCAACTTGGCTATGAGACAGACACTGGTTCTGAATGGTCCATAGCTGAAGTACCTAAATGTAGGGATGGCTGCAAAAATCTCAGAGCTGACTTCAACCCCTAAGCCTCGGCCATGATACTTCACCTCAGAAATCAATCCCAGTCCGATTAAGCTGGAGTTAAAAGTGTGAAAGAAACAGTAAGTTGAAGGCAAAAATGCTCTCAGCTCTGGCATGGGTGCATGGTACATCACTGGAATCACTATGTTCCATGGGCATTGGCTCTGATGGTCATACTGGTAAAGGAGACATTATGTATGGGATTGTAAGGAGCATGCCTGGAAACACTGGTGGGGTAGGTACCTAGAGGACTCCCAATCGAATCTGAGTCTGGAGAAACGTCCACATCATCCTGTCTGCATTTGCTTCCAAGAGGTTACTAAATGATCAAAAGAACCTGGAGAAAGATGCTAGAGGTGGTGGTCTGGATGAACAATGTGGTCTATCCAGCATAATGGGGGAATGGAGCTGAGGACTTGCTGGTTCCAAAGAAAAGCAGCAAGGTGGAGTTGGGAAATAGATCCAGAACATCTATCTTTCATTTTCTTTACTCCTGTCTTTATCTTCATCCTTTTCTTTGCTGGCTCTCATCTTCTGTAACTTTCTAGAGAAAGAAGAGAGAGCCTCAGACATTGAAGGTGCCTGAACTCTCACTTGGACAGGGATGAGGTCCTTAAGAAACAGCTTGCTTCATCAATTAGTGAGAACTAACCCTGAAAGAGGCACAGGCCTTGTACTCTACATGTAAGTGGGCTACCCATAAGAAACCAAAAAAGAGTGTGTGGAGATCCTGAGGGGGATATTTTTCCCACAGGCACTACAATTCTTGAAACCAGTGGCCTTGCCTGAATATTGCTAGCCTCAACCCCATGGTAAAAAGAAACAGAACTGTAGCAAATACAATAACAATAAAGTCAGTTGCACTGAAAACCCATAGGTAACAAATTATCTAATAGTATTATCAACACTAATACTCAAAAATAACCATAGTAATGCAAAAATCCTTTTGTAGAACTGGAAAGGCAAGAAAGAGCCCTCAAACACACATCTTGCTTGATCAAGGGACAAATGAGATCTGAGAGAATTATGGTTAGGGGAGGATCCAACTCCCTGGATCCAAGCTCTTGAAAAAAATGCAGAGGTCGGATCTGGTCAGAGGCAATAATCCAGCTGTTAAGTTGGACAGAAAAGAAAACAGCAAAGCTTTTAATATCACACTGAGTTACAATGCTCTATTGTAGAATAAAATGAACAGCAGGAGCTATTATGAAATGAAAAATTCAAAACTAAGGACTGATAATTCTCATACAAGGAGCTATTATGAAATGAAAAATTCAAAACTAAGGACTGATAATTCTTATACACTGTTCGTTAATCTCCTTTTACCTCTTTCATTTGTATAACTACATATCAACACAGCACTAACTACAATGTGTGTGTGTGTGTGTGTGTGTGTGTGTGTGTGTGTGTGTGTGTGTGTGTGTGTGTGTGTATGTATATATATATATATATATATATATATATATATATATATATATATATATGAATCTGCTACTTTAAAACAAATTTTCACTTAACTGAAAACAAAAAGTAGAACCCCACTTCAGCGAAAGTGCTCTTCAATGAAAGTGCACTTTCACTAAAGTCTAGGCACCTGATCACCTCAAAAATAAAAAAAATATAACAAAAACATGCTTTTGCAGGGGGGAAAGCCCGCCTGCACTCCCATGTGGGGGGCTGTGCCCCCCACACACCCCTACTTAAATATACTGAGATCGCACTACAGCATGGAAAAGGGAATATTCCCATTCCGTGCTGTATTGTGATCTCCGTAGTCAGTTTTCGAAGTTTCCGTGTTATAAGCTTCATGTTTACAAAACACCATACCATATTAGCTGATAAACGAGGGATACTGTGTTGGGTTTAGAAATCCTTTATTACCATCTTCAGTTATTCTTTTGGAGGCATGCTTACTTCCCAACAATGAATGTCATGCTGTTAGATGCCAAGCTATGAGTGCATAGCCATACCATGCGACATTTAGTTTGCCCCATTTACTGAACAAATCTAGTGTGTAAAACAAACATAACAAACAATATTTATATTTTATATATATATATATATATATATATATATATATATATATATATATATATATATATATATATATACACAAACAGGAAACGATATATGTATATAGATTTAGATATAGATATGTATATGCACGTATGTGTGGGCATGTGTGTATAAATATACACACACAGATATATATATATATATATATATATATATATATATATATATATATATGTGTGTGTGTGTGTGTGTGTGTGTGTGTGTGTACTTGCCTGACTTACAGAAAACTGCCCAAGAGTCTAATGGAAAGAGCATCAAATCTCTGCAGGATACTGTGGTGCTAAATAGAACTTGCTGAGGAAGGCTCTCCCCACAGATCAACTTATAATGTAAGACCATATATCTTACTTACTTTGATATCAGCAGTCATCCAGAGTGAGTTTCTGCTGGAAGGAATCTCAGGCAGTAAAATACAACCTCTTGATGGTGAACACAGAACAGGCCAAAAAGTAAAAACTCAAAATGCAAACCCTGTAATAATGACATGAAAAATGAGGCTTGAACCAATATGGTGTTTTCCTAGTGGATGTATTATTGAAGCAACTACTGTGCCCATAGCTCCAGTAGATTGGTTCTTGACATAGCATTTTCAAGTGGGTGATTCATCACCTGTTGGTAACGTGATACAACTGGCAATCGACCTGCACAGGTTGGCTTGTTATTGGCTAGCCCCTCCCTCTTGAACAAACAAAACACAAATGATCAATCTTCCTAAATGTTTGGGCCTTACTGGGTAGAATCTAACGGTCTATATTGATTCATTGAAGTTTCAAAACTTCGAAACTGATATGGTCGGCACCTACATACAACTGACACACATTAAACAACACAGTGATATTCAATATTACTGCTAGGCAAATGATATTTTGTTCTACATCAGGATCAAATGGCTGCTTTTAACAACAACAATGTATGGTTCCATCCTCAGCAGGATGAATGATATTCAAATGAAACTTAATGAGTCTTAATTGACTAAAGATAGAGACTGTAGAGATACACACCATGGTTCATCAGTCACAAACAGAGCATGTGAACCCATTTACTTTCCATACAGATAATTATCTAGAGTTTGTAGTTAAGATGAAGAATCCAGGCAAGGTAAAGGAGAATGTAATGACAAGTTAAGGATCAAGTTGCAGTGGATGTCAAGACATAGATTCTCTCACATGGCAAATATCACCTGGATCTTCAGATCTGGCTTCAGGTGCAGCCTGGTTTATTGTAGTGTTCTGTATCAAGGGCACTGTGACATTCTGATCATGCCTGCCAATGTTTTACCCAGAATTCCAAGGTAAGAGTTCTGATTGGCTCCTTTGGGGTCTGTCAGATTATTTCAGTGCTGAGTGATCTGGATGGCTGCCAGAGCTATTCCTCAATTTTTAACACTCCTCTTTTAATTTTTTGAGCCCTGTGCAATCTGGGTCACATTTATTTCAAAGATATATTGCATTTTTACTCATGCTCTCTCAATGTAATCACCAGGTGAGGTTCTGAAAGTTGTTCCAGGAATTTATTTAGAAATGCGTGTAGTTGCTCTTTAGCTCAGCTTGCTCTGTATTCTGTAGAATCACCTACCTTCCCCGATTTAGGAATGCAACTCCAAAGCTCAAAGTCACAGGTTCCTTAAGTATCACTATTAAATGGGTTTTCTTAAACCCGGGGGAGTATTTTAACATTTTCCTTGTTTTAATTTCTAACTAAAGTCTGCACTCTGTATTATTTATGGTGTTTATTGTTACTTGTTGTTGCTTGTTTTAAATTGTAAAGTGCTTAGTGGACAGACATTTTAATAAAATGAAATGCCTCCTCAATGCTATAATACATGGAATAGACAAAGATGTGTTCCATGACCATAGAATTATTGAGATCGAGATTGTTCAAGATCATGACAAAAATGGATGATTAAGGCACTATAGAATGCCTTTCTGTCCAAAGGAAGAACCATTTGCATTCTGCATAATATATCTACCATATGAAGGCTTACTAACTGCTTTGATGATCTGTCTGATATAAGACTCCCTTGGTTTTAAATGGAATTATTCAATGTACTGCAAACTCCTGAAACTATACCTCTCAAAGCAACCCTGGGGCAACATAGATAAGTTTTGGTCTCTTTTTTTTCTCCAAATTTTGTGATGAAATAAATCAGTATACCAGAATTTTCCCTGTAATGGGGAAGATGATACATCCACCATTGTAACGGGGAAGATGATACATCCACCATCAACTCCTACTTGCCCTACTAGATTGTATTCAAAATGAAACACTGTACAACAATGGCCAATGAAGTAAACTTCTCTTAGAGAATAGGTAGTGTGGTTAAGTGATATAAAACTTTAAAAGTGCAACATATATAGCAAAAAACTTGCATAAATTTCCAGTACTTAAATTAAATGCACTTACAAAATATTCACACTGTGAATGCAGTTATACCAAAGCGAAATGATGGCTCCAAAGTATCCAGTCTTATGATGGCTTCAAAGTATCCAATCTTTTTGGTCTGATATACAAAGTATCTACACTGAAGATGTAGTAGCTGCTATGTGACTGTGATGAACTGTGATAACAGCTTAACCAGTCTAACAGATCAAATAAAAGCTTCTAGCTTTAATGGCAGTTAAAATACTTTTATTGTAGAAAAAGTTAAAATCTTCATGTCAAGTTAAAATCTTGATGTAGAATAAAACAGTCCCTCTGTATTACTAATGATAAGTGCTTTCGGTATCTTCTTCAGATCGTAGAGAATGGGACTGAGAAGTTTACTTCATTGGCCATTGTTGTACAGCATTTCATTTTGAATACTGTTTTTACTTGTTACTGATAGCTGTACTTTAGCATTAGGAGGTACGCTTTCTTTATAAGCCCTACTAGATTGGGCAGAAGCAGGAAGTACCATATTCTCTGGAGTGGCAACAGGTGAATTTCAGGGACGGCTCTCTCCTGAGAGACCCCGCCCAGCAAGAATTCCTAAATCTAGAGCTCTAAAAGATGAGTTTTATTAGTGCATCCATTTCCCCTAAAATATGAATCACTGCAAAAGTGATGTCTCTGCTTGTGATCCCCTCTCTGCACTAAGAATATGAGTATATATGACCCTTTAATTTTACATGCTGTACCAAAGAAACACTGTCTGACTGCAGCCAAGAGGGGCTCTGCTTTTAGTTCCTATGTCAAAGTTTTTCTGGCAAGCAAGACTTACCTGCTTTTCCAGTTGGATAATGTGCAATCCATCTGTTGAGGTGATCATTTTCCCTTAACTATGGAAATGATGATAACTGTCTGCAATTCCAGAGCCCTACAATGGGGATCTAAAACCAAAGGCAATTCATCAGCATGTGATGACTCTGAAACCAGTGAAATAGCATAATCCAATGCACCTCCCTCATCTTCAGGTGTCTGTTTGATACCTTAATGAAGAGAAGCTAAGCCAGGACTCTTTATGTGTTTATACCATGATGCCAAAGTCATCATATCCTGGACTTTTCTGGGCAGGAATGATCAGCACTGAAAGTTGTACAAATCTTCTCAAATAAATGTATTGCTTCTATTTGAATTCAAGCAGGATTTTTCCCACCTGACAAATAACCCCCCAGGGCCTGCAACTGCAAATTAGTATACACCATACCATGAAATATGACTTCAAAACTCAAAGACCCACTTATCTATGGAATAAACTTCCATTGACACAGAAGTCAACTTTGAGGTTTGAGAAAAAGATATTCAAAAGGAGTAGCCTCATGGCAGAAACTTGAGGGAATACACTAGTGACAGACAATGCTGAGAACAAAAGTCTTCCTATACTTAATAAAACTCAGCCCATCAATCTACACCTTCAAGGAGGAACTAGATAACCACATGTGTACCTGTAAGTTCCAACAGAAACTCTGGGCCCTCAAGCTCCCTGATGGCCAACAAGCATTGAACTTGCCCATCAAACAAATGAACCTAATTTTTGCCATTTGTGTCTGTAGTATAATCTTTTAGATCTCTACTCAAAAGCTATGACCTTTGGTGAAGATGGGAACAGAGTTACTCGTAAGAAATTGAGAGCATTTTTCAGTGATTAAATGCTGACTTCACCACCACAGTCCAATACTATGCCTGCAATTCTGTCAACGCCGCACCCACATGCTGATCAATCTCCAGATCCTCTTGCACACACCTGTAAACAAGACAAGACACTTAAACTCTTCCACTCGTGGTAACTGCTCTGTCCTCACTTGCAGAGTGCTTGCCAACCATTTTCAGGAGGGAAACATGATCACTTAATGGAAAGTATTGAATTTAATCCTAACAGCTTCAAATTCAGCAGAAAATCACTTCATTGTATGCCAGAGATCACACTCACTGCAGATTAACAAGACAACATCATCTGCAAACAGCAAATCTTTAACACTCATGTCCCCAAACTGAATAGTCTGCAGATCTTGACTATGTCTTGAACTCCAAACTATTAAATCATAGCTTGGAAGCGACACAACATACACCCTTACTGAAATCTTATGCCCACTCTGAATATGTTCTGTGTAATCCAAAAATGAAAACACAAATCTCACTCTCCAAACCTAAGAGCCAAATGGCATACAGTAACAGACATGGGATCTTGTACTGTAATAGCACTTCCTACAAAACATTTCTGGGTAAACAGACATATATAATCTGCAGGCATACAAAGCTGACACTCACACAACACTGTCTTACTCCCATGACCCTCACTGATATCTGCGTAGGCATCCTTAGTTACACTGTGATGGACAATTTTTATCTTCCTGGATCACAGGCCTATCTACTGAATGGAGTCTACTTTCAGAATCGTGAAGTAAACCTTCCCATAAGCTTTTCCAGGAAGGCTGAGAACAGTGATCCCTTTGTAATGATGAGGACACATTCACCACATTTAGAAGCAACATGTATCATTCGTTCTACTTTGCAATAATAGCACAGTATGTGGGCAGCAGTTCCCTACTATTAAGAACAGTCTGTGCAATTACCACCTCCCACACTTGAGAAACCAAATTATTTTGCACAACTCACTAATATTAACATCTGGGCCATCAGCAAAATCCACAGCTGCTGCTGCTTTCCTGCTCTTTCTGTACATATTAGTCATATGTTGATGGCCTCTGCTAGCAATCGGGTCTATATTAGAACATCGAAGTTTCAGAACTTCGAACATTCTAATATTGACCCCTAATAAGCGAAAGCTGAAAATAGTGAAGTTTCAGAAAACCAAATTCTTTCCTAGGGAAAGAATTCGGTTGTCCGTTCCTGTCACTTTGCTATTTTCAGCACTGTGGTGGAAAGTTACAGGTCGGGTTCAGGTAAGTGTGCGATTGTGTGGACGTGAGGGTTAGGGCGGGTTAGGTGAGTTAGGGTTAGACTGCAGGTCAGGTAAGTGTGCGAATGTGTGGACGTGAGGGTTAGGGCAGGGTAGGTGATTTAGGGTTAGGACGCGAGTGAGATGTGTGTGCAATAGTAACGGACCTTAGGGTTAGGGTTTGGGTTAAGGTAAGTGGGTAGATAGTAGTGTATGTACAGTTTAGTGTAGGGTTAGATGTAAGATTTTAGGTGTATGTGTGTGGATTGCTGTTTGTTTGGTGTGTTTGTGTTGTCTGTATGTGTTTTGGAACAGCAAATTTTTTCCCTAGGAAAAAATTTGCTGTTCTGAATTTTCAATGTTATCAGTTTTCGGTTACTAGGGGTCGATATTAGAACATTCAAAGTTCTGAAACTTTGATGTTCTAATATAGACCCTAGCAATCTACTGACTCTTCCTTTAATCAGACACTGATTACTCTTACTGATTTGGCCTACCAGCAGGTCGTTTTACTGCCTATATGACAGGCAGTGATCACACACAACTCCTTGCTGCTGTCTGAATTAGAGAAGCCTTTTTTTAATACACCTTTAGTAAATTGTAATGGAATAGGGACACCTTTTGACAGAAAAGAAAACAAGCCATTACAAACATTTTTCATATTTATGCATTATGCAAATGCAAAAAAATCCTATCTCTGTACTCGTTTCCCAACTTTTTATAACCAGAAGTGTCTGGTTTTCAGATTTTGCTGAATTCTGGGCTGTTTTGTAGTTTATGTGTTGTCCAGACCTTACTAAGATAGAAGGAAGCTTCTCTGTTCATCAGTGAAGAGTGGTGAGCTTTGAGCAGCCTATCTCTTGCTGGAGGAGTGGTTTCAGCTCAGAATCTGTAGTTTTATTGGCCATTTTGGGCTATTTCTATCCCTTTCATCTTTCTGTTTAAAAACCACTGTTTGTGCGGTTTTGCACATTGCGCAGTGCTGCTTAACTAGGGTTTATTTATTTATTTATTTTTTGCATTTGTTTACCGGGAAAGTCCACTGGGCCTAAAAGAGCCCATTTTCGGAGGAGGCCTAGGGAGAAAAGCTCCGACAAGAACATAGATGCAGAAAAAAAAATTAAACATTAATTGCTACAGAAGTAGAAACAGTGTTACACATAGTGGTTACAGTAATATATACAGACTATATACATAAGTCAGGAATTTAGTTGGTGTGATTACAGTAACATATACAGAATATATACATAAAGGCAGGAATTTAGTTTGTTGCCAGATGAATTCAGAGTGGTAAAAATGGAGATAAATTAATCAGCATTATTGTGCCAGTATCAACAGGTGATGAAAGAAAAGAAAAAAAAATAAATATGGAGAAAGTATCATCAGTCACTAGTAGTAAAAAGCATATGAATTGAGTTATAATATAAGGAGAAGGAAGAGGTTAGGTTATAGAGCAGGTACATAGCCAGGAAGTGTTGAGATGATTTTTCAGTGTTTGTTTGAAGGTGGTGGTGCTGCCCGTGTTTCTTATAGAAGGAGGAAGTGAGTTCATAGTTTGGCAACGGTGAAGGAGTAGAGCAGTTGACCAGCTGGTAAGGTGGGCTTTTCTACTTTTAGAAATAGATGATTTTCAGATCTTAGTTGCCTGCTGGGTTGGTATTTGGCAAGTAGAGTTGAGGGTTAAACTATTCCCGGTGCCAGAAAATTTCCTCTTTAAATTTTCCCTTAGAACTAGCCAGTTTTCTAGTATTAGCACTCAAAACTGTCTTCTTTGTGCTCAGCACTTGTTCAAAACTAGTTGCAAGCACTAAATAATCTACATAGTACTGCAGCACTCAACTTTCCTCACTTGTCAGGAGGAAAACAGTTTTTAGTCTTAAAATGTAAGCACATATCCAGGCATGTCAAAGGATCAGCTCCTGGTGTTTTCCGCTGTTCACCTGATGAACCTGAGCATCTTGGGGCAATGTAGCAATTGCCTCATGCACACTGACATCCCTCTCCTCCTACCACCCAACACTACAACCTGTGAGAGATGCACTCATATAGCCAAACTGGAAGCCAAGCTCTCTCCACCCAAGACTGGACTAGTCAGTCAAGAGGAGAAGGTAAACACCTGCACCACACCACACTCAACATATAGCCTATCAAAACCTACACCACCTAAACCCACACATAGTAACACAAAACACACACCTACATTCACGGAGGCACTCAATAAAAATCTTCCCAAACAACAGAGACCTCCAAAGCTGAAACGCAAGCAAACACCGACCCCTAACACCACCCAAATGACACATAGCCCACAAAATCAGTGTGCCACTCAACCTCAGCCCATAAGGCAAAACAACATACCCAACACACTAGTCATAGGCAACTTTATAGTCAGGCACACTGATGTCCCACTCACCAGGCTAAACAAGGAGAAAATTACTGTCAGCTGCTTGTTGGGTGCCAGGATCCACCACATAATGCACATACTCATGTCACTCCACAACAAGTACAAATATGACTCTGTCATTGCCCATGTTGGTGTGAATGACCTGAGACGTACCTCCCTGGAATACATGAAAAGAGACATGGAGGAGCTCTCAGATCATGTAGCCCAGGCAGGTATGACCCTAGCCCTGAGTAGCATCCTGCCATTGCCCAGAATGTTACCACAGTACAAGGACAAAATGATTGACTTCAACAATTGGCTAAGCTTCTTGGCATCATTCTAAGGGGATCCAGTATCTTTCTGCCTGGGAAGACATGCTTGACAGACCACAATGCTTCACCAGAGATGGGCTGCACCTGTCGCCCCCTGGGATTCCGGTTACTGGATAAGGCTCTTTCCACACGTATAGTGCCTTTTTTAGGCAAGGTTCAAATGACAAACTCACCACCATAGCAGGTACAAGCAAGGAAAATCTGAGGGTAATGCTACTCAATGCTAAGAGTCTAAACCTCAAAATGCACTCACTCGAGACACTCCTTAAGATGGAGAACATCGACATCTGTGCAGTGACAGAGACCTGGTTTAAGGCTCCAGAGAGCATCCTTGCATTACCAGGCTATAATTCATACCACACCTTTTGGCCACCTAACCTGGACTGAAACACTAAAGGAGGAGGTGTGTCCATATCTGTTAAGGATATCCACACCTTCAGGCTAGTTGCTCAATGTAATTCATCCGAAATTATCCAAGTGCAACTAACACTAGGCAAGACTGCAATCCAGGTTGTAGCTTGTTACAAATCCTCTGCCATGCTCCAGGATGCCCATTCCATGTTTCTTGATATACTGGACAACATTAAGGTACAGCTCAATACTCTAATAATGGGAGATTTCAACTACCCCACCATCAACTGGGAAAACTACTCATGCACTAACTCATTTGCTCAACATTTTCTGAAATTCATAAATTCCAACATCCTGGATCAGCTTGTCCATACCCCCGCCAAAGGCAGCAATATCCTAGACCTGGCAGTTACCAATATGGGTAACCAAGGTTTCCTATTAGAAGACCGAAGACGCATTATTTCAAATGCGTCTTGGTCGAACTCAAAAGGCTGAAATGGCAAAATATCGAATCGCCTTTTAAGCAAATTTTTTCCCTGGGAAAGAATTTGCTTGGCCACTTTGTTATTTTGCCATTTTCGGCACTGTAGTGTGGTCTTGGAGTTGGTATAATTAGTAATATAATGTTTAAAGTGTTTAATATTTTTTTTTTTTTTTGTTGGAACAGCAATTTTTTTCCCTAGGAAAAAAAAATCGTTGTTCTGACAGTTCGAAATTGTAAGCTTTCACTTACATAGGGTCGATTAATCACTGTTCACTTTTTTAAGCGTTTGGTGATCTAATATAGATCCGTAACCAGTGCTCCATGCCAGTGGTCAACTCCTCGCTGGTCAGATCTGACCACAAGCTAATTACCCTAGACAGCCATATCCTCCCCCCACCCCCCATTAAGGAAACCACCGTAAAAAAAACTTCTCCAAAGCCAACTTCATGCTTCTTAAGACAGAAGTGGTAAACTTCATGCAACCCATACAGACGGGAAATAGCGATGCAACTGCTGAAACCTATACAAATGCACTGTATAAGCGTTCCTGGTGATATCTTTGGTCGTGAGCTTGTGGTGTTGTTGCTGTTTTTGCCTTTGATTCTAAGCAACCACAAAGCATTCTACAGCTATGTCAAGAATCTCAATGGCAACACTCAGATCTGCTCTGAGCTACAGCACAAAGGCACTAGATATACAGAACCAACTGATATCGCCTATATCCTGGCTGATAGATTCGGTGGAAACTTTACCCCCCTCACCTCCCAAACAGCCCATCTCTATACTGGAAGAGTGCAAAGCCCCTGTAATCAAGGATGCACAAGTAAAGACTGCACTCTCCAAAGCTAAGAACACAGCATCCATGGGACCAGACAACGTCCTGCATGAGCTACAGAACAAACTGGCACCCCACCTAAGTAAGTACCATGTTCAATCATAGCCTCACTTCAGGCTTTGTGCCTCCTGAATTGAGCACAGGGATGGTTATCCCACTCCACAAAGGGGGTGCCACCATGGATCCTGGGAACTAATGCCCCATTAGCCTGACAAGCCTGGTCTGCAAGGCCATGGAACGTATCATCATGGAGCATATAAACAAAGATATAGGTAACCTCCAAACTCTGGACCCCACTCAGTTTGGGTTTGTAAAAGGCAGGTCATGTCTCCTAAACCTGATTGACTTCTTTGAAGCAGTCACCAGAGCTGTGGATGAGGGTAAGGTGGTGCACACAGCCTATCTTGACCTCACCAAGGCTTTTGACACCATCCCCCACTCTGGAATTATAGACAAACTCACTAGACTGGGCATAAATCCCTATGTCACAAGATGGGTGGCCAACTGGCTCACTGACAGAACCCACACAGCGAAAGTAGCCGACTCCAAATCTGACTTCAGACTAGTGACAAGTGGAGTACCACAGGGTTCAGTCCTGGGTCCTCTCCCGTTAGGTATTTTCTTCTCAAAAGTCCAAGCTAATACAGCAGGTCTTTGCCTAACAAAGTTCATAGATGACTGCAAACTAGGAGCCATAACAGAATCATCTAATGATGTGGACATTCTACAAAGGGGCCTCACTGAGACTGATGCTTGGTGTCAAAATCATGGCCTCAAGCTTAATGTCAAGAAGTGCATTGTCATCCCCTTTGGGAAAAACACTGTACCCATGAACTACCACATAGGCGGTAGACTACTAAACACTGAAAGTGTGATAAAAGACCTTGGGACACAGGTGGACAGTAGCCTCTACTTTGATAATCGCATCGCCACAGTAGTCAAGAAATCATTCTACGTGGCACACCTCATCACAAAGGGGTTCTCCTCCAGAAAAAAAGAGGTCATTGTTCCTCTCTACTCATCCTTCATCAGGCCCATTATAGAGTACAATGCCCCATTTGGCATGTACATCACAAGACACCTACAACAACTAGAAAGGCCACAGAAATACCTCCCTAAGAGGATTACTGGCCTCAAACGTATGCCATACGCAGACCATCTAAAAAAACTCCAGCTCTACTTCATCGCATATCGCCTACTCAGAGGCATCCTCTGCCTAACATATAAAGCCATGTCAAACCCAGATATGTTGGACATGCTACACTTAAAGAAATCCCAATCTCTCCATGGCACACGTTCCAAGGACCTAAACCATGTCACTGCAATAAACAGATCATTCTGGAGGGATAGATTCCTGTCCCAGAGACTCCCCATGCTCTGGAACAAACTACCCATTTATGTCAAACAAAGCTCTTCATTGGCCCTCTTTAAGAAAAATCTTGACAACTGGATGGGAAATAGGAAATTCACACCGGGGATCACTTCTGTGGTTCTGCTTGACAGGGGAACAGAAAAATAAATTCTTGAGTGGCGAAAGCCAGGGAACTTTTTGGCTAGGCTTATATAGGCCCTAGGGCCGATACCCTAGTACAAACTTATGAACCTATGTTTTCTTTTTTTTTAAATAATCACCCATCTCAAAATTACATAAATTGCTCAAGTCCTGCCTTTCCTGAAATTTCATTCCTCATTCTATACATTATTCTGCATTTATTGTTTCCACAAATTCCATTTATTTCTAAGCAGTTTGCTCCTTCCCTTATCTAGAAATGCCACCTTCAGTTCATTTATCTCTTTTAAAACACTCAATATTTCAATTAAAGTTGGTCAAACTAGTGAAGCTTTGAGAAGGCTCAACTAGAACCATATATTTATGACTTTCTCTGGAGAACGACTGAAGCTCTTAATGTGGAAGGGTTGAACTCACACTGCACAGATGACAGTGTTATTCCCAGAGAAACCTCACTACATGTCTGGGTTTCCTCATTTTTGCCCCACAGCTGCACTTACCATTTAGCCCAATTGACCAGAAAATAGTGGGCTTGAGTGTAACAGGTCAGACCCTCTCTTATTTTACTTTTTGTAATCTTATTACACTTAGATAAAGGGTTTAGTCTGAAGACTCCTTTCAGCAACTGGGCTTAAACAAGAGCAACTAGAAAACAGCAATAATACAGTAATTAAATATTCACAGTTCATCTATAGTGTATTTATTTTTAAAATGATATGCGCCGAGTTTATAGTAGTTACAGTTTTTAAGAAGTGGGAGTCTGTTTGATATTGCTTATTAGCAACTGAGCAACTAACAAGAAATAATCAGGATATATGCAGGGAAATAAGATCTGCATACATGTAATAATGACATGGGCTAAAAGAACTGCATTCCAAATACATTATTTTTTTTGCACATTAAGGCTTATCAAAACGAGCAAAGAAATGTGCATAATAAATAATTTGCATACATAAATCAAAACCAATACATCAAATCCAATTGAAACTCTGTTAATGCCTTTATACAGAATGGTTAGGTATAACTACAGGTGTCCAAGGTGAAATTCCTTGAATGTCAATTGCCCGAAGCAGATGATGCCAAGACACATGCAACAGGAGTAACGCCTTTGTTCAGGGAGATTTCTACCTTCTTTAAGTTGTAGTAGCCATATTTTATTTAGCATGTTTCTGCATCTGAAAGTTTTACATGTCTTCTCCAGCTAGACTTTTTGAAATTAGGTACAGTGCCAAAAAATAAGAATTTTAAACAAAAAATAACTACCTTAAGAATGTGTTGAGGTACTGCCGACTACAGGAAGACCAAGAGAAAACACCATCTTGACCTGATAATGTTGGTGACATAATATTCCCTTCTGATTTCTTGCATATATTTCCTTCTCCGTCATGCACCATTCCAAAGCTAAAAAAGGCACACAGCATTGATATAATAACATTTTGGTTAGTTACATAAGATAACCATCAACGAGTTCAGAAATTAAAACAAATATATACAGTACATAGTTCACCACAACTGTGAGAAATCAGTATAAGAGTCCCAAATAGAGAAACACGACATTTCATTTCTCTGATGCAGCTATCACTTTCCAAAAATGACTTCCTCTTCTGGCTTTTCCTGGTTAGGGGTCACCACAGTGGATCACCTGTCCACTCATGATTGGCAGTAGAATTTTTACAGTGTCAAGTTGCCAGCCTGGTGCCCAACCTTCCACAGAAGGCACACACACACACTCATGCCTAGGGCCAATTTAGAGTGTCCAATCCACCTACAGCATGTCTTGGGATGTGGGAGGAAACCAGAGAAAGTGGAGGAAACCCACGTAACCACAGGGAGGACATGCAGACTCTGCACAGAAGGCACCCCAGCTGAGGATCGAACCAGAAAACCTCTTGCTGTGAGGCAACAATGCTAACCGCTGCACCACCGTGGCCACTCACTTTCCAAAAATGACTACTAAACCAAAATACAATTCTTTTTCTTAGGAAATAAATATGTAACTTTCAAACCTCAATATACAAAGTTTTGGAATGAGAAATGGAAAAAAAATCTACGGTCAGATGTCTTTCTTCTATTAAACCAAACTGGGGGGATTCATTTTGACTCTGTCAACTAAATAAAACCTATACCAAGATTTATCATGCTTTTGGGTTATTGTGAAATATAAAAGGAAACTGGTACTCTCATATTCTCACATTTCTAAATTACCTTATATAAAGAAAAAAAAAATACAGTGCCAACTCACAGAAGAAACGCACAGGTGTTCCAGGCTGACAGCAAGCATGTCTTCCATTCTTTTAGCAATATTTGGTCTTTGTTCAGGTATTAGTACATTTGTAAGCTGTAAAATATGGATCCTATGAATCTGCATCATGCTTTCAAAAGCGCATAGCTATCAGGAATGTGCATCTCTATGCATTGTGGGATTTTGTGTTCTGACTTGTTTTGCCAGGGATTCAATAGTAATATTACACCAGGGAACCTAAGCAATTGCAAAGCTAAATATCTACATACCAAAAAAAAAAATGTTTCACTATGGTCAGCTGCAGAGGCAGCCTAGCTGGGGAAACCATGTCACCACTATTTAAACATAATCTTCCATGACCCTTGTTGAAAAGTAAAGTACAGTAATTATTCTCCTAGCTACAAAAAAAAAAAGTGTTGGAAAACTGATGCAGAAAACCATTAATGCTTGGATTGCAGGACCAGCTATAGGCTAATTGGACCAATCTGGCCCAATATGAGCCCGCATTAGGCTATGGCTGTGCCATTATGTCCTGAATGACCCAGACATTTACAGTAAAGTGCAAGGCATTTTCCTCCTGTGGTCTTGTTTGCATTGTAGTTACAACTCCGGCATTACTAGGTACCGTATTATTAGTAACTGCAGCATCTTGCCTCTTGTATGGCTCACAGTGTTAGTTAGCTACTTGCACTCCCATAATAATCAGTTGTTGTTGCTGAGTGTCCATCAGGGTTTTCAACCCCCATACTGGTTAGATTAACTATCTGGTTTTGTGTACCACTCCTGTTACTGTATCAGAAAATCAGACCAGGTTTATATTAAAGACTGATAGGGAGTTCTCTTCTTTTGCTTCTCTTGCTAATACGAGGTTTATGAATGGTTGTTAATATGTTAGGCTACAATACGTAACTGTGGCGTAGTCAGTTTTAGACACATGACAACAATCACTGATAAGCATAAAAACTGCAGATGTTGTGATGTGAGATCACTAAGACTTGTGACAGAATGTTACTAATTCAGCAGAGAAATGCTTGTTAGGTGCAAAATAATCCCAGAAAACTGATACATGGAGTATCATGCGTTTTCAGTGGTGGGAGACAGAGGTGGATAAAAAAATGATTCCCTTTCCTGAAACAGTTATAACAGGAACACAGTAGAAGGCAACCAAAGAAACTATAAACTTTAGTTAAGATTAATGTAACAGTGGTAATACAACATCAGACATGCAGAGAAATGTATCAGGACAGTTGTTGTTGTTGTGTCTTTTGGCTTTTCCTGGTTAGGGGTTGCCACAGCGGAACTCCGGTCCGCTAATGATTGGCAGTAGATTTTTATATGCAGAGTTGCCAGCCCTGACGCACACCCTTCAATGAAGGTACGCCCATTCACGCATGTCTCCACACAGAAGACGCTTTAGCTGAGAATCGAACAGGACAACGTCTTACTGTGTGGCGACAATGCTACCGCAGCACCACCACAATCAGTTATTAGTGGACTTTATACAAGAATTCAGTCAATAAAATAACTAGTACAATTGATAAGAAGATTACCTGTTCAGTGCTTTATGTGCATTTGCTGAACCAGGGATGTGAAGGAGAATAAAACAAGAGTCATATGAGGGGAAGATGGGAAAGGAGAGAGAGAGAAAGAAAAGACAGAAATAAATTAAATAAAAGGGGGGGCAATGGGAAGTGTGCAGCTATCTCCTACCCTGGTTCAGGGGATCAAGGCAGTACAACAGACTTTGGGAACACGTTTATTGGTAAACCAGAGTGCACCTATCTGTTGACAAGCCATGTACATGACCTCAGCAGTGTATCAAACATGCCCCTCACAATGTGCCTGAGTAGGTTAAGCAGACCCTGACAGAGGAACTACAGGAGATGCTGGATTTGGGGATAATCCAGGATTACAGTATTCTGTTTCTGTCTTAACCTGTTTTATGACAAAATATAAGCTAATATATAAACATATATTTTATTTGAATACACAGTAATAGCATACATTCCTGATTTCTAAGCAAGCGGGGGGAGCAGTGGAAGTGGTAGATGGGGAGTCCTTCAAAATGGTCCAAATGGGGGCCTGCAATTGCCAAGGCTCTGTTAGACTACATAATTAAGCACCAAAACTATGGAGACACCCTTCCAGCCAGTAATGTACAAACAGGGGCAATTTACTTTCCTTGTAAGAAATCAACTAATCATCAGATATATAGGGCCATCTTGCCCTGCTCTATTGTCATACTGAAAACTTTGTTATTAAGTCAAGTGGAACTAGAATGAAAGCAAAGGTAACAAGGCTAACACAGAACCATGTGTACCGAGAAGTGGAGTATCCTGAGTATGTAGCACTGATAAGTGATATTATATGTCTATATTATTCAGCACTACCTGCTCTTGCTCTGAGGGGATGAGAAGGTCTATATAGTGAACTATCCCCTCATAAAAATGTTGAATAGAAAAAAATGTATTTACAGTTGCACTGCATCAGCAGATAGCAATATTATCTTCTTTAAAACTAATCCTTTAGAGAGTACAGTCAGTGATACATACTACAAGCCAATCCTACAGCTAAAAGACAAAAATCTGAATATGTTGGACATGAGCTGTTAACAGACCATGCAGAATGCAAAGCTGAAACTTGTTACAAGACTGGAGACGGAATATAAGGTAATATTGTGATCTGAGCTACAGGTAAACATTGTACAAATGAATAGAACATATTCATGAAGCAAGCCACTTATAAAAACACTTCTTGAGTGAAAACTGGCTTTTCATTTTTCAGTAAGATCATACAGTTTTCAACAATAAAAAAATGTATTTCAATAGACAAATCATCTGAACAGAACATTCTGACATGTCTCCTTCTTGGTATCACTGATAGAATCAGCTTATGACTTCCCCAAAATCTTCCAATTCTATTAGTCTTTCAGAACTCAGCAAAGAATCAAAGTACAGAAACATTTTTCACTTCATTTAGAAAGCTTCTAAAATTAAAACTTAGGTGGATGTCACTGCACTTTACAAATTTAAGCATTACTGTCTTTCTTAAATGCTAAGACTCACAATACAAATTCCCCAAGATGAAAAAAAAGGACAGAAACGACAAAAGAGCAAATATTGGACATTCCTCTTCACCTTTAAAGCAGCTTTTTTGTTTGTTTTTTAGGGGGACAGGCCACTTTACACCATAGATGTGGTGGGAGGTGAGCAAACCCCACCCCTCTTCCCCAAACGTATATAGCCCAACTCAGAGATTGCCATACACTTGAGAAAAGGGAATATTATGAGAAATAGCAGTCATGAGCTTAAAGTCCAGATATTCAGCCATTTGGTCTTCACATTAAGGGACTTGGCATTTTGATTACAGATATTTCAAAAAGGTACCACATTATTACTATGGGCATAAAGAACAATACACAAAAACAGAAAGTAACAAATTGCTATGGCTAATTTAGTTTACTTGTATAATGTATACTGAATAACAACACAGCAGACTAAGAGACAAGTTGCTGTTGCTGGACTAGTACAGAAAGAATTACCCAGCCAAGTACATGCATAGACATTTAGTTACAAGGCCACACACCTACATATACAACACCTCCTCTAACCTTAAACAAATCCGCAGGGGAGGGTAACTAAAAAATAATTACTAGTAGCAGTACTCTGTAATGCAATAACAACATTATTTATATAACACATTTATAAGGTGTGTAAAGAAAAAAAAAACTCTTACAGTATTAAATACTACAAATGTAGTTCTACAGGTATTATTCAAAACTACTATGGTTAGACTACAAAACGGCTTATTATATTAATCAACAGTTATAATAAATGAATTTCATAATAAAGCTATATGGTATTACCCTGAGATGTCGCCATCATATTGAGAAAGAAGATGGTTTGACCAGCCATTATTAATAATGCTTTAAAGCATTATTGCAAAGTAATATTAGTACATCTTCGAGTTCAATACACTTTTTATTTTCTTCAACATAAAGAGCAAATACATGCAACTTACACAAGCATCAGTTAACATTAGGCACTTAGGACTGCTTCTCTGAGTCAAGAGAGTGGCTTGTAATGAAGTAAATGGACAGATAAAATCCCTTTCTCAGGTTTCAGTAACATAAATGGAATAGTTCTATTACATCAAGACAATGCTACAAAAGGTCTCAGACAATGTTAAAAAAAACAGTAAGCATTCTTTGTACTTCTGGAAATTCACTAGTGGTCATTCATCTTGGTCATTTCCCATGCTGTAGGTATGAAGTCATCACAATGAAAGGTGCATAACTGGAGAGTGGGAGGAATAGAAGTCTAAGGAAGGGCTTGGAAAGGTTGCCTCACTGGAAGAAAGACAGCAGTTGAAGTTAAAGTACTGCATGCAGGTCGCAACAATTATATTTTTGTGCAAAGCATCAACTGGCATTGTGGAAATGATAACAATAGAAATGGAAAAGTGTCTGGAGGTATGGATCACACCTAGTCTTGACTAGGAGGTGCACAGTGAGAGGGCTGAGGCAGCAGCAGCAAACAAGTACTGTGGTGTATCCTTAAGGGAAAAAAAACACATGGACAAAAAAGTAACAGGCATTATGTACCAGGCCGTGGTCAAGTCAAACCTTAAGTAATGTGTGCAGTTCTAAAGCCACCTGGATAAGGGGCAACAGGCTGCTGGGAGCAAAACAAAGGACAGTCGACAGAAGGGTCTGTGGGCTGGCTGGGAATGACAGTGCCCTGAGATAAGAAAACACTGATCAGACAGGACAGGGAAATGAGTTGCACAGTACAATTTTGGGAAAGGGTTCACCTGGAGCAGGAAACATGGAGGAGAAGAATGAGAGGTCAGTTTCTCCTTGAGACTGCAAAAGTGATTCTTTATTGACAAGACCATGGACCTATGTCATGGGCTAGCAGAAAGGACAGTGGAAAATATACATTAAGATGTAGTTATGAGATCATGGGACAGTTGGAAAAAGGTGAAAGGAAAGAGAAGGATGGATGGGAAGATTATTAAATTCAGTAAATAAGAAAACAGATGGACCACATCCTTTTTCCATCATAGTGTAATGCTGATCCATAACTTATAAAAGTACTAGCTATTTGTCCTTCTGTGGATGTGGTCTATGTCTATTCTTGTATTGATGCTTGTAATGTCTGATTACTCAGTTTTGATAAAACCAAAAGCATGCAACATTTTCTGACAGTGCTGCTCCAGTGTGATCACTATTTCCTTACCACCTGTCCCTACTGTTAATAGTGAGAGTGCTCATTCTATAGTCTGCTATACTTTTGGAAGCAGATGCAATGGGCTCCTGTGCAAAATTTAACAATTCTTGAAAATACAGTCTTTCATCAAATTACTGTCAGATCATTTGGCTGGATAGATGAATGGTTGTTAATAATCAAAAAAAGACTACATGAGGTATTGTGACTCAGACAATCCATTTCATTGCTGACCTCCTTTTTGACATTTTCTGTGGACTGATGCTGTTACCTCCAGCCTCCATTTTAATTACAAGCTGATGTAATCCCTCCTTAGAAACTACTATTTTGTCTTTACATTGACAAGGCTCTTTGGGAGAAGCTATCAATTTAGCACAACCATTGATGAAAGTAGCATAATCAGAGATGCTTATGCTGGTTTCTACTTTTATGTTTCCTTACATCACTTCAAAAAGTTGTGGTTTGCAGAATTGTACTTCTAGATACCTATGAATGTGCTTTATGGGATCTCTATTGGCAGACATTCTTTGTTGGTAGCACAAGTTGAAAATAAATTTGGTGCTCACGCTAAGCTGTAACATTCACTCTCTATCAAAGAAAATCTAATGTTATTTTATTTTGGAATACTACTATAGATTTAATCATGTTTTGGTGATTTAAAATGTCACTATGTAAATTCTAAACAGAACATTTTAAAAGGTATATCTGAAATCTTTCCTTATAGTCACACAAATAAATAATGGACATTACTGACACAGTATCAGGTCATGTGTCCAACTAAACTCCACACCCATCTAGAGCGATCTGATATCCTTTGTTTGCTTTACTGGCAAGAATAAATATTTCCATTTAATGCATACCTTGCAAATCACACTCATCATCTATTGCATTTTCAAGCTTGGAGGTTCATCCTGAGCTGCGTACCTTATGTAGCCAGATACTTAAACAGCAGCCTTTTGGAGTTTGCATTTCTACTCCTTCAGTTTATACAGGCATGGCCCTTTTGTACTGGTGTGTCTGTGTGTGTGTGTGTGTGTGTGTGTGTGTGTGTGTGTGTGTGTGTGTGTGTGTGAATGTGTGTGTAACATGTTACATTAACCCGGTTAACTCTGCAGGATCAGGCCTATTTTTAAAAGGAACCCAGTGGGAAGGCCCTCATGTTAAATAATAACAAGGACATCATGGCCATAGTAACATAATCTTCAAATGCAGCCCATTTAGAAGTATGACACTTTGTACAATATTCCCTTTGAACCAGCTGTCATACATGACAGTACACTACATTGCCACAATGAAAAAGAAGCTTAGTTGCTAATTTGCTTATGGTATATTCAACCAGCTCTAGTTGCAAATGCACAGAATATTATGTAGCAGTGTCCACAGGCAGTGGAATCTGTAATGTTTTATCTGGAATTAAATCTGATTTCAACAGTAATCTGTTGTGTGAGACCTCATCATGAACACCGTACAACTATCTGTCTCACTAATTCAGTCACACACTCTTGAAACTGGCTAACCTAAAAAGCTCTGTTACATATTCTGAAATGGTCTGATCTGAGTTTATAAAATGTAAAACTTTCAGCTATTATAAATGCCTTTGGTTTCAAGTAACTGTAAAATCTGCACAATGTCTTGAAAAGACTTAGATCAATAATGTTTTGGTGCCATCACATTGTACAAAACAATATATGTGCTTACAATAAGGCCACAATACACTGACATCACAGTACTACTCTCTTTATGTGCAGATCAGTCTTCACCAGGGTTGATAAAGGCATTGGCACTGCCAACAAGATACTCCATTTTGTGATTCAGTAAAGTGCCACATCCCTTGATTGTTCATAGACATTTTTTAAAAACTACAATTCTTACTTTTTCACAAAACAACTTATTTGTACTCATACATAGCTAATTTACTTTATAATTTTGTAAATAATATTATTAACATTATTATAGTTTGCTTAATAATAATACTTCTGGAGCATATATGTATACTGCTTATGCTATATCTTCATTGATACTAGAAAACATACAGAAACTTTAAATATTTTGCTCTGGTGATATAACAACTGATGTATATTTACTGTTCTCTGACAGTATAATGTTTACTATATATTTATTAATATATATATTTGTAAACAAGTCTCAGTTAAGTAAAAAGTAAATTTATGCTTTGCTTCGTTATATTCAAAATTTACCCCTTCTAGTTATAGAAGAGTAATTTTGTCTTCTTTATACATATCATTCACATGTAAATTCCACTCTTAGCAGTGGCGGCTGGTGACTTCAAATGAAAGGGGGGCTGCAGGAGATAGCCGGATGGGTGGGGTCAATGGGAAGGGGGTGTGGACATGTAGAAAGGGGAGGAGCTATGCTCAAAACTACAAAAACTAAACTTTAATTAAATATGCTGCCCTGGGTGCCAAACCCTCATTATGAGAGTCCAATCAAGACAAATGAAGTATAAAAGAATAAAAATATTTCAATGCATTGACAGCTTGACAGCTTACTTAATATCTAGATGGAAACAAAAAGGTTGAGAGGCATGAAAAAATAAATTACTTTTTAAATACATTACTGGAATGCCAGTCAAAATCAAGTATAAGAAAAACAAGCAGCACTCAACTCAAACCACTTCTCATTGCACTGCAGTTCTAATTATAATTTATATTCAGCTTTATTAAAGTACCAAGTAACATGCTGAAAGTAGCAATCTCTGTGATGCCCCCACTTGTAAAAATGTTTCTTATCCAAAAAAGACCTGCTGCCTGACAACTATCTACTTGTTTCATGGGGAAAACATGATCAAAGTAAAAAATGAAAAGCAAACAAGCTCAAGATACATTGCTTAAAGGATTACTGTACAGGTTATGGACCACACATGAATGGCATTCTGTTTAGTTTATGGGTAAAGCCCTCAGAGATCACTGGAAGACTCCAACAAGTGTAATGAGCTTCTTAAAATAATGTAATCCTGTCCTTTATTACAAATACTGTCATATGCATTTCAATACCCAACGCTTATACATTATCTAGTTAAGTATTCTCTGCATGGCAACAACAGAAAGGCTTCAATGTTGGCAGGCTTATTAAAGCTTACTTGTATGCTATGATCTCAAACAAGCTTACCTCATGGTCATTAAAGCATTGCTACTTAAAACACAGAGCAACAGGCACTTTCTGAGTAATAAGCATAAATCAACAATACAAAAATATTACTGAAACCAGACGATTCTGCAAAATCAAGAACAGATGAAAAGTCACTGTAGTACTCTACCCTGGATGGGGGGATACCCTGCACATTTACACTGCATAACTGCTCCTTGCCTTGCTTGGACACATCCAGTGTCACTACATGGCGGAGCGGGGTGCAACAAGTATGTCACAATTTGAAATGTCTCTGGCTGACTGTGATTGCCCTGACACATTTGTCATACCTCTCACCCTCAGAGCAAAGCTATGCATAGAAGTGGGACAAAGGCCCAAAAATAAGGACAATTTTTTAAATATTGCTCTTATAAACTTAGAAAGATAATAGAATAGTAGGTCTTGCATTGGTATGAATTTTCTGAAGGATATGAAATCTGAAACTCAAATGTCTGTCATTATTTTCTAACTTCAGTCTTTAATGATTTACCACTAATTTGCCAAAAAAAAACAATTTTATGAAAAATGGACCAAAAATGTGATGCAAAAATATAAAATAGCCACACAATACAGCTGGGAACCTGTCAAAGAAGGGACACTTTTTTAATAATAGTACTGCTAATTTGAGCAGCTGACAAAATAAAAGAATCTACATGCATTTCTGAAATAAAAGTAATCTATAACTCTGATTATTACAGTTATTTTTTTAATTGTAAACCCTCCATGTTTTCTTCCAAAATTGTTATTTTGCGGAGGGATTATTAGGGGAAGAGCAACATTTTGAGCCAAATTCAGGGACAGTTGAGAGGTTTGGCTATGCCTAATTCTATAAAGCAATTTATTTGGCATGTACCTCTCAACCTGTTAATGCAATAAATCTGGACAAGGTCAAATATATTGGGGGAACATACAAACAGTCCTAAAAATTGCTCTTGTATAAACTGAGACAGTTGATAGAACAGGTCTTACTTTAGCATGCATTTTTCTGAAGGTTATGAAGTCTGAAACTCAGTGTGTCATTTAGTGACTTAATTCCTAAATGAGAAAACCACAAATATTATGAGGAACAAACCAAAAATAAGAAGCAAAAATCTATTCATTCTGAGAAAATCTGGACAGTTGGGAGGTATAGTTCAGCTGGGGCTGTCTTTGAGTTTGCCGCCCTTCCCCCTCACAAAATCATGGTCGAATGGAGCTCTCCCCCCTGCAGCCATTCCAATGATCCATTACTTGGCTATTTCACTCCATTTACCATAAACACTAATGTGCATAGTGTTTTACTTCTATGATGATTTGGATTTCATTTGAAAGTTTTATTTTGCATTTTACAGCACAAACACTAAGACATCTGCTAAACAAAGCAATGCAGTCTCACAATGAAAACAGGCTTAGCATTAAAAACTTCTCTGCCCTTGAAAATCACATTCAATGAAACAGCATTGAAACCCACATTCAAAGAAAATACATTTTGCCAGTGGCAGATAAAGATTAACTTTGGGCTGTTTTCAAATCATAGGCCCCTTGCACATGAAACATACATGTGCTCTTTGATACACCTTCCTGATTCTACTAAATTATATTCCTTGTACAATACAGTACAGATGTTAGACGGCATTTTAAATGTATTGTTTTGAACATTTTTCCAGTAAACAATGAAACAAAATGCATGCACCAATGACAAAACTACCCAATTCAGAACATTTCCATCATAAAAGTCTACTCAACCTTCTACAGTCCACCAGTATCAGTAAATATGCACAATCTCTAAAGTAGTAAAAGTCATCTAAATAATTCCACATTAAAGAAATATGTAACAATGAAGAGGTTGCTGCTAGCAAACAACTTTATATGTCACTGTTTATTCATCTACAAATAAAGTGCCTGTTGCCCTTGAGGAATAAATTGCCTATGCATGCATTAAAAAAAAATGATAAGCTAGTAATATAGCAATAGGGACTGTATGGCAAACTGATAACAGGTTCAGGTTCATAGTTACTACTCTAGGTATCTTTGCCAAAAAGGACTGCAGCATCCACCCACTTTGCAACACAGTACAGTATCAGCATTGCATCTATCTACTGTGGGAGTAGAACCCACAGCCTTCTGCATCAAAAGCAAGTACACTACCTGTTGTGCTATTAAAGCAAGCAGACTTAGAATAAGCAACACTAAAGTTTTGTTCCCCTGCAGCTCTCAGCTCCTTGTAAAATCTACTCGACACGCAGTTGTATCTCTGAACTTTGCAGCACAAGAAATCTGGAAAACGCCGAAATGTATTGTAAAACAAGGGACACATCTTAAATATTGCTTATATAATGTTGGAAAGGTGCTAGAATAAAATGCTGTGTTACCACCATACATTTCACTGCCACGTCTTTAACTCAGGGGACCCTGTGCAAAATAGTCAGAGAAACATACCACTATGCCAAATCAGCTGTTTTATAAAAGAGAGGAAGACAAACTTAAATGGCTACCATTTAGTGAATTCAGTTCTCAGCATAGCTGTCAACCTCTTGGCACAAAACACCTGAACAAAGTCAATAATGGGGGGAACACAGCCCCCAAACATATTCAGTGAATTCAATTCTCACTATAGCTCTCAACCTCTTAGCAAAAAAAAAACATGTGGACAAAGCCAGTAATGGTAAGGGGGGATACAGCCCCCAAATATTCAATGAATACAGTTCCTACCAAAGATAACTCTCAACCTTAGCACAAAATACCTGGACAAAGCCAATAATGGGGGAATACAGTCCCAAAAATAGGGACAAATTTCAAATATCCATGTTATAAACTTAGACAACTGCTAGAACAATTTTACACAGAAGGCACCCCAAGAATCAAACCAGAGAACCTGTAGCTGCTAGGCAGCAATGCTACCAGTGCACCACTACACTTCAGAATTTGCAAGAAAAAATGTAGATACAGAAACCACAGATTTTATGAGGAACAGAACAAATATGAGGCAAAAAATCTGCAATTTTTTTTAGAAATGGTGGTGGAGAGGGAATTCAGGTCCTTACCACCTGCATCCAAGGTACAGGGTTCAAGCCTGAGTATCTCTATCCACCACCATTTGTTCTCTCTAGCCACCAGTATATAGTAACTGGAGCATTACACACACACACACATTAATTAAACAAAAAATAAATAAAAGTTAAGACTGCCTAACCTCAAACAAATGAACCCAGGTCATTGAACCTGCTACAGCATTAACTCACTTTAACCACTTTGGAAAACCTTTCCAATAAAAGTTTAGGTTGGCCAGGCCTACACATTCTGTAAACAGTAAACTCTTGATTACCATCAGCAGCTCACCACACATGTATAAATTACAAAAAAAAGAAAAAGTCATCTTTTTCTTTTCTGACCATTATAGCCCTTTAGCTTCTGGATTATCCAGAGCGACATTTCTTTAAAAAAAATAACATACAAACAAAGCTTCAGCAATAATATGCTGACTACAGATGAAATAAAAAGAAAAAGTGCTGTACTATTTTGACAGTGACACCAAAGCCTGGCAAAAACAGTAAACTTTCGACTCTGAATGTAATCTGGCTGTTAAGAGGCCTACCTCGTTAGTGGATTTGAAAACTAACTCTAACTCAAGTTACTCAACTCAACTGTAAAGAAGTAAACAAGCCACCACAAAACACTCAAAAACAAACAGTATAGCAAATGTATTGTTTAGTGCAAGCAAGTAAACATACCACCAGTTTTAATAATTTATCTCTGTCCATCTAGACCAAATCCTATCACAGGTCAACACAATCTGGTATTTGCTACCAAGTTTAACACAAACTCTAAGACAGTGGACATAGCAGATTTTGTAAGTGACTACTGCCAGTGCCTTGCATTAGTAGAATGAATAAAACTCAAAAAGCACCTCCAGTATCCATACTGGGACCATCATTCCCTGAGCAAATGGAGACTATCCAATCCTTGAACTTGAAACTATGACCTAGGATCTGGTATGAAAAGAAAATTATGTATCTGTAGCTCTAGCCTCTAGACCTCTTCCTTCAAAAGATAGCCTCAATTCAGAACAAGCTATTCTGCCTGAAAAAAGAAAGTTTAAGGGAAACTTGAATTTTGTGGCTGGCCTGTATAAACTACTTAAATTAAATAAAGTAATGAAATAAATAGTAACTCACCTGCTTTGATTCCAGAACAGACTGATGAAAGAAGCAGGTTCAAGCAGCAAATAAATCCACCATAGACAGTCCTCCTTGCCTCGTTCTCTGTGTACTTTAAAAATACTTTGTCTTGTGCCAAAAAATAAAAAAATAATGTTTTAATTTAAACAAAACTAAATACAATGAATAGGTCAAAATATGATCAGGTCCAATCAACGCAGAAAACTGACTGACTGATTCTCGCTCTTTTCCCAGCACATAAAGCCCGGGAAGAGAGCGACAACCAATCAGCAGCATTTGCCCAGCAAGCACATCATGACGTGCCTGCGGACGTCGCAGTCAGAGCCCCTTCCATATCTATGCGGTTTGTGTCTCAACCGCATAGACTTCTGGGAGGTTCTGGGCATCACAATGATGCCTTCTTTGCTCCTCCGGGCTGCAATGAAAACATTGCAGCAAGAATTAAAAAAAAAAAAAAAAAACACTGTTGCGATTGAAGTGCGCAATGCGCATGCGCGTACTTTCGAGTCGCGGACTCGAAATTTAAAGTAGTCAAGTAGAAAAAAATATTTTTTTTTTTACATTAAAAACAAAATAAACTTCTTCAACAACTGAGGGGGCTGCAGCCCGGCAGCCCGATGCCACGAGCCACCCCTGACTCTTAGCACAACTAGCCTAGGATTCATAAATGCTTATCAGGATGTGGGAGCTTCATCTCAGAAGAATTCCACATTGCTCTAAACCTTTCAGATTTTTAGATCAATCTACTGCTGAAGTTTTCCCTTATGTGGGGTCTTAGTCTAGGTTCAGTGTTGTGGGCAAAGCCACATGGTAATGTAGCACTCTGGGAGCTAATTACCCATGTGGTCTCCCATAACAATTTTTATCGGCCTTGAATTATTTGCCTGAGTGATTCAGAGAATTGCTCAGCTGAGAAAAATGTTATGCTAGAAAGAAAAAAGTGAATACAATTAAAAGACTGGTCAGCCATTCACTCCTTTGGGAGTACTCGTATTACAGGTAAGTCCTTCATGGGGGTGAGAGGGTGTCAGTGTGAGAATTGGTGTGGCCATGCGTGTTTGTGTCTGTGGAGGCATGACTGATGCTAAATGCATGCATACGTTCTGCCTGTGTAGTTGCATTAATAATCCTATTTGTTAAATGGATAGGCCCGCTGGACATACAGTACCTTTACAGGGGGTTCAGGCACATAGGCAGCAAAATATTTCCCTGTGGTACATTTGCTTGGGGACACATGGCTGAAGTGACATTCAGCTGCAGAGAAATATGGTTGCTGTTAATTTTCTGTAGGCTTTGAGAAGCAGACACTGCCATGCCCACAACTTGAATAACCAAGTGCAGGGGTTCAAAAGAAGTAATGCATATTGGGCTCTGTGTACAGTACATAATTATGTAACTACGAAATGTAGAAGTGTACTACAGCATGGAGTAAATGCTTGCTACTGTAGTCACATTTATGCTGCAGTATGCATTTCAGGTAATAATCCCTAGACACTGTGGAGAGGGTAGTGGTCCACATACACACACCAATTATAAAGGCACTGCCCATTGTGCACTGCATTTTTCTGCCACTGGCACACCCACCGGCCAGTCTACTGCTGATGCCTGCCATACTGCCTACTGACTCATGTTGCCTAGGAGTCATGGACATTATTTTCCCCATGTGCATTTAGTTACTGAAGTTATGAGCATGGCACCACATTCTTCTCTTTGCCCACAGGGAATTTGCAACAGACATATTTTTCTGCAGCTGAATGTCACCTCAGCCATGTGTCCCTAACCAAATGTACCACAGGAAAAAGTCTTGCTGCCTAGGCACCTGAACCCATTGATGGGACATGGTTGATTAATGGAGTGACAGTGACACAAACATTTAATGAATCTTTCCATATGAATATATCACACAAATCAAAACAATACTACACTGAAAACCATTCCATCTCTGAAATTATATGGATGATGCATTTCATTTAAAAGAATAATAAAAAGAAAACAGAGTTTTTGTTCTCCTTTGCCCCGGCCCCCTGATGAAATACTATGAAGGTTACATGACTGTAAAGAAAAGGTGAAACATCCTTAACCCTTGTGTTTGCTGATCTCACACAAACACACTGCATACACAGAGATGAAATTTGAATTGACCACACAGGCCAATCTTCCCATCTTTAAACACTTTATCAGCCAATACATAAAACATTGTAGAACAATTGTATAACAAAAATAACTGATATAACAGGACTGGAAATTGAATACACTGAGAGATGTCTTTCAGCTTTTCCCAGTTAGGGGTCGCCACAGCAGAACTCCGGTCCGCTAATGATTGGCAGTAGATTTTTATGTGCTGGCTTGCCGGGCCTAACGCACAACTTTCAACGAAGGAATGCCCATTCACGCATGTCGACACACAGAAGACGCTCTAACTGAGAATCGAATGTGCAATGTCTAACTGTGAGGCGACAACGCTACCGCAGCACCACCATCGCAGTAAATTGAATACACTAATAATGCATAGTAATTAAAACAGTTAGTGGGATACTTAAAGATGTACAACAAATGGATGAGTATAAGAATTAGACAACATGGACCATAAAAAACTATATACAACCAGGAGGTAAATTTAAATGCTAACAAATAAAGACAAATATGATATAGATGTATCAGCTCTCTAAACACTTACCTATATATATATATATATATATATATATATATATATATATATATATATATATATATATCCATGGCATGCGCTACGAGTATGGAGGAAGGCAATGGAGGAAGGCAAGAAGCATGCAATATATACATTTACCAGGGAGACAATATACATACATAGAAAGGGGGTAAAGCAGGATGCTAAAATATTTGAGCAATTCAATATACAGATTTAATTAATTAATAACAAAACAAAATTAAATGTCTCAAAATGTCCCAATGGAGTTGATGGAAATTTCTCATTTTGATAAAATCAGATGTTTGCTCATTTCTAATGGATTCATGTATGAAAACAAACATATATATATATATATATATATACATACACAAATATATATATATATATATATATATATATATATATATACACACAAATATATATATATATATATAATATATATATATATATATATATATATATATATATATATATATATATATATATATATATATATATATATATAAATATATATAAATATATATATACAAATATATACATATATATATATATATATATATATATATGGGTCCCCTTCACATGGTCGATTTTCATAAAGTCGACTTTCATATGGCCAAGACCATATGATCGAATTTTGAAAAGCCGACCATGGGAAACTGCTATCTCCTGCTAACAGTTTAAGGTAAGTGTTTGTTGTGTTTTTATGTTTATTTTACAAGGTCGGCATTATGAAAGTCGATCATATGGTCTCGGTCATATGAAAGTCGGCTTATTGAAATGTCGACCATGTGAAGTAGACCCATATATATATATATATATATATATATGCACACACACTGTTGTTTATATCATAAAACATCTGAAATTCAAAATAGCAACCTCAACATGTAAAAAAAACTACTGGAAGCACAACACAGTGAAAACTCATAATATTAAGCCACAACATATCTAATAATTATAACCAACTAAACATAACCTATACCATATATCCCAACTACAAAATCAAGATCAAGTGTTGCCTTTGTAGTGTTACTGTTAGTGGAAGGGTTAGCATCCATCTCAATTATGTTGTCTGATTGAATTGCAATGGTCCTGGATGGGAGGAATGTATGGAATGCTTGCAACGCTAAGAGAACTGCCCTCAATTCCAGGACATTTATGTGCAAATTGGCCTCTATGGGGGACCAGGTGTCTTGGACCGTCTTTCCCTAGAAATGCCCTCCCAACAGGGAAGCGTCTGTGGTCACCGTGGCCCTGGGCTGGGGGAGACAGAATGGTCAACACCAAAGATTTGTTTCTGACTTCATCCACCATAGCATTTCTTTATTGCAAATGTTTGTAAGGCAAATCATGTGGTGGAGTGGGTGGGTTAAGATCGACCAGTGTGATGAAAGGAGCCAGTGTAATAGTCTCATGTGCAACCTCACCAGTGGTACTAGGGTAACGGTTGCTGCCATAGAGCCTAATAGTTGTAGTACAAGGCATGTTGGTACAAATGTCTGTGTAAGGAGGGTTTGAATCTGGTTTCTTATTTTTGAAAGCCTGTGAGGAGGGAGGGAAGCTTGACAGGATGTTGTGTCAAAGATCGCTCCAATAAATTTCAGTATTTCTGTTAGGGACATTTGAGATTTGTCCTTGTTGATCGTAATCCCTAAGTGAAGAGCAAGACTTTGAGTCTCAGAGAGACTGTGGATGAGAAGATTCCTGGTCGTGGCAGTAAGGAGCCAATCGTCTAGATACAGAAACACCTGGAATCCTTGTAGTTAAAGATGAGCAACTACAATTGCCATACATTTGGTGAACACTCGGGGGACTGGTGAGAGACCGAATGGTGTACCCTGAACTAGTAGTGATTGGCTCCCAGATGGAAGTGGAGAAATCTCCAGGAGCGCTGGTCCATCTTATGTGGTAATACACGTCCTGGAGATCTGTACAGCACATCCAGTTGCCCTTCCCTAGAAAGGGGAGAATGGACTGTACCATGACCATCTGGAATTTCTGAAGTTTTATAAATTTGTTCAATAGGATGAGATCCAGGATTGGTCTCTAGTCCCCTGTCTTTTTTGGCACTAAAAAGAACCTCAAGTAAAAGCCGGATCATCTCTGGTCTGGTGGGACTGGTTGGATGACTCTTTTTCTTAGCAGCTTTTTGATTTCTAAGGTTGCTACCTCCCTCTGATTGGGTGGAACATTGAGGATTTGTTTGGTGGGTCTGGAAAAAAGATCAAATGGGATATGGTAGCCTCTGGATATTATTCTCTGCACCCATACATCAGTAGTAAGTTGCCAGGCTAGTAGGTGCAGAGAAAATTGACCCCCGACTGCTTCCAGAGGAAAGCAATCGGGCCGCTGCTCAGGAGCACTGGTAGGGTTGGCTGGAAAAGGAATCTCTATTGCCCTGGTTACACTGACCCCCTCTGCCCTGAAAGGGGTGTATTCTAGATGAATTGCCCCTCTGCCCTGGGGGGATTGCTCACCATGAGTATCACAAAAAGATCCTTGGAACTTTTTGAACCACAATTTCTCTCCCCTCTGGTTCCTGGAATAGGATCTCTGGGGGATGGAAAAATGTATGCCCAGAGCAGACAAGATCTTTCCATCTTTCTCACTTTGGGACCAAAGAGTGACGATTCGTCAACAGGCGCGTTGATGAAGGAAGATTTAAAGGGGTCTGCAAAATCACACAAACGTATCCAAGCATGCCATCTCATGACGATGCTGCCCCCTTGGTGGTGTGAGATATCAGTCGCATCGAGGAGTTCAAGATAGATTCCAGGGTACCTAGCTGCAAGGCAATAGTGTCATGCACCTCATCAGGCAGTACCCCAGCCAAAGAGGACATTTCAGAAATTTTTTCTCTTTGGAGGCGAGTGAAGTGTGCCAGATAGTTCAGCAACCGAATGGCAGATGTCACAGAAGTGTAGGTCCACTTCCCCAGTCTGTCCATGGCCTGAGACTCCCTGTTCAGGCGATGAACAGTGGAACTATCTTCTGCCAGTTCTCTTTTTTTGGCTGTCACCACAACCATGGAATCAACTACCAACTGCTAGAACCAATTGGGCTGATCTTCGGGGGTGGATAAAACTTTGTCCGGCCTCCAGCGACAGGTTCTTGGTTGTCCAGGGCCTTCCAGGCATCTTACACAATCAGCTTTACAAGCTCATCCACAGGTGGGGTCACCCAGGAAGTAGATGGTCAGGCATGGAAGGCCTGCAAGAACACCAATTCCTCTGAAGAAGATTTAGAGGACTTCCAGTCTCCCCTCTGCTTGACGATTTCGAGAATGTCTCCAAATGAGATATCTTCTGAGGAGACTGTGGGGATCCTTCTCTCTCATCACAATCAGTGTCCTCAGTGATAGATTCCTCAGGGAAATCAAGGTGCTTCCTCTTGCACCGTTTCTTCCGGAGTGGCTCCCCAGTGGGATCTTCTGAGGAAGACTCCAGAGAAAGAATTCTCTTCAAGGGAAGATCTTGCTGTGCCCATGCCTGGGATCCTAGAGTAGGTGGTTGTGACAGCTGCATGCTAGAGGGGGGCTCTGGTGTCAATGCCATTGGTGCTGACTGTGAGCCTGTTGAGGCAAGGGCCTTCTCCATCACCTGGAAAGCAGGCCTGCCCAAGGAGGGATGGGAACCTTGAACCGAGAAGAACAACCTCGAAATCGGGGTCACACTTCAACCTGAGGAGCCTGCCTCCAGGTGAGGAGCTCCGAGAGGACTGGTAGCTATTGGTAGAGCCATGGACACAGACAGTGCCAGCGTGAAAATAAGCGCCGAACTAGGATCCATGGTGCCGACAGCCCAAACACTGCTTCGAGAGTGCACCGGTTCCAACGGAGCCGAAGCGCCAAGGGTAGTTGGTGCCAACAGGGGAAATTCTGCAGTTGGAGCCGAGACAGTATGTACCAGGTTGGTCATCGATACCAAAGTCTCTGGAGCCTGGGAAGAGGCTGGAGGAGGATATACTGGTGAGTATGCTGTGACAGGTTCTGTTCTGTTCCAAAGGGGATGGAAGATCTAGCAGGGGTGGGCAATCCTCTAGCTGCCAGAAGCTGGTCCACAACCCGCACTACATCTTGTTCTGAAAGGCTCCTGGTGGATCTATAGGAGGCTGTTGTAGGAGAGTCAGGGTTTTCAAGAAAGGGGCTAAATTGGTGCCCCAAAAAAGGGTCATAAGTTGGAGAATATCTGGTTCTGGGAAGGCGTTCAAACTTTGGAACTGACAGGGTTATAGTCTGTGGAGCTGTACAAGCTATCGGCACTGTGAATGGTGCCAAAGCAGGTACAGTGTAAAGCCAGTGTCAAAACCAAGGATGGCACCAAAGACAATGGTGCCAAAGCTGGAACCATGATAGAAGTCAACATCAGAGGTGGCACTGAGGGAGAAGACACAGATCCTGGTGCCAAGGTTGTCCACGCCGAAGGTGCCAGAGAAGTTTGGTGTCAACTCAGTTCCAAAATGGATGGAGATGTAGGAACCGAGTGACTCCGTTTCTCTTTGTCTTATTTGGTCTTAGGAGGTGGTAAGACCTCCGTCCCAGAGAGAGCATTTTGATTTTCATTAAATCTTTGAAAATCAATTTGTTTTTGCGCTCAGCTAGAGTGTGATTACTGAAACTGGAGCAGATGTCACATGAAGCATTTATATGGTCAGTGCCCAAACAGTAAACGCACTGAGCATGACCGTCTGAGTTGGACATCTTACACCCACACTTATCGCACTGCTTAAACCCCAGTTTAGCTTTTTCTGACATAATGACAGTAATCTACACTGACAAAAAACAGTCAAGAAAAGGAAACAAAAACAACAGCAAAGTGTAAAGAGAAAGTTTTTTTTTTTGTAAATAAATATATATATATATATATATATATATATATATATATATAAGGAAAGAGAAGAGTACCAACAATGGTACCTAGAAATACCACAAGTGGTAAAAAGCGGGCCTACTAAAAGGTAGGAGTGAGGGACAGTACCAACGATGGTATAAAGGTAACTACCAAAGGTAGAGGGTAGGAAGTAGAAGAAGTTTACAGGAGAGAGGAGAAATTAGCGGGAACTGACTAAAAATTTAAGTTTTGAGGGAAACTACACAAAATTACACAAATTTTACACTTAGCTTGAGAGAGAAGGCTTGGCATGTCTAAAGAAGAATGCGGCAAACAAGATCTGAAGAGACTATGAGAGGGGCATTATGGATAGGTCTTAGCTTTTGGCTGGCATGAGCTTGGAAACAGCCATGTTGGTTCTGAGAGATGGAACCGGAGTCCAATCAGTAAGGAATGAATAAAGATTTACAACATCAGATACTTTTTTTTTTTTTACTTCTAGTGGTGACTCAACAAGCATTACTTTATGTATTTCAGAGACAAAATAATATATCATTTATTCAAGATAACATTTTCACGATAATATGTTAGAAGTAGAGATGATTAACAAGCTGTGTGAAAGAAGCTTTGAAATGTACTGTAATATATTGCATACCTGAAATTACAACAATGAACAACTAAAAGAATCAGAAATTACAAGAAAATTTAGCAATTTAGTTATCAGATCATCAACAATAATCAGTCAAGAACACTTTGCTACTACAAATAGAAATCAAGTAAATCATAAATTGGTTATAGTGATGTTTGTACTCTACGACTGTTGCTTTTTGCACTTGCTTAAATAAGAACCCCACTACAGTAAGTCAAAAAATTGTCATGTGAGAAATGACAGCTATTATTGAAATCTCTGTTATATGAGCTTGATTAGAGCAAAGAGATTACTTTCTCTACAAACCATTATGAATGGGTCACTGGTCATAACAGCAGTTTGCTATGCATTTCAGAAATAGATTTCAAGAAATTCACCTTTTGAAATTATTTCATCAGATGACTCCTTTAAGCATGGTTTATGAGCACATTAAAATATAATTATGATTAGGGGGTCTACTGATATTTTTATTAAGTAGACATTTTAGTGTGAGCGGATATTAGAAAACATTACAATACCTGTTTACAAAACAGGGAAGAGTAGGGAGGTTTTTTTTTTTTATAATTTTAAAGAAGGCTTTCTGTCACTATCTTTGTCTACAATACTTTTCTGTAATATTCTTCTGTTCTAGGCAGGCAATGATCTCTGATAAAGATTTAAAAAAAATATGTGGTCTAAGATCTCTTCTCAAGGCACATCCACACCAATCGGGCCACAAATTAAACACACACTGGGAAGAAAGAGTAATCTCAGTTTTTGTTAATAGTTTATAGAATTAACCACCTGTAACAACACTGCATGTCTTTCTGATCTGTCTTTGTTTAAGCAGCATAGCAGAAATACTACTCTTACACTAATTCTTTAATATGTTTAATATTTAGACTTATCTACTGCAAATTATTGTGCAATATGCTATATTACTTGTAGCTTACCTGTATAAATCAATGATATACTGCATAATTAAATATTCTTACTTAATTCATTTTAGCATTATCTTCAGTCTATGCCATTTACACCTATAGTTCCCTTCTGTGTACTTCTTTTAAACAAAGATAGTTCCTTACTGCACTGTCACATTTTTAGGGGAGCTGGATTTCTTGACTAAGTGTTTTATCAATTAATATTAGGCAGCATATTGGAAGGACAAGGTGAAAGAAACAAAATGACACTAAGGCCATTAATCTAGGATGAAGTGCAATAGCAATATTAACCACTTCACATTTTCGTAACTGAGCAAGTTACATGTTATACAAGGATTTAGTATGAAATGTCATGGTGACACACAAAAAAGTACACTGCCACAGGCAATGTGTAATGCATTGTGCTAGAGATACTGCTTATTGTGTTTGCAGTAATTAAGAAGATATGCAATATTTCCATATATACACTAATATTTCCAAAACTGAATGATTTACAGACCTTTCAATTGTTCTTATTTTGATAGAATGGTCCTATTTTCAGACCTGATTTATCCCTTCACACAGTTTTCTGTAACCCTATCATCACAAGTGATTTTTGAAGTTGTATAGTAAACAGAAAACCACACTACATGTCCAGGCACATATCATACATCTCTATTTTTCAGAAACAAAAATAAACGACATTGTGTGGTAGAATTCTGAAATACAGTTCATTAAAGTCTATAGATTTTACACTCTTTCTTTGATAATGTTCTTGCATCATTTTTAACACTCTCTTTTTTCCTACTGGTAGTGGGAAGAGTTATGTGCTATTTCTTATTTGAATTTTATGCTAAGCAGATGTCCAGATTTTTGGCTGTATGTCCCTGCTTTTCAAGAGTCTTTGTTCCATTTTCAATGCAAGCAGGTTCAGAGATATATTTGTTAACTATATTATAACATCAGGTAAGTTCTTAGATGAAGTTACAGAAAACTGTCAATACTTGCACTGTTAATATTGCAACTTGAGAAATACTGAGTGTTATTTATAGTGCTAATTATCTCCAAATATGTATTTTGTATTCATATAAATATTTCAGTCAAAAAGCACTCAGAAATTAAGTTCTTGCTATCTTGTAAAGCTTACATATCCTGAATAAAAGTGTTACTGAAACCAAATGTCTTTGTTGTACATGTCCAAGATATCAACATTCCTTTGTGAAGATTTAGAGAAAAATATCATTCTAGATTTTTCTGCTTTATAACACATTAGTTATTGATGTAAACACCGTAAATGCTCTGGCTTCTATCATTGTGTAGAACACATTTTAGCGAACACATTAATGCGTTCACCTTTTAAATAACATTTGATATTCTCAAAATATTTACCTTTGTTTGGATTATGTTCTTTAACTTAATTTTTCAGAAATGTATTATGAATCTAAGAATGCATATAGACTGTGGAAGGAATAACATCCCACAGCTACTAGGGGGGAGTGAGACAGATCTCAGTGGTTTACCACTGTACATGCCTACTTTCTGCAGAAATATTTTAGTTGAACTTATGTGTTTTGGCCCAGGTTATGGCTGAAACCATTCAAAATTTACCAGCCTACTTAGCCATTTAACAAATTAAAGACATTTGTGTCCACAACACTACATAAAATAAATGTGTACAGCAGGATACTGTCAGAAGTTAGTAGTGGCCTAATGTACAACATGGCAATTATTTATAGATCATGTTTAGTTGAATAAGACATAAAAGAAGGAAATAAATAGAGAGACAGAGAGAGAGCTAAAATACATAAAAGGCATCACATTTATATCCCTCAGCAGCTACACAAAGCAGTTAAAATAATTTTGTCAAACCCATTTCCTGTTTAATACTTTCTAAACAATGCAAAACAAATGTGCATCTTTCCAAAAAGATGTACGCTCATAGAGAAAAGTACAGTTTTACTATTCAGTTCTGCTAAACTGTTAAACAAATATTTAAGATACACACACACACATTCTGCCTCTCTCTCTCTCTCTTTCTTAGTTTCATGGTATTTCTGTCTTTACAGAGTCAATTTTAATTTTAAGAAGGATAATGGTAGTCAATATGTTCTTCCTGCCAAGACATCTAGCCTTTCAGCCTTTTGTTTGCTTGTACTTAAGATTTATAAAAGAACCTCCTGGTAAATATGATGGAATTGTGTTCCATAGGAACTGCAAACAAGTGCCAAGATTTCTGCAAACATATAATAATCACTAATCCCTTCAAGGCACATTTTACAAAAAAGACAGCTATTGTCTGGAAAAGGGCAATTCACATATATTCGATATTGGAAATTGTACAGGATGTTTCATTCACTTTTCATACACTATTACATAACAACTGTCACTATATGCAGTAAGTTTATTCTAAACGAGTAGCTCAAATGCCCCCATTACACATTTCTAAACACTAATTACACAAAAGGATCTCAGACATCAAAAAAGCAAACCATTTCAATATTACTAATAAGGAACTTTCTGGACTTTCTCACTTTGAAATCAATACTTACTTGACATGCAAAGGTATAAATGCAACCAAAATGATGACAACCTTCCCTCAAAAATAAGTAACTGCAGTCATAAAATATTAATATGTATAAGGAAGAGTAATGCTTAAAGTAAACTTCCATAAATTATAAAAAAGGACATTGAGATAACAGGAAAAATTTTCTGAGAGCATCCATTTGAAAATGTATGTCATCGCATTATATAATATCTGCCAAATAGTATGATTTAGGCATAATGTTATGATTTTTGCAATCAGATTTTGCCTTGCTTCTCTAAACGTACTGATTTGCTTAAAAAAGTGAAATCTGTTTAAAGACGCGTACATAATTAAAAAATAAATTAAGCCTTGCAGCTCTCTCTTTCAGCTAGCTATACAGGATCTAGTATCTTTAGTCATTCTCATCTGAAAAAATCAAAATATGGTCCTTTTTCTACATCATTGTTCTGATTTTTAAATGTCAGTGCTTCAATTTTAATGCCCAAAGTATGAGGGGGTATGAATAAGCAATTATGTAGACATGCATTCTATTTTAGCATGACTATAGGTGGTAGTTAGAAAAACAAATAATCTGTAGCTAATTGTTCAAAATGTTGTGAAATAAAATGCATTAAAAACAACCAGACAAATGAAGAGCTCACTAATCTACTAGACATGCAGTATAGAAAATGTGGTAAGAAATGGCACAAGAGTAGTGCATCTACAGTTCCGGAAGTTTTATGCAAACTGCATGTTTGCAGGGCATACATGTACATCAATATATGCTGCTTTTATTACATATATCATATATGATGTTCATGAGAATTAAATTTAAATCTGAGGGATTAAGTTATGTAAGAAGATGGAAAATAATTGTTTTTTGTAAAACTTCAAAACATCTATTTCTCTTTGACCAATATATTAATGTAATTATCACATTTTGTTTTAACCAAAACATCTGTCTCACAAAGACTGCATGCTAAGACAGCCTAACAAATTATAAACTATAACTTGCAAATTTCTATCTCTCAACAAATCAAGATGTCCAGAGAGAAAAGCATACTAGCAAAAACCACAAAAAACACTATGCTGCCAAAGCAAACTAAATCCAAACTACTCACAACAAACAACTTTATTACACAAATAAATTTAAAAAGCCATAAAGATAAGTACTTTCATCCACATAATAGCGAACTTCTTCAGATACCAGTAAATATAAAGGAACACGTTTAAATACCCTTTGGTTAATCATGACTGGGTCAGACAAATGACACCCACCTCCCCTCATTCCTCATAAAATACGATTACATTTCTTCACAACATAACCAAAACAATTCAAATAAATAATATTCTTTATACTCAAATTAGGGAGTGTGACAGTGGTGAGGTATGCAGGTGGGAGTGACAGATGCATTTAGGGTGGAGGTGGGATTACATCAAGGATCAGCTCTGAGCCCTTTCTTATTTGCAATGGTGCTGGACAGGTTGACAGACGAGATTAGACAGGAGTCCCCATGGACTATGATGTTTGCAGATGACATTGTGATCTGTAGTGAGAGTAGGGAACAGGTGGAGGAGACCCTGAGGAGGTGGAAATATGTTCTAGAGAGAAGAGCAATGAAGGTCAGCAGGACTAAGACAGAATATATGTGTGTGAATGAGAGGGAGGATAGAGGAATGGTGAGGATGCAGGGAGTAGAGGTGGTGAAGGTGGGTGAGTTTAAGTACTTGGGATCAACAGTTCAGAGTAATAGTGAGTGTGGAAGAGAGGTGAAGAAGAGAGTACAGGCAGGACGGAGTGGGTGGAGAAGAGTGTCAGGAGTGATTTGTGACAGATGAGTACCAGTAAGAGTGAAAGGGAAGGTCTACTAGAGGGTAGTGAGACCAGCTATGTTATATGGGATGGAGACAATGGCATTGACAAAAAGGCAGGAGTCAGAGCTTGATGTGGCAGAGTTAACGAGGATGGACAGGATTAAGAATAAGTATATTAGAGGCTCAGCCCAGGTTGGAAGGTTTGGAGACAAAGCCAGAGAGGCAAGATTACGTTGGTTTGGACATGTGCTGAGGAGGGATGCAGTGTATATCGGAAAAAAGATGCTAAGGATGAAGCTGCCAGGTAACAGGAAAAGAGGGAGGCCTAAGATAAGGTTTATGGATGTGGTGAGAGAGGACATGCAGGTGGTTGGTGTGACAGAGCAAGATGCAGAGGACAGGAAGAAATGGAAACAGTTGATCTGCTGTGGCAACCCCTAATGGGAGCAGCCGAAAGAAGAAGAACACACTCAAATTAGGAGGTATTCAGGAGCATAAAATTTAAAAGAAATACTAACAGTTAAGAAAACCTAATTAAAACTGTTCATTCAATACCCATATGTAGTAAACCCCAGGGGCTAACAGACTCAAAAATACTACCACTAAAATACATATAGTGAACCCACATGTATAAAAAACATATACCAATAACATATAAAAAAATGACTTAATTTCATTAATATCTCTTAAAAAGACATACAAAAACATTAGTATTTTTTTCTCATAAAATGACATTCAAAATGTGACATGAAAAGATATGCATATTAAAAACATTTATAAAGAAGGACATTTAACATAAACACCAATAATATAGCACTAATAAAACATTATTATAATAAATTCAAATAAATTTAGTCCTCAACACCTTCCACATTTAAAGTTCTTGTTTTAAAAAGCACATTACCTGGCCCAGGCTTTCAGTTTTAGGAGGCAATTAATTGAACATACATTACTGATACCATCTCATAATTATGGAAAGAATGGATGGAGGTTTTTCATCTTAGGAAAACTGTATGGTTTCATATATATATATATATATATATATATACATATATACATATATATATATATATATATATATATATATATATATATATTTATTTTTTTGCTCTACAAGCCTTCTGAATTGCACTGTGCAACTTTGTTACTGAAATTAATTTTGGAGATTTTTCTTTCTATTCTGGATCTTCTTTTTTTTTTTTTATATAAAGCTGCAGACATTTTAATTGTAATTCTTTTTTGTTTCATATTGATAATGCTTCCTTCCAGGATGTGGATGCTGTAGAGCTATACAACAGACAGAATTATGTTTTCCATAAAAAGAGACACATATACATTTTGCAAGACCCAACCCTATAACAGACAATAATTCCTCCATAACCTAATCATCACTGATATAAAGCATAGATGCCTAAATATCACAATTCTATCAAACAACTTAAGTGGTCATTGTCCCATAATGCCATTCTGGTCCTGCAAAGCAAAGACTACCTGTCAAAATCTCCTACAACTTATCTCTGACAACAGAGGTAATTTATTGAATATTCACCTTCAAAACATAGACTAGTGGCCATTATATGTATAAGCAGATCCCAATTCAGCAATCAGTACCTTCTTAGATAAATTAATTGTTGTTCAGAATGTACAATTTTCACTAGTAAAAATGAGAATAACTGGGCAAAAGTGCCCCTGGTTCACCACAGACATTGAAAAAATATTCCAGGATAGAAATAAAGTTACTGCATGACTCATTTCTTCATCTACATTAAAAGGCCAGGATAGCAACTAATTTCCACAAACCCACATTTATCAGACAGAGACAAAATTTGCTTGCTGAAAGCCCTCAAAAATCTAACTGAAATAATCCAAAATTCCATCCAGCCCATCTCCACTCAGCAAACATACCATGCCAACAACTTTACAACTGAATACTGAAAGTTACTAACAGTCACAGTACATGAAATAAAAAGACAATATCCCCCTTCCAATCTCCCTCACTTTCCATTAGCTTCCCAGAAGCCTCTCAAGCTCTGTCATGTAAACTCTACACACTGACAGCTTTTTCTCCTACTTTATAGGCAATTTTAAAAAGTTATCAAGAAAGCTCTACTGAAATTAGATAATAAAGGCAGTTCATTTTTCACACTGCATCCTGCATTTCTAAAAATGTCTGTTGCACATATAGAACGTCTTTTTATACCCAAATACAGTCTATCACTTACTCATACATTTTCCCCAAAGCCTTGAAATATGCCAGTTTAATACCATACTTTAAAAATGCTCACTCCAAAGAAAACAATTTTAGACCAATTGCAAACCTCTGGCCTCTAGCAAAAATATTTGGAAAACAGATCTACAAGCAAGTATTCAATTATATAAACAAGTTCAGCCTTCTATGTGATGCCCAACTCGACTTTGCAAATGCCTTTAGTGCCATCACTGCCATATACAGCACTACAGACGCTATCTACAATAGCATGAATGAATCTGAACTAACAGGAGGATTCTTCATATTTATGACTAGAACATTTAAAAATGTGAACCACAACCTCCTTCTCTTCAAATTTAGTAATTTTAATTTCTGAAGCCTGACAATAGGATGGATAAAAAGCTACCTTTGAGATACATCATTCCAAGTATATTCTAACTACCTGCCTTCAGCTTAAGGTATTCTTAACACGGGTGGGGGGTTATATACATTTTATTTCTTGGTCCATGGCTATTCTCTCTGTTTATTAATGACATCACTACAAGTCTCATACCTTAACCTTATCATATATGCTGATGACATCCTTGCCTGAGAATCAAGCACTAAGCTACACACCCTCAAGCACAAATTTCAAAACAGTTTACAAAATCATGCACTTGGATGCATGAAATTAGGCTATTAATTAGCACACTAAAATCCAGCACTATCATCTCTGTAACATGAACAAAATCTTCGAAAAAATTGCCATTTGTGCACAGCTGATCTAAATGGCAATGTTTTCCCACGAGTCTTGGAACAAAAGTATGCATGATGCCTACAATAAATAAATGCTTTGGTATACTGGACAGACGTTGGGCTGTCCCTAGCAGGAGATCCCTTAGGTAAAGAATACTGCAACAGTAATATGGAAAGACACCATCATTTACTCTACAACATTTTGGAAACCCACAGTCATTAATATGTCACTTCAGGTTGACAGTGACCAACCTGGTCATCACAGATCTCCACTTGCAAAAGAAGAATTCATAGGTTCATAAATTCATAGGTGTGCACTAGGCTAATGGCCCTGGGGCCCTTACAAGCCTAGCCATAGGATTATCCTGGCATAGTGCGACCCAACCTTAGTTCTTAGTGCCTCTGTTGAGTAGAGCCACTGGAGTTATCCCCGGGGTGAATTTTCTGTTTCCCATCCACTCATTAAGATTTCTCTTGAAGAGGGTCAGTGAGGTGCTCTGCTTGACATGTATGAGATGTCTATTCCATAGCATGGGCAGTCTCTGGGTTATGAACCTGTCCTTCCAGCATGTTCCATTAATTGTGGTAATGAGGTTGAGGTCTCTGGAGCATGTGGTGCAAAGGGATTGGGATTTGTTTAGAGGTAGCATTTCTAACAGAGCTGGGTCAGGCATGGCTTTGTAAGTCAAGCAGAGATCGCTTCTAAGTAGGCGATATGAAACAGAGAAAAGTTGGAGTTTTTGAGTCTGTCCATATAGGACAAGTGTTTAAGGCCTAGGATCCTCTTTGTGAGGTACTTTTGCAGCCTCTCCAGTTGTTGCAGGTGTCTAGTGAGGTACATGCCAAATAGGGCATTGTACTTGATGACTGGTCTAATGAGAGAAGAGTAGAGGGAGACAGTGACCTCTTTCTTCCTGGATGCAAAACCCTTAGTAATGAGATGTGCCACATAGAAGGACTTTCTGACCACAGTGGCAATGTGGTGATCAAAAGAGAGGTTGCTGTCAACCTGTGTTCCCAGATCTCTTATAATGCCTTCTGTGGCATTCTGCTTAAGGTATTCTTATTCATTCATTCATTAGGGAAGATTGATTATATAATAACATTGCCTTCTTGGATGAGGCGCATAATATAACAGAGGTTTTTACAGGGGATATTGTATGGTAGACAGAGAAAGAGATGCTGATGCAGTGGAAATCCCTGTGAATTGGCATTGTGCATTGGCACAGAATGCATTTAATAGTTCACTGCCCTTTTCAATTCCAAATGCTGTTGTCTTTTTTGTTACCAAATACACTCATGTTGCTTCCATGGTAGCTGACATAATCAAGAAACACTGACATGTTTCACATCTTGAACCCATTTTGAAGAATATTTCTTCTTAATTTCCTAGTTTGTATAACAGATTAGTCAGCTCAGGTCTTTTCCACATGCAACCTTTTGTTCCATAGAGTGTTACTTCTGACAAGTTTCCCTGTGGACATTATTCTGTTTGCAGGTATAAATCTTCTCAGACTTTTTAGAATATTAATTTCTGTACACTTGTAGTGCAGCAGTTTTTCAAATGTTCAGCCACAATGATGATTTATTTTATAGTACTTTGTTCCTGTCAGTTGTATTATACTGGGAAAACTATTAAACTGATATGTATAAAAATACAGGAACATCTCACAGATTGTGCCAAACTATGACAGTATTGTTGCACAGCATTTTAACGCACAATGAGGATGTGGATTAGGATTTTTTTTTACCCTATTTACAAGTCGTGTTTATCAATATGAAAACCCTGTACTTCTGTATTCTTATTTCCCTGATGTTAGTTTGTACGTAATTGCATTTTTGATCCATTTTTCTCGTATTTTATTGTAGATTACCATCTATTTCCTGTTATTTTTGTAAAGGTATCTTATAGACATATTTATCTTATATTAATAGGTATTTGTTTTAATAGGACTGTACTTGTATTTTCAGCCATTTTAACCTTTCTTTTTCCCAAGCTAATTATTATGTTAACTGTTTCATGCTATCACTATATGTTTCTTTTATTCTTTAATCTAACTTGTTTGTTTTTTCTGCTTTCTGTTATCTTTTAGGAAGCTACTGCAATAAAATACACTTTTGGGCCATTCTTAATCTTCTACACTGCCTTGAAAACAAATGAGCCTTACTACCAGCCCAACATTTTCATTATCGGCAGTTCCATTCATAGCTCAAAGTCACATCTCGGACTTTTATTTCCTTTAAGTTCAAGACACATTTATTGTGTATGTTTTAGTGTTTTACTTTTATATTACTTTATTTGTTAACTTATACAGTAGCTATCTTGCCTGGACAGCACACTACTGGTACCCCCCCCCTGTGTTTTTTTCCTGTAGACATCTGCTATTTGATTTAAGTTGTCAGTTTTCCTTTCCCTTAGTCTCCTTACACTTTGCTCTCATTTTTTTCTATATCTTATCTTTATTTACATACTTTCATCCAAATCAAAGCTCTCTCTGTTTTTTTTCTGACTTACCTGTTCTGTCATTTCCTCCTTAACTTGTAATTTCATGTTGCATGGCAGTGCCTGACTGAGTACAGTCACCTGTGGCTCTATACTTCACCTTTTCGCTCTTTTCTAATTGTGTTTTCTCAATATCTATTTATATTTTCCGTTGTTTTCCTAATCATTCTTTTTTTACTGTGTATGTAACCTTCTGTAGTTTTCACTGTGGTTGGCCTTTCTGCGTTATTCCTCTTGTAAATCTATTTTCATCCTACAGACTGCTTTATTCTAACTTCTGTAATCTATATTATCCTCCCCGCCTCTCCACTACTTGCCTGTACTCCTCATTCAACTGACAGTTTTTCTTCCATTCTCTTCTTGCTTAGGTGTGTTGCCCTGCTCCAGTCACCCTTCAGGCTCACTCCGCTCCTCCACCCTACCTCCAAATCCCACACACCCCAACTACACCTACTTTTATTCTAACCACTGTTCCCTCCCCCATTTTCCTATCATCCAACAAATCTCTGCCTTACTATTTCCCCTCCCCCTCTCATCTACACTCATCAAATACATTCACTCCCATCCAATCCTTTAATCCTATCTTCCCTCAGATCGAGTTTGCTGCAACTAACAATATATATGCAACTCAACCCAATAACCAAATTGAAAACAGGATAAGGTCCAGGGGATGGAGGGAGGGAATGTTGCAGAAAAATGAAGTATAACTACTCAAATGGAACGTTATGGTGAGTACATAACTTCTTTATCTGAAGTAGTTAACTTCATTTTATCTGCAACCTGTGGGACAGAGTCCCCAGCTACTCCGCTCCTGGGAGGTCCTTATGGAAGGATATTCCTGAGCACCGCAGAGCCAAAGGATGCTCTACCCCTCGAAATCAGATCCAATTTGTAATGGGAAATAAAGGTATGTGAATTGGCCCATGTCGCTGCTGCGCAAATATCGTCCAAAGGTACCCTGGACCAAAAGGCAGCAGAAGTCACCATGGACCTGGTAGAGTGAGCCTTAACTATACCAGGAGGTGATAAACCTTTTGCTTTGTAAGCATGTGAAATGCAAAGAGTGATCCATCTGGCTAAAGAAACTTTAGAAATAGCTTTTCCCATAAATGCTTTGGAAAAGGAAACGAACAATTAGTCAGTCTTTCGTAAAGACTTTGTTCTATGAAGATAAAAATGAAGTTGTCTATGAACATCCAACAAATAGAGTTTGTATTCACCTTTATTTTGAAAGTTGGGAAAGAAAATGGGCAGATTAATGGACTGGTTTATGTTTGCTTCAGATGCCCCTTTAGGTAAGAAGGAAGGGTTAGTACAGAGAGAAACCCTATCCTTATGTAAGACCAAATATGGAATCACGGCAGACAGAGCTTGAAGCTCAGAAACTCTCCTAGCTGAAGTGATGGCGACTAGGAAAGCTGTCTTCCAGGACAAAAATTTTAAGTCCACCGAAGCTGCGGGTTCAAAAGGAGGGGCTACCAATGCCTGTAAAACAAAAGTAAGGTCCCAAGGAGGTACAGAATCCTGGACAGGGGGGTGTAGCAGAAAAGTACCTTTAAGAAAAGCCTTACACAGCCTAGAGGAGGCTAAGGCCATGTTGTCTTCACCAACGTGAAAACTGGAAATGGCTGCCAATTGTACTTTCACTGTGGTAGAACTAGCTCCTTGCTGAAAGATACCAGACAGCAAGTCCAACACCGCTGGAACAGGAGCTGTAAAGGGATCTATTTGTCTCTGTGAAGCCCAAATGGAAAAGTGCTTCCATTTACTGCAATATAGTTTTCTAGTGGAGTCTTTTAAGAGAGGCCACTAGAATCGATTTGACCTGGGATGAAAGATCGGGAGTCCTGGTGATTAACGGAACTGGAGTAACCAAGCCATTAGCTTGAGGCTGCCCAGATCGGGTGGACGTGTCCCCGACGGATGGGAAATTAGATCCGTGCACGGATCCAGAACCCACAGGGAGGATAATAGATGAGACCAAAGGAATGGGAACCAAACCTGACGAGGCCAGAACGGGACAATGAGGATCACTTTGCACCGTAGTTGGCAAGCTTTCTGAAAAAACTTTGGAATGAGTGGCAATGGTGGATAAGCATACAGAAGCCCAGGGAGTCAAGCATGGACTAGAACGTCTCTGGGGACTTCCCCTGGTGAGGGAATCAGAGCGAAGAACTCGCTGCACTTCGCGTTGGAAGGGGATTCGAAGAGATTGCAGCAAGGCTGGCCCCATGCCAGGAAAATCTCCTCCACTACTGAATGTTTCTGAGGCCACTCGTAAGGCTTCAGAATAGCCCGACTCAATATGTCCACCAGAGCCCAGAGAACCTCACTCGCCTTTGAAGACTGAAAGTTCACTATCTGAGCTATGTGGCCTCTGAGATGTAGAATCTTGTCTGGAGTTAGGAATACCTTCATCTGCAAAGTGTCTTACCGTGCCCCAATGAAGTCTAGAATCTGTACTGGTTGCAAATGGGATTTGTGAACATTGACTGTGATTCCCAGTAGGTCTGCTAACTGAATGAAATAATCTCGGGCTAGACACAAGTGATGTTTGTTGTACGCAGCGAAGAGCCAGTCGTCCAGGTAAGGAAACACCTGAAAACCCTGAAGCCTCAGGTGGGCTGCTACAACTGCCATTGGTGAACACCCTGGGGGCTGTGGTGAGACCAAAGGGTAGGGCCCTGAACTGAAAGTGACTGGCTCCCAGCTGGAAGTGCAGAAACCTCCTGGAGCTTCTGTGTATTATATGTGGTAGTAAGCATCCTGAAGGATTAACGAGCACATCCAGTCGCACTCTCCGAGATAAGGTAGAATGGACTGTAGAATGATCATCCGGAATTTCTGTTTTGCTACCAAAGGTTTAATGTTGACAGGTCAAGAATAGGCCTGAGGTCCCCCGTCTTTTTTGGCACCAAAAAGAACCTTGAGTAGACGCCTAATCCAGACTGATCAGGGGGGACCTTTCCAATGGCTCATTTGAGAAGCAGCTTTGAAACCTCTAGAGCTGTGGCCTTCCTGTGAGTGGGTGGAACATCCGGGAGGTGTTTTGTAATGTTTGGAGGGGCAATGAAAGGAATAGAGTAACCTCTGGATATTATCTGAAGAACCCAGTGAGCTGTCGTAATGGACTCCCATGCCACTGGGTGTAAGGACAATCGTCCCCTGACTGCCTTCAGAGTAGGACAGTCAGGCAACCCCTCAGGACTGCTGACCGGGTGTATCAGAAAAGGGTTCCCTAGACCCGAAATTCCCAGGAACCCCTCTACCTCTGGGTCGGTGTCGATCTTGTCCCCCTCTGCCTCTGGGGGAATAGCTGTCCTGAGAATCTCAGAAAAACTGAGATTTTCAGAACCATATCTTCTTCTGCACTCTTTGATTCCTAGAGAAGGACTGCTGAGGGTTAGAGAAGCAGACTCCGATGGCAGACAAAGTCTTCCCGTCCTTTTCGCTCTGGACCAGTGTGTCATGTACTATCTTCCCAAAGAGGGAAGAGCCGTCATAGGGAGCATTGATAAATGATGCCTTGAAAGGGTCCTCGAACTGACACAATCTGAGCCAGGCATGACGCCTCATGGCTATGCCTGTCCCAGCCACTCTAGCTGCTCTTTCCGTGGCATGGGAAGGTAGCTGCATAGATGCATTTGAGATTGACTTCAGAGTAGACATTTTCACCGAGAACAGCTGTTTGTCTTGCAGCGATAAAGACTCTGGGGGCGACTCAGCGAATTCCAAAGCAAGGTCTCGCTGAAGCCGAATCACATGTGCCAAATAATTCAGTGCACGGATAGAAAAGGTCACTGAAGAGCATATGCGCTTCCCAAACATATCCACCGACCTGGACTCCTTGTCTGGAGGGTGGACTAAGGAACTCTCCTGTGCTAGTTCCTTCTTTGTGGCCGCTGCGACCAACATAGCATCAACTGGGGCTCCTTTCGACCAGGGTTGTCTATCCAGAGGAGGAGATAAGACCTTGTCAGGACATTTGGGGATAGGCTCTACAGTGTCGGGCTCCATCCATGCCCTTGTGGTGATAAGGTCCACCAAGGAGTCTGCTGGTGGGGACACACAGGAAGCAGATGGGCCTGTGCCAAAGGCCTCCAGGAACACTGACTATTCCCCAGAAGTTTTTGGGGCTGACCAACCTCCCCTCTGGCGGAGGATTTCCATAATTTCTCCGAAGGAGACATCTTCGGGAGGTGACCTAGGGGAACCTTCTCCTTCATTTAAGTCAGCGTCAGTGGTGAGGGACTTAGGGGAGTCCAAGTGCCTCCTTTTGCACTTGCGCTATGGTGGCCCTCTTCAGTGGGACTTTCAGAAGGGGATCCACTAGCCGCAGGGGTTTCCTCAGGGAAAATGACCTGGGGATCCTCTGGCATGGGGTGTCCCTGAGATAGGATGAAGGGAGTCGTCACCAAATCCAGGGGGGCCTGGGTGGTATCCGAGGGAATGGGCTAGGGTCTCAGTCCCTGGGAGAGAACCCTCTCCACCACTTCGAAGGCCAAAGGAGAAGTCCTCCCTGGATCTGAAGTGGGCAATGGAGCCGAAGACAGGGTAGCCTGAGGTCCAAAGGAATGGGTTGGGTCCGAAAGAGTCGGAGCCAAAGAATTCATTCCCCCGGATCCGACTTCCTATCTGCTGCTATGAGAGTCACTCGAATCCGAGCAAGTCGGACCCGAGGAACTCAAGGTAACAGCCGGAGTCGAGGTTGGAGGAACCGTCTGGGCCGAGCTACCAGCTCCGAAGAACCTCGGATCCAGAAGCCCCGAAGCTGAAACACGGATTGGGGAAGGAGAGATGGGTCGGAAAAGAGACATGGAGGTCACACTTCCAGAGGGAGAGGGACCTGGCAAGACTCCCATCTGAATTTGGGTCTGAAGAAATCTCTGCATGATCCTGTCCATATCCATGTCCGATAGGCTCCGAGTCAACCTCGAAGTGGCCACCGATTCGGATCTGGCTGGTCTGTGCAGAGGGGTGGAGAGCCTCAGATCCGAATGTTCCAACGGCTCTGGTGAAAAACATGGTGACCGGAGCCGAGGAGAAACAGGCCTGAAGGTCTTGGATGGAGGGCTGAGAAAGAGCTCCCTGTCTGGGGATCTCTTGCGATGCCTGCCTTTCTTTTTCTCCCTTTCTTCTCTGTGTCTTTCCTTTTCCTTCTCTTTTTCTTTATCTTTGTCAGACTCGCTGACTGAAGATCTGTCCTTAGCGGATCCATCACCAGACAAAGAGGGAGGTTGAGTCCCTGTCTGGGGAGGTACACTAGCGACTGAGGCCGAGGCAGAATCCAGCATGTCAATGGGGAGAAGGCCTTTGGTAACTAGCTTAGCCTTACGATCCCTAAGGGCCCTGGGGTTGAAGCCTGAACAGGTGGATAAATGTGCCACTCCTAGACATATCACACACAGAGTGTGAACATCAGCAGGGGAAAGCTTATGGCCACACTCTGCACATTTTTTTGAACACAGGCTTTGGCTGATCAGCCATAGTCCTGCACTCAAAGGTAAAGGTACTACCTTCCCAACAATCCCCCTCCCCCCCCCACACACACACAGGTAGGGGAAGGGCAGGCCTGAGTACTATTCTACAACAAAAATAATTTTTTTTTTTACACTAATGACCACGCATTACTACAGAAGGGGAGGAAGGGTAATACTACACATGCACACTAGATTTAATCAAAAGTTTCCACTTACTATCCCTTTTTAGCTCAGAGCAAAGGAGACCATGATGCACACTACTGGTGTGGCAAATGAGATCTGGGGGAAGATAGGAGATGGTAAGGCATTGTGGGTAAGGGGAGGAGCTCAGAACTTGGAGCAGATGCTAGAAAAAAGTTGCTGGCTCGGATCCGATACGTATCCGTATACCCACAGGTTGCAGATAAAATGAAGTTAACAACTTCAGATCTGAGAGTTTACTGTAATTTGTTCATTATTAGTCATGTTAGATTCAACTTTAAAACAACCTGTGATCTAATGCTTTCACCCACTATGCATTTTCTGTGCTTCCATTCTCTAAGGAATGTTTCTGTAATGGTTAATAGTATTGTTATTTCTTTTCACCAAACCAGGCAATACATGCATATTCCAACCAAGTGCTTTACAAGACAACCTACTGCTCATTACGGTACCAGTGGATACCCATACATTGATTAACAATATTTTTTCAGCATAGACCACTTTGCTTTAGACTATATGTTTAATTATATACTTTATTTGTATTAATTATTGTTTATATAAAGTTTACGTTAGATTTTTGTTTGTTTTTTTTACTTTGTTGTATCGTTATTTTTACTTCCATTGTAACTATTTTACTTATATTTGGTATCTTAGCAGTAATTTAATGTCACATTTAATTGTTTATATTATAATGTGTCTGATCAATAGTATGAACTATCCCACTGGTACAAGTTAGAATAGTGAGATCTGAGACACTCCTTTACTTTATTTCAAAAACGGGTGAAAGCACGTTAAAATAATAATTTTGTGGTAAACACAAGTTGGCACACATGAATATACTTAACAAAATTACCTATATGTATTACTTGGTAGACCTTCACCACTTTTTTTGCATGTAGATAGATGTATGTGTATAGGCATACGAGTGTGTGTGTGTGTGTGTGTGTGTGTGTGTGTGTGTGTGTGTGTGTGTGTGTGTGTGTGTGTGTGTGTGTCTATGTGTGTGTATGTATATATATATATATTTATATATATATATATATATATATATATATATATATATATATATATATCTATGTACAAAACATGTTTCTTGGTTTGGTATGACTCTGTCCTTATATCAGCCTCATTAGAGTTTTTGCAGCTCATGGATGATCTTCAGATTACAGTTTTAATATGTTCACCCTGTTTGTTCAATCTCTTTACACCAGTATCCCACATGGGGGTGGGATTATGGCCAATGGATATTGGTTGTGTCTTGCAGGTTTATATACTGATGGAAACATTTATTTCTTATTGAAACTTTTGGATATTGTCCTTAAGCATAATGCCTTCCGGGTTATGAATGAGTGCTACCTCCAGATTAAGAGCATCATGAGGGGGCTACATTTGCCTCCATCTAAGCTGATTTATTTATGGACTATGTGGAGTCACAATTGATTAATGATGATAATAATCTATTTAAAAGATACTTAATGATGTGGCGCAGATACCTAGATGATTGCTGAATGAATTTGGTCAGGAACAGCTGAGATGTGGCAGCTATTTGTGTCATATTTGAACAATAATAGGTTTGATATTAAGTTTTCTGGCAAAATTGAAATGTCTAATACTGTTTTTCTTGGTGTTCAAATTAACAAGTTGATTGATGGCACAGTGGCCACTAATTTATAGAGAAATCCCTTCACTAAGAATTCATCACTTGAGGCTCACAGTTGTCATCTGGCCCATACCTAGGGCACAATGCTGCAGGCTAAGGAACATTTTTAGTAGCTTGGATGATTTTAAATGGGAAGCTGATGACATGGAAGCTAGATTTGCTTCTACTGGCTATGATTATATCGTGTTAAATGGGCTTGATGTGCTGCACAACACATGAACAGAGGTGAGCTATTATGGTCCACCACCCATGTGGGACGTGAGAGTAATAACTATATGATCAATGCCTTGAAGATAGATGTTCTTTTGGTTTTCATTGCGGTAACATTCTAGGGGAATATCTCTCCTGGTTTAAAAAAGGCATCAGCCCCCTTACTGACATGAAACATGGAATGCCAGTGGGATGTACATACTATGGACATTGTGCGCATTGTAAAGTTATTTTTAAAACCAAGTCATGTACTTCTATCAATACCTCAAAGATATATCAGATAAGGCACATGATCACTTGTAATATGCACTGGGTGGTGTACATGGCCATCTGCCAGTGTGGGGCTTTCTATGGGGGGCAAACATCCAGACCTTTTAAACAAAGGATTGCCCTTCATCTAAGTGATATTCAATGTAAAGGTCACAGGAGTGACCTTTATAAACACAAGGGTGAATACCCTTCTGCACATTATGTTTTTGTGGGGACTGACTTTGTTACTGGGTTACAGATATTGGGTTACAGATATTGCTTTCTTCTAAACATAAGATTCTTGATAACAAAGAGAAAATGTGGATACTTAACCTAAGGGCTATGTTCAAACCTGGATTAAATGGATTACGTGGAGTCGGTTGGTGAATATGCTTGTTTATTATTCACTTTTTATTTGTTCTTTATTTATTACTAATTTCTGTGTTCAAAATGTGTACTGAATTAAGTTATGTTTTTTGGAACACTGTACCTTTAAATGCTAGTATATTTAAGTCATATGTTTGCATTTACCCGGCATTTGCACTGATGATGCCAGTGGGTGAAAACAGTTTGCAGAGTTTGTTACAGCCAGACTACCACTTTTAATTGTAGAGTTTGTTACTACCAGACCATTATTTTGGATTACTGCAGAACCTGTTACATATAGACTGCTAGGCCTGCTGAATTTGTTGCAGCCTGCTGAGTTACAGAGTCTGATACAGCGTTTGTTACAGTCAGACTATCAGGCCTGCAGCACTTTTTACAGCCTGCTGAGTTTGTTGTGGAATAAAAGCCACTATTTGGGATTGTGTGAGCTTCACTCATTCTTTATTTGCTATATATATATATATATATATATATATATATATATGTGTGTGTGTGTGTGTGTATCGATATATATATATATATATATATATATATATATATCACATAGTCAGACTGTCATAAGTTCGACTACGTAAATGTCGAACCCAAAAGTTCAAAATGCAATAACTTTGAACACTCAGAACAGCAATTTTTTTCTCAGGGAAAAAAATCGCTGTTCCGGTACAAAACCAAAAAACACACATACACTTCAGACTGTTCCTAATGTGGGGGCTTCACCCCCGACTCCCCCCTACTTAAATATAACAACTCCGAGATTGCACCACAGTGGAGGAAATAGCAAAGCCGCGGAAACGGCCCACCAATTTTTTTTCCCTGGGAAACAATTTGGTGTTCCGCGGCTTCGCTATTTTGACATTTCGAACTTCCCAGTTCTATGTTTCAGCATTCGGACAACTGTGCATTCAAACCTAGAAGGTTAGTGTATGTGTTTGCAATAGCATAAGTAGAAACATGGAAAAGTACAGAATGTTAGGTTTTATTTTTTGACACTGAGACAGTATTCTTTCTAAATCACATAGTAAAAAGAATCTTATTCTATACTAAGCTAAAAATGTAAAAGGTCGTGGATCTATTTTTACTAAAACTGACATATTTTTATCTAATATTTAGTAATGACCTGAAAAATAAACTGTATTATGAACTGTATTAGTTATATTAGTTAGCATTTTTCTACTGGATGCTAGCAGTGGTATGACTGATAAAGTTTACTATAAAAAGATCATGAATTCTTTTGTTCAGGAAGATGTGACTTCCTGAGTACTGTCTCCCACGTGTGTTATTTCTTTTAATAAACTATTGTAATCTGTCATTGACTAAACTTTATTTTATTATGGTTAGACCTTAACAGATAGTGCCTTGAGTCGGATTTTTTCAAACTGTCTGGAGCTGCTTCTGCAAAAAATAACTTTACTAGGCCCTTTGACAGTTTGCTGTTTAGTGTGTTTTGTGAGGTGTCAGATCACAACTGCACCTCTCTTTGGAACTTTCAGTCTTGGCATACTTTCAGGTTTCTACATAAGTGTAGCTTCTGTATGTATGTAAGTTAATATGTATGTGGGATATCTTTTATTTTATTTTTTTAACATTGTAAGATTTCTTTATAATGGGAGTGAATGCTGGGCTCCCTAGTGTTTGGTATATACTTCTCAGAAGTTCGGGTCAAAACTAAGGGGTTGTGGCTGGCCAAGTTTGCAGATGACTGCAAACTAGGTGCAATCATTTATTCCCCAAATAATGTCAGTATACTCCAGGACGATCTTTAAGCTTATTAATGGGCTAATTCTTCTTCTTCTTCTTTTGGCTTTTCCTGGTTAGGGGTCACCACAGTAGATCAACTGTCTGCTCATGATTGGCAATGGAGTTTTACAGTGTTGAGTTGCCAGCCCAGTGCCCAACCTTCCACAGAAGGCACACACATGTACGTACTCACACCTAGGGCCAATTTAGAGTATCCAATCCACCTACAGCATGTCTTTGGGAGGTGGGAGGAAACCGGAGCACCCAGAAGAAACCCACGCGACCACAGGGAGGACATGCAGACTCCACACAGAAGGCACCCCAGCCGAGGATCAAACCAGAAAACCTCTTGCTGTGAGGCAGCAATGCTAACCACTGCACCACCGTGGCCATCTATTAATGGGCTAATTAATTTTGTTAATGGGAACTATGGACTAATCAATTGTTTTGTATATAAAATAATGTACTGCCCTTGTATTTTAATGCACTAAAGAAGAGCTTTACTCGAAAGCTTTGCAGCTGGTTCCATATTAAACAGTATATCGAACATTGGACTTCTGTTTTTTTGTATTATACTCCAGGAGGGTCTCACACAGACAATCAACTGGTGTATTAGCCATGGTCTCAAAATTAATGCAAAGAAATGCATTATCATTCTCTTTGGCACAAACAATATCCCTTCACACTATCAAATCAACAAAAATATCCTAACTACCCAAAAAGTGGTAAGGGACCTGGGATCACATATTGACTGTGACCTTAACTTCGACCACCATGTGTCTACTGTAGTAAGGAAAGCTTTCTATGTAGCACACTTGACTACTGAAGGCATCACCTCAACAGCAAAAGAAGTTATAATGCCTCATACTTGTCACTTATCCGGCCTATAATTGAGTATGACGCCCCATTTGACATGTTCTGTACTAAGCACCTATAGTAATTAGAGAGACCTCAGAGATTTCTAACAAAGAAGATCAAGGGGCTCCAGCATGTGCCTTACACAGACCGACTAAAGTCACTGTCACTACATTCCGTATTGTAAAGACTTCTTAGGCAAGACTTATGCCTGCCCTACAGAGCAATCCAAGACCCAAACCTAATGAACTTGCTGCATATCCACAAAATCAAATGGGATTAGGGTTACTCATTCCAGGGACTAAATATGGCCTGTGTCTTAAATAGGACATTCTGGAGGACAGATTTATCTACCAGCGACTGCCTCGTCTTTGGAACAGGCTACCAGTTCATGTGAAACAGAGCACCTCTTTGACATTGTTCAAGAGGAACCTGGAAGAGTGGATGGGGCACTATAAAGTTTTACCAGGGATAAAGCACACAACCCTCCTGGATATGGGCAGTCACTACTAAATGTAATCTTGTGTATTGACTAACATTTCTATGGTATTAGATTGGGATGAAATGGCTAGGCTTAAAATGACCTCCAGATCAATAGCCTAGTAATCTCCTATGATCTTCTATGATCCTATATGGGTACTTTAAAAAGCAGAGTACGGTACTCTTGCAAGACATAAGTTTCAAAATTGTAACAAAGACAGCTGTCTGTACTTAGATAAATAGCACAAGCTCACTAAAAATGATAGTAAATTGACTTTTCCACCACAGGTACTTTTAGTAAAAATATTATGCTTAACTTACAAAAAAGACTTCGAAAAAAAAAAGTATTAAACTTCATGCCGGCTGCTGGTCAGCCTTTAATCCTTGACAGATAAAATCTAAAGATAAAAAAAAGATTCAATAGTTTGTAGTTTGAAACATAATGCAGCTAAACTTAAAACACAATTACAAGTGGTTAATAATATGGTTAATCATCTAAAATATTCTGATTGTCATGGACAGGGTAGTAACGGGTTCTATACTTCTTGGGAAACTACAAAATTTACAACTTAGCCACAGCGAGTTGTCTGATGATGACTGCTTAGTTTTGCCCTCCGCACCACCACCACCTTATAATGTACCACCATCTCCCCCTGACCAGCAAAATTCTGATACCTCTTCTTCCACTATCACTCTATCACTTTCTCAGAAAAGGTAACCTTCTCAGTTGTCCACCTCTACTGGCCAAATGACTTAACCTCTTCAGTTGCCTATTTCCTCTAGCCAACCTAACACTTCTCCCTCTTCTTCCTTTTCAGACCATATCCAATCTAAATTACCTCAGATGTTGAAGAGTTTTCCGAGGTAATGTACAAATAGGGTATTATTGTCTCTTACTAGATGAGAAAAGCTACGTTTATGTAAATTTGTTACTCAGTTCATGATAATTATGGATGGAAATGGTTATTTTCGTTCTAATAAATTTAATCCAAATAAAGATGACTCTGATTCCACCTCCTCAAAAAAAAAAAAAAAAAAAGGATGGAGATAGTGTAGTTTCTCCAACTTCCCACCTATATCCTCTGCGACAAGTCCCAAACCCAGCACACAGCAGAAATAAAGCAACACCTTCCACTAAGGATGTTATTTCCAGAATGAACTACTTATGTCACTGCACTCCATTAAGTGTATTTCTAAAATAACAGAAATGGTAACAACAAACTATTTTAAAGTTGATTCTTATCATACCAAAATAGTCACTGATTAGGTGACCAGAATTAGAAGTTGATCCAGCAGAGTAAAGGACCTAGGCTGCATACTCCAAGAGCAATTTTATGCAGGCAAGCAGCACTGCTGTCATGGAAACCACCTACTTCTGCATCAGATTTTTCCTTCTTTTGCTGACTCCTCTTCCATTTAGTGAAGGTCACTGAAATGCAACACAATAAGGCTAACAAACAAACTCGTATTCCTGCATAACTCCTGGAGATGCCTTTGTGTCTCAGTATGACTGAGCACCACTGATACATGCCAGGAAAGACAGCCAAGTTCATGAAATTCCTTAGAGCAGCAAGATCCTGTGCATGGCATCATATCTGTTCTTTGATCAGCAAAGACCTAAAGAGCATATATAAAATGAGAGACCCAAAGGCCACAACACATATAATGTAGGATTACAAAGAAGCTATACAATGCTTAATTACAAATCATTATTTTGCTTAACATGACCCAACAAAAGTTGTTTTGTAAGGAATACAGCCTTTTTCTTAATTTTTAAACAAAATTATGCAAGTGTACAAGTACAGGAGTAGTACATACTTGTGTCCTGATTCATGGGCAATAGTAAAAGCCAGTCCTAGTCCAGTGTCTTCATTTACAGTGCAACTACGATACTTGCTACACATTCCACTAATTGGTGCAAATCCTAAAGAAATAAAACAGAAAAATACAGAAATAATAGGACAAATTAAGCACTTTTGGAAATATTATTTTAAAGAAAAAATGTTCAGTTTATGCAAACTTCATATAAATAAAGGGGATACAAATCATTGCAGTACCTACCTTGATGAGTATGCAATAGAATGTAATTGTATGCATATATTCATCATAACTGCAAATGTTAAACATTAGGTTTATTGCTTCAAAAATCCAGGAAAAGGAAGTGTTTTTCCAGGTAAATTTAAGTCCCTTGGACAGATATCTCTATGTAGCTGAATATCTGCAATAAATGATTAGCTAAGCAAACAAACAATGTTGTTGTGTCTTTCGGCTTTTCCCGGTTAGGGGTTGCCACAGCGGAACTCCAGTCCGCTAATGATTGGCAGTAGATTTTTACGTGCTGAGTTGCCAGCTCTGACGCACAAGCTTCAATGAAGGTACGCCCATTCATGCATGTCTCCACACAGAAGATGCACTAGCTGAGAATCGAACAGGACAACGTCTTACTGTGAGGCGACAATGCTACCTCAGCACCACCACCGCAGTTAAACAAACAAACAATAAAACACTGTATGCCACATTCCGTTTTAGGTACCAGGAAGAGGAGGACAAAGCTAATTTACTAACCAATGCTCTTCAGGAGGCTAAAGAATTCTTCAAAGCCTAAAGCAGAAGTATGCCACAGTAAACATAATATCCACATTTTAACACACTTCATTAGGCCTGCATTCAGCTAGTTATGGATGGAACAGAAACCATAGTACACAATATAGATATCTATGCAACTTCATAAGAAACACACAAAAATATGAAGTTTATATATGCAAATGAGATAACTAGATACAAGACCACTGGATCTTACATATACACAGGACCACTGGGATGGAGAGACAGAACCAGTCTTGCAGCAATGGTTTTCTTATTCAAGCACCAACTGTTAATGCAGTCTTAGCACAAAAAGATGACTTACAAAGTCATAGCAATTCCTGGTAATCTCTCCACTTTTGCCACAATATGCTTTGCCAAACTGACCTTATCCTGTATCTGCTGGTGGGAAAGCTTTGTCTTACTGGAACCCAAAACTGATGCAATTAGCACTTTAGTTTTTATCTTTGTAAAGGATTGTTTACCCACAATCTGTCTTTTGTTTTCTGTTTCCCACACTAAGAACAACTGTCTTTATTCTGACTCATTCAGAATGCTGAACAACATAATTCAAGAAGTCACTTCAGGTAAATCTCTTTCAGTTTGGTCTCAAAGTAGATACTCACACACACACACACACACACACACACACACACACACACACACACACACACACACACACACACACACACACACACACACACACACACACACACACACACACACACACACACACACACACACACACACACACACACACACACACACACACACACACACACAGTCTAGCTGAATATATATCTTGGTATTAGCATATATTACTTACTAATATAATATCATTTTAAAAAGCCCCAACTTCTAGTGTCTAACTACTGAAATCATCTAGGCTGCAGATTAAAACATAATACCTGGCCTGTTGCCATATTTTCTTCCTTCCATGAAGACAGCACTGTTGTATTCAAGAATGCCCAAAGTCTGTTTCCTCCAAAATTTATCACTATTTACAAGTGTTATGATATGCTCTGATAAAGCCCAGTCTGGTCTCATGGAAGAAATGCTAAAGTATGGTCCATTTGTCTAATTCACATTTTTAGTCTAACTTTAGAAAGAATAAAAATACATCCACAAGGGACAATATGCTATGCTTGAACTTTCTGTTTAACAATATGAAGTTAATGCATTTGATTTTGGCAGCAATCATTTATATACTGAAAGATTGCTAACTTACTGAAGAAGCCTAATGTACTTGAATTTACAGAACTTCAGAAGTAGCAGTGCATCACGATGTTGTTGTCGTTTGGCTTTTCCCAGTTAGGGGTCACCACAACGGAACTCCGGTCTGCTAATGATTGGCAGTAAATTTTCACGAATGCCAAGGTGTCAGCTCGATGTTCAACCTTCAACAAAGGCACGCCCATTTACACATGTCTTTTGAACTCCCACCCAACCGCGGGGAGGGCATGCACACTCCACACAGAAGGCACTCCCCACACTCCAGCCGAGAATCGAACAGGAGAACCTCTTGCTGTGAGGCAACAACGCTACCACTGCACCACCGCGGAAGTGAAATTAAAATATTGCTTCGTATGAGCACAGATCGTCCTTTCCTGCATTCTTCTCCATTTTGGACTTTAACTGTAGATCCGGTGCATCTGAATTTAATACAGAAGAAAGGAATAGAAAAGCACTAATAAGCATCAGTTTGAACAAGTGGTATAGCACAGTAGTTCTCAACATCTGGAGTGCAAGTGTCCCAAAAATCTATAAAGAATTGTATAAATGTGTACAGCAATGCTATAAAGAGCTCATTGTAAAGAAATAATGTCTATAACAGTGTTACATAGAGTTCTGTGAAATTAGTGAGGTTTCCTTCCTAAAGATTGGAGCTTCTGTTAATTTGCATTTACTTCTTTAAAATCACAAAAATTACCTGACTGTATTAGTATGAGCAGGAGTGTTTAATGAGCTAATTAATATAATATAAAATCAGACCTGAAAGAAGTTCAATCAGAGAGAGAGAGAGAGAGAACATTTTCCCTTTGTAAAAAGGAACTTAGTAATTCAAACAGTGAATGTGGGAAACAGAATCAACTACAGTGAAGGAAGACCTGCAGTGAGAAAAAATTGTTTCTAGCAGAGGAATCCAGAGAGACCATGAGATCCACATAAAACATGGTGTTTCAGCTGCATAAGACTTGAGTATAGGATGATTTAAAAGTATTTGCTGTGCATTTGGTTAAACCACAAAATTTTACGATGAAGAACTGATATTTGATACAATAAGCTATATTTTTAGAAGACTGGTTGTCTTCATTGCTTTAATGTTCCTCAGTTGTGGAGAATGTGAGCATTTTGGCCCAGGTTATTGATGACAAAGTCTTGAAATGACAGTTGATGGTGCCAATGTCAGTTTAATCCCTCCCACCCCCAAAATAAAAAGTAAAAAAAGAGAGAGGGGGGGGGGGGAGAAGAGACTTAGAGAGTCTTGTGGCATACTAACAATTTTTTGAGCACATCACTGTGTAGATATGTATTCGGGTTCATATTATAAGCTCGAAGGTCCTGTCCAGCAAATACGAAAAGAGCGACACATATTGCGCGAACCATGAAAACAGCGAACGTTCAAAACCAGGAAATTCTAAATGTTGATTCGTCATAGTTGGCCCGTCTGCGGTATAGCTCTGTAAGGAAAGTGTGCGATAGTTACAGACCTTAGGGTTAGGGTGCGGGCTAAGTTAAGTGCATAGATATAGTGTATGTATGTGGTTTATTTATTTTGTTTGGGTAGGTAGTATGTCGTGGGCAGTGGGGTTGGCTGAGTATGACAGTTCATGATTTTAAATTTCGCGGTTTATGGCGTTCGGTGTATTCACGGTTCGGTAAATATGTGTCGCTCTTTTTGTTTTCACTGGACAGGACCTTCGAGCTTATAATATGAACTCATGTATTCCACATGGACCATTATACAATCATTATTAAAAACTATTGGGGTTAAAGGTGAAGGGAAGGTCATAACAGCTAAGTCAATGGTTACCTCATGGACAGCACCACCATTAAAATGACTTACCTGGCAGGAGGACCATGCGGTGTATCTTAGTATCTTCAAGTGTTACACCCACCGAAATGGAAGGGACTGAGATGAATGGGTCAGCATCTTATTAGCCTAGATAACTGGAAGCAACAGAGACCATTCTGATTTCCAGAACTATGACAAAGTCAAAAAGGCATTACGTCTTAGAGCCAGTGTTACCTTACAAATGGAAGCTCAAAAGAGGCAGATTTTCTCATAACAAAATCGTAAGGTCATAATTGTGTAAATTAAAGAATACAATTACTTCACAGTTAAAGACAGAGCATTGACATAATAAGCATAAGAATAAAATTATATAAATGATAGCAAAGTACATACTGAAAAGGTCTTTGCCTACTGCTTTACAAAAATGGATGTCTTGAACTGCCTATAATGAATCTAAGCTTTATTGAGCTAGCAAAATGACTGTTATGCCATGAAACTATGTAGAGAACTCAGCAGCATAGCCCTGTAAAGGACTGTTATGTCTTGAAAATATGTATAAAACTGAGCAGTGTGGACATTTAGTAAAACTGGTATCAAATGCTAGTGATAACCCTTGCATACCAGCTGTAGACATGCTCTCTTTCAAATGTGAAAAAAGGGTTACATGGCTAGATTCTGAATAAGTGACAGCAGCATTGTTACACCTTGATATGGATATGTTATTTTTTATGTCTATTAATGCTTATATTTTTATACACAGCTAGTTTAAAGTATTGCAACAGTTTTATATATGTATTTTACATATTAGCTAAGAAGAAAAGTTTGACTTTGTTAGAGTTTATTAGAGTTTAGTAAACAGATTTAAGTGTTTTTGTAATTATTTAGGCTTGGGAAAAGTTAGGCATTTTATAAAAGATAAGTCTGTTGAAAAGGAACACATTAACCTGTCAAAATCAAATTACTTTTGTATCTATAACTTTTCATCTGGTTACTTTTTACAGCTTTAGAAGTGTGTGTTTATGTGTAATTAAAATTTGAGAAAGCTTTGAACTTTGTATGAAGTAATAGTTTATTTTTTCTAAATTTAAGATATAAAAGGAATTCCATCTGAGTATACGGTTGAATCTTAAAATATGTTGTAAGATTCCAACATCGATACTTCATAATAAAATTTGTTTGCATCCAAAATCTTTGACTGTCTGTGTTTGGGATTAACAGCTGCATTACATTGTTTATTAACTTTTACAACCTGTTCTACCTCTTGGATGAGAGAAGATCTGATGTTGTCTCTTCAGTCTATTACTCAATAAATTGATCTTTGGATCTATCTTTGGCTACTGTAGACTTTAGGATCTAAAGCTCAGGTTCTTGATCCATAATCCTCTCTTATCCCTATCTTATCTCAGATCTCATTTGGCGATCATTAGAGTAAGACATTGTCCATTGCTCAGGAGACTCAGATAAGTCTAATTATTTCTTTTCTAGGGTATTTACACTAAGTTTCCAATTTCTTCTTCTTGTAGCTCACCTTTTCTAAGCTTTACACCTCTCCTTACCCTTAAAAGAAAAAAACTTTATGTTGTTCCTCACACCATTGCACTCCTCTCTCTAGCAGATTGAAGTCAGGTTTTAGTGAAGATCGATAGTTATGTATTAGTATTTCCATAACTAAGTATTCATAGTGTGTAGTATTATTTTGTATGGACTTTTATTGTGCTTTCTATTTACCTTTACAAAATGACTGAGAAACCCTCCAACTGCAGCCACAAAATCCCAAATTTGGAAACACATGCTATGCGTATCTACAATCTGTATTTGGGGCATCTTGAAGTAGATTGCTCCATCTATACTGCTTTGGCCAGAGGACCATTATGAAGCATTATTATTAGTTAGTTCTGAAGAGACTTCTTCCAGCCCCTGTGAGAAACTCATCCCTGCCTCACCTTCCTCTTCTTCAATGTCTGATATTCTCTATCTGCCAGAAAGTTTTTGGGCAGACATAAGGGGGAAAAGGGCAGTGAAAAGTTCAACAAAATAGTCAAAGAGGCTAAGAAGCACTCTCCTTACCAATCTGCCTCTTCTGTTGTATCTTCAGCTCTGCTTCCAAGATGCCTAGGTCATCAGATGCAACATCCTTTTAGGATCAGATTGTCATTAGATCCTTTATTCCTTCTCATATAGAAACAATATTCTGTCTCTCTGGAGCTGGTAACCCCAAGACTCCATTCTGCCTGTCTGCAAGAAAGGGTGATGAACCACTCCTCCAGGTTTTCATCTACTTCATCAGCCATAAGGTCAGTCAGGTCTAGAAGAAGACTCACAAAGTGAACATGGAGAAGACAATGAGAAAGTTCCTTGGGATCCAAATTCAGTTGGAGGTTCTCCCAGATCCCACTCCTATTGTACCATGAGTTTCAGTCCTTTCCCTCTACCAGTAGTTACTACTGCCCTGATCTGTCCTCCAGCTATGCGTTCTCTGGACCCAAGTTTTATCCAGGGATTGCCCTCATCAGACCCAAAGACTTGGTCATCTTCTACTCTGGTGACTTGGCTGATCCATCCAAAGCCACTGGCTCAGGCAGTGGGGGATTGACTCTCAAGGTGTCAGAACCATCACTCTGAGCTTTCACTCTAGAAAGCACAGAACCACATTTGGCTTCTGAACCTAGCTGGCCAGCACTCCAAGATGAACCAGAGCTGAATGCCTTTGTTCCTCCCAGAGTGGTTTTGGGTTCCCCCTCTAGGCTGTAGATACAGCTTTCTCCCTTCCTGCTAACTAAGCTTCCCTTATTTGCTAGACTCTGCACATCCATCACTGAAAGCCCCTATTTCCTAATCCAGATCTTCTTATCCTGTAAAGACAGTTCATTCCATCAAGCCTCAAGGCTGCCCATTCCCAGGGCTCTGACTTATCGTCTGAGTCCTCACTGCAGCATCTCACCATAGGGCCTCCTCAGAAGCATATGTGCAAGAGGAGACATGTGGACTCCTCACGGGAGTCTATTATTGAAGACACTGATTTGATGAAGGAAATGGGTCCCCCAGGTCATCTCATCAGGATGTCTCATTTGTGAAGATTCTGAAGCTCCTTCCCAACTGGAGACAGTATTCCTCAAAGCCTTTGGGTCTGGCCCAGCTGTGTCTTGGGTGGTCTCTCCAGTGGATGAGATGTACATCCTAATTTCAAAGCAGGTGTGGACGGAACCAGACATGGCTGAACTGATACCATGCAAACTGGAGCAAGGGTCCAGTGATTGATTCTATGGTAGTAGTGGTGGTCATGAAAAAAATTCTGGCTAAAGATAGCTCCTCTGTCCATCCCTCTAAAAGGGAGTCTGGACCATTGGACAGGTTTAGTAAATGGGTTTAGGCTTCAGCAACCTTCATTCTATGGGCACTGAACTATCTGGCAACTGTGACAAGATTTCAGAGAGATTTGAGAGGCCAAGATAATGGCAGACTTGCAACTGGCCACCCTTCATTCTCTTTCAAACACTTTGATGTGCTTAATTTCCAGTGCCATGGAAGGCAAATTGAGAGCCTCAGGTACAGGCATTACCATAAGGAGACTTGCTTGGATGCACTTGTGTGACTTTGTGGAGCATTTTAAGTTGTCCCTTGTAAAGTCTCCTTTAAATTGTTCAGCTCTCTCCAGACCAAAGGACAAGAGCACAGTTTTTAGGAATAGAGGAAAGACAGGAAAACCCAGTCATTGGAATATGGTTTTCTATGCTCCATAGGTCCTTCTCCAGGAACCAGAAAGATGGCAATAAATTGTGGTTCCAGAAGTCCCAAGGATTTTCCTCAGACACTTCTGGAGATAGAACCCTGTGGTATATGGGAACTCTAATAGTGGACATTGTCCCATTGCAGAGGAAGTCCACAAAACTAAGCCTTCTGGGGTCCATTCTCTGAGAAGTCTTATCAGTACTCCTGAATGTTTGCCTGATTCCTAATCTTTAGAGGCTTTCAGGTGCCACTCATCTCGCAAACTGAAACCTGGGAATCCATCACCGAGGACACCTGGGTGTAGAAGATTGTCTCCAGAGGCATTAATTGCCCTTTCTTTGCCCCCTGGACATTCCATCCTCTCAAAGAAGAGCATCTGCCAAAGAAATAAAAAAGCTGGTAGAAAAATGAGGCACTCAGGACATCCCACTAGACCAACACAGATCCGGAACTTACTCAAGATTCTTTTTGGCACCAAAAAAGGTTGGGGACCTCAGGCCCATTTTGGACCTCATTCAGCTCAGTCAACATGTTAAACAGATGAAGTTTTGGATGGACATGGTTCAGTCCATACTCTTTTAGTTGAGGACGAATGACTGGATGCACCCTATAGACCTTCAGGATGAATACTACCATAATATGATGGAGAGTGATCCAGAAGACTTCTCTACTTCCAGCTGGGAGCCAGACATTTTCAGCTCAGGACCCTGCCCTTTAGTCTCACAACAGGGTGAGACCACAGGGTTCCCCCCACCACCAGTGTTCACCAAGTACATGGTGGTGGTCGCACCTCATCTCAGACTGCAGTGGTTCTGAACTGGCTCATTTCTGCTCCTACCAGGGATCTTCACCCCATGCCAGTGATGCCTTGCTTCATCCGTGGTCTAATCCTAGCATTATGGTAAACCCAGATAAATCCAAGCAGATTCCAGCTCAGAAGAAAAAGCACACTGGGGCACATTTGGACACAACTGGTCATACTGCAAAACTTCCAGAGAATAAGTTGACAACCCTACAGAATCAAGTGTCACACATCCTTTCCTACAAAAAGGCCACCTGGCAGATTAATTCTTCAACTTCTAGAGTCTATGTCTGCCTCAGTCACTCTGATTCCCATATGAGGTACCACATGAACATTCTTCAATGGATGCTTTAAGTATAGTTGTCCATCAGACATCAATCCATGAGCTTTTCAATTTGTTTGACAGGTGTTTGGTGGACAAACATAACATGGTGGCTTTGGCTACCAAAAGTATCTCAAGATTGACCCGTTGTCCCTCCTTCTCCCACTGCCACGGTGACCATGGACACTTCCCATTTGTGGTGGTAGGGTACTATATGGGAAAGATGGCCCAAGGAACATGGACCCTCTCCAAGGACAATTTTCTCACCAGCATTCTTGAGAGCTGTTCTCCTAGTTTTGCAGGCTTTTCTGGACATTCTATCTCTGAGAGTGATTTTGATCTATATGGACATGTCAGAAATGTGGTACATCAGTAAACAAGGGGGACGATGATCTTACCTGTTCTATGAAGACACAATGAGAGTATGGTAGTGGGCTATACCTTCCAATTACTTTCTGATAGCAAGACACATTCCAGAGAAATCCAATGTGCTGGCAGAAGGTTCAGCAGGTCCATCCTCTTACCTTACAAGTGGTCCCTCAATCCAATAATGGTGGAGAATATTTTTGTTGCTGGGGCCAACCATCCTACCATCTTTTCACTTCCCTCACATGAAATGCAGCTGGTTCTTCCCCCTGATTATACAAGATGGGGAGTCATAAAGGGATGCTCTGACTCGCAGTTGGCTCTCCAGACTCCTATATCCCTTTCCCCCTACTATCCTCATCCCCAAATTGCTGCAGAAAGCATCAGAAAGGAAGATCATAGTCATCCACATGTCCCCTTTCTGGTCTTGACAGGTGTGGTTTCCCTTCCTATGGTCACACTTGGTACATCCGTCTTAGGTGCTGGACCCCAGTCCAGACCTTCTCTCTCACCCATCCATAATGCCTCACCTGGACATTCAGACTCACAAAATAACCTCTTTATTTCTCCAACTCCAATGGTAGCTAGTCAGTCCAGGCTTTCCTCTCCAATTAACCACATTCTTTCTTTTTCTCAGAGACCATCTACAAAAGCATGTGTAAAAGATTTTATGTCTGGGCCACTTAACAGAATCTGGAACCCATTTTGGCTCATCTTCCTGCTATTTTGGACTTCTTGGCTCCCATTCTTCAAGGCGGAGCTTGCTATTCTATCATTAAGGTTCAGGTAGCTGTGATTCATGATTTTTACATAGGGGGGAAATCATTCATCGGTAGCCTCCCTTAGATTATCCAAGACATTTTAAGGGGTGCTTTCCTTCTACGATATGTCCTTAGTAATCTTACTCCTCCTTGAGGTGTGAGAATTTTGCTAGAGACTTTAATCTATCATGCCTTTAAACCTAAAGCCAAGGCAGATATCAAGTTTCTTACTCAGAAAACACTATTTCTGGTGGCAGTCATGTCAGCTCAGACAGTATCAGAACTGCAAGCCCTGTCTTGCAAGCCTCTGTATATTGTTGTTTACAAGGACAGAGTATCTTTATAGACAAACCCATCCTTTACTCCAAAAATGGCAACTTAAACTTCAATAAACCAATCCATCTTCTAGTTTCCTTCCTTAATTTTTGCAACAAAGGGGAATATATGCTACACTTGCTGGGCATGCATTTTTCAGCTCCATTTCTACCTTCACCACACCAAACATATTAGGAAGTCTGATCAACTGTTTGTCTCTTTCTCCAAAGCCAAACTAAGACAAGGAGTCAATAAAGTAGCCTTATCAAGACTGCTATCTGACTGTATCTCTCCTGAATAAGGGGAGGGCCTTACCTTGAATAGACCCAGCAAAGTCTATTCAACCAGATCTGTGTCTTCTTCCACTGCTTTTTTTCAAGGACATCTGTTGATGATATTAGTGTGGCTGCCATCTGGTCAAATATTTACACTTTCAGTTCTCATTACAAATTGGACTTGCTCTCTCCAAAAATATGGTAGCTTTCCATTCAGCCATTCTCCACAATAACTTTCATAAAACCACCTCACAGATCTCTCACTGGGGACTCTGCCTCATCTGTTCAGGAATGGATGGAAGAGACAACAGATAAAAAGTCAAGTACTTACCACAATGATACATTTGTGTTGTCTGCCTCCATTCTTCCTCAACTCTCCCACTCCTCCCCCTTTCCATAATTGAAAAGTTAATTTCTTTCCAGGTTTCTGGTATTGTGGTCATATCTATCACTTGCTACTTTTCACATGTTCCTTAAGCTCCAGATAAGAATATAAGTGGTTGGTTATACATGGGATTCTGTTTGTTATAGATGAGTTTCCACTCTTTGTGGAATTATGGGTAAACTTGATCTGAAGTAATTTTGTAGATAGGATGGGGATTATGGGTAAGGGAAGGAACCTGAGCTTCGGATCCCAAAGTCTAGAGTGGCCAAAGATGGTTCCAAGGTCAGATATGAACAACAAATGGTTGAGAAAGGATAGAAGCAGACAACATAGATCTGTCTGCATGGTAAGTACATAACTTTCATTTATCTCCTAAAATGGATGAGATTGAAGTCTGTTATTGTGCAATTGCCAGGTTACTTGAGTGCAATGTCTAAATTATTGGAAAATACATGTAAAGCATGTTAGTCTCAGGCAGTATGATAATACAGTAAAAGGGCAGTAGGTATGTAAGAAGACTACTACTAGAAAAAAATACAGATTTAGAATGTGTTCATGGTGAAAAAAACAGTATTATATTTCTCAGACAAAAATATAAACCAGATTTGTCAAGGTGGTTCATACCACTGATAACATTCTCAAATTAAAACAAGAAAATATTTCCCTACAATAAAGAGTTGTGAAAGTAGCGTGGAGAAATAGGCAGTTGAATTAGGTGCAGATATACATTTACTTAACCCAGACAAAGGGTATCAAACAGTATGAATCCAAAAAAGACCAAGGCATAGTCTTAAAAAGTCCTAAAGGTACACACCATTGACTAAGGTTACACAGACAGGAAGACCCTACACTAGCTAAATAGCTATGTCAGAATGTACACTTAACAGAGCATCCTGCAAGAAAAGCGCTAGTAGAAGCAATGACTTACACACTGAAATACTGCAGCCCATAAGTGTTGCAAACCAGAGAGTAATAGTGTCACCATAGCCTGAAATTGTGACAGAGTACAAGACATTAGGAAATAACATTATGAAGTATGGAACCTGCACAACTTAAGCTAAACTTTAAACCTTTATTCAGGCTGAAACAAAAGTCTACAGAAGTGGAACATTTTCAGTAGTAACAATAGAAGATATTTGACCAGGGTAGTTAAACAGATACAAACAGTACCAGGTAACAAATCTAAAACCATTTTTTGTCTATACAAGACAGAAACATCAAAGGAAAGACTGTAGACAGCAGGAATCTGTAAGCAAGGAAAAAAGTAAAAAATAATACTGTTAAGATACATGAATCACATTTAGGCAGAAACTCTATTCATGGATGAATGAATGTCACAAAACAGACAAGTGTATTCACCAGAATCATGTACTTCTAAACTAACAATCTTCGCACATCAGTATAAACACTAAAACCACATCTTCTGAATAGAAGGTGAAAGTATTTTTCCATGTTCATCGTATTGATGTACAGGACTTCACCATCCATAGCTTCCTACATATTTATTCAAACGATGCATTGCAGAACCTTGGAGAAATTAGGCAAATTACTATTTAGGTCATGAAAGAGCTTGCCATTGCTCTGAAACACCACAGCATTAGTCTCAGAATACAATAGTAACATGGGTATGTGGGATACAGGGGCCATGCGGTAAAACTAAAACCATGTGTACACTACGTAACTTGCTGATATCTGTAATTTACTAATACAAAGACAAAAGCATGTTATAGAAAAAATTAGTTATTAGTTTTTAGTATGATATTGCAATTTATAAAAATTGAATAGATTGTATTTTGTAACTTTTTTGGTTTAATTGTTTTATTACATAACATTCTTCATATATTGTTGGTCATAAAAGATGCACATATATCTGGAAAACCACTAGTGGTCATCTCCCCAGATGCAGAAAAAGCTTTTGGCAGGTTAGATTGCAGATGTTTATTTTTAATTTTGGAACAAATGGGGATGCCACATGGTTTTACAAATTTGATTAGAAGATTATGTGGGAGTAACAGTGAGAGTGAAGTTAAAGGCAGAATGGATGGAGGCAATGAAGTTATCTAGGGGCACTAGACAAGGTTGCCTACTCTCCCCTTTATTGTTTACTATTTATTTAGAACCTTCAGCAAACACATTGAGGCACTCTACAGTACTGGTGGGAGAAGAGAGTTACAGGTGGCATTGTATGCTGATGATATTCTAACGACACTGTCAAATTCTGAAGAAGACATACTAAAACTTCTGGACAAGTTATGGGGGTATAAGTGAATGAATGGAAAACTAGAGCAATATGTGCACAGTATACAAGTGTAGGAATTTTGTCAATGTTACGAAGAAAGGAAACAAAAATACATAGGAGTCTGATTATCAGGGACACATAAAGAGTTAATGATGTCAATATACAAGAATATTTTACAGAAGACACAAAACAACCTGAAAGAATGGAGGTATTAACATATAGACTTGGGCCATAAGGTCCAGATTCTGCAGGTCATATACAGGACATATGTTCTGGTCAATGAGAAATAAGTTTGTTATTGTTAAGGTAAATGATTAGAAGAAGGACTTCCTATGAGCTGGTGAGATATAGAGAGTAAAATGGACAGGATAATTCTTTCCAAAGATAAGAGGGATCTAGAAGCACCAAATATTAACAGATTTGTTAAGGCAATCCAGCTAATTCTACAGCTAAAGAGTTAGGAAAGGGAAGAATACTTGAAATTGCAGCAGATGTTGTAGATAACTGATTTAGGGAGCGCTATTTTTTTAAAAATTCATATTAAATAGGGAAACACAGACCCGTAATGCTCTGCTCCTATTTTAGATATTGTAGAAAAGGAGATATGTAGGATACTTCAAAATATAATCTCAAAAACCTGGAGGACAACCCAACCCCACGTAGAAAATGGTGAAAAGGGTGATATTGATGATGATGATGATAACAATACAAACTGGCATATACAGTGATGAATAAAATGTCAAATTACACTTTTACATTTATGTGCAGGAGATATGAGTAAAAAGCAGAGTGGAGATTGTAAGAGTACAAATTAAAGAGTAGATCAGGAAACGTGAAGAGTGTATTTTTGTTAGGTGATATAGAGAAAATGACAGTTGTAGTAAAGCTGAGATAGAAGGTAGTACGTATGAGTTGCAATTTTGCTGGATATAAAAATTGACAGAAGTGACAGTAGAACTGGCAGCAAGGGAAAAGGGATAGAAAATAGATGGAACTTTGCACTGGGAATTTGCTTTATTGAGGTATATAGAGATAATACAGGTGTGTAAGGGCCAGGGTAGTCTAGCCTGGGGAGATGCAAGAGCAGAGCCAAGGTTTTTAAAATGTTTTTGAATCTAGACAGGTGTTTTTTTTATCTGATGGTGGAAGGAATAGAATTCCAAATTTCTGAGGCATAATTACAGCACAAATACATAAAGACAGAGTTGTCGGTTATAGTTAATAAGGGCATGTTCATGGAGTTTAGGGAATTGCTGTTACACAAAGAGCAATGGATCACAACAATGAGGAAATAAGGCAAATGGCTGGGTGGACAATGTGTACAAGGCAAATTAAAATTTACACATGGAAGTGCCTTCAGAAATATTTATTTATCACCAGGCAAGGATAAGTGGTAGGGCAAGAATACTAGGTTTGACTACAAAATGTAAATTTCTGGCTACACCCCTGACACTGGTTAGACCTGAAAGTATGTTTCCTGTGGGAAGGATGATTATTGGAGATTTAAGTCCAACAATATAGGTGACTGGAAACATATTTTGGCTTGTGATGAAATGCAAAATTTCAGACAGGATTTAGATGGCTGTTAGGCAAACTAAAAGACAAAACTGTTACATTATTTGAAGACCAATATTTGCTAGGTGTGGGAGAAGAAACAGAAATAAGTCCAAAATTTGCCTTGGGATGGTCACCAAGACTGAAATATTTGAAAGAAAATCTAGAAATGCTAGACGGGACTTTGAATGGGTAAAGATAAGACAACATTAGTATTTGTATGATTTTGTGAATTAATGTATATATTGTAAATAGTTGTTACCTTATATATCTTGGATTTTTCTATTTTATTTTGTTTGTTTCTTTTTCAATATTTAGCTAACAATGCATAGCAAATCATACATTTGTTTTGCTCTGTTGTAGATTTTGATAGTATCTGGGTGGTAGAAAAGAAAGGACTGTAAGCTATGGCAAAATGTTAGGGGCTCATTGCAGATTTATTGTGTTTTGCAAATAAAATTAACCTGTATATTGTTGGAAATTATTCTGAATATGAATTTGCTTAATAAAGTCTGTTGATATAAAAAAGAAACTTCTTATATATTTCATTACAGTAATCGTAGCTCTACTACTGATAGCTCCAGTAACTTCACTACATGCTGTGGATTTGCTTTTCAAGCTCCCTTGTTTTACCTTTGTCATTATGAGCATGTACCTTATTTAATTACTGCTTTAAATGGCAATGCACATTGTTGCAGTATAACAGTATTGATATGTATGTTTTGTGTATTTACCTTTGTCTATCTGGGCAATATTCCTTATGTTTTATGTTTATACTTTGGTTTCCTTACTGCATTGAATTACAATGTGCTTTTTTGTCTTGTATATTTGTTATATGACCCAGGCAGTGGCTGAAAAGGGTCTTGTCCCAGTCCACTAATGTAGTCAACAAGCAATAAACAAATACATAAATACATACACACATTTACATAGATAGAATTTTGTGTGTGTGTGTGTGTGTGTGTGTGCGCGCGCGCGCGTGTGTGTGTGTGTGTGTGTGTGTGTGTGTGTGTGTGTGTGTGTGTGTGTGTGTGTTTAAAATATTGCAGCTTTTACTATTTGAATGAAATTCTGGCCTTATCTGAATGCTTGCATTTAATTTCCTTAACAGAAGAGACTCTTGCCCTTATGGGCTTCACTAAAAGCTCAAAGCATCATGTAAAAAAATTCAAAATAAGTACTGAAAATATAGGCAAAAAGAGTCATTTATATACTGTTCAAAAGATAAAAAAGTTTGTTATTGATGTAAACATTTGTGCCTCCTGTTGTAGAAATCAGCACTTATTCCACACAGAGGTTTTGTTGGTGTGTGTGTGTGGGGGGGGGGGGGGGCACAGTAATGATCTACAATCATCTGGCAGTGAAGACTGAGGTGGCATCCTGGATATTGACCAAGGTGTTGTTTTACTGTTTGTATGAATTGACTGGAACTTTTTTGATTTCTAATATTTCTTTTTCTTTTTCAAATCTCATAAATACACAGTGGCCATCTCTCAATCTACCAACATATAACATACCTTCATACTCACCTCAGTCTCCACAACAGCAGTTAAAAAGTAGCTTCATAATCTGAAGACCACAACTACTACACCTGATCAACTTCCATTTGAATACCCTGAACTAGCTGTAGATATTATTGCTTATCCTGTCTAATTAACGACTCTATCCTAGAAAACTATGTCCCTTCATTGTGGAAAAAATCCTATTCATTTCACAAAGGATATTCATCTCATGTGTTCACAAACTATTGACCAATTTCCATTCTTTCTCTCCCTCATCTAAGAGTTTGGATAAGCACATTCACTACCAACTCATTACACATATTACCAAAAACAACCTTCTCTCTCTCTCTCTTTCTCACATAACATGAATTTAGATCCAATCATGGTACTGCCTTACTAAATTTCACAGATACAATACATCACCATTGAAACTCTGGCCAATTATCCTCAGCATTATTTTTGGATCATTAACACAGTTAACCATCAAGTATTGCTAACCAAAACTCTCCTAGTTCAGACTATTAACTACCACACTTATTTGGTTTCTGAGTTAGCTCTCTAAAAGGCATCAAGCAAGGAAATGGCAGGATGAATTATCCTTCTTCCTTTCTATAGCTGTTGGAGTTCCACAAGGCTCCATTCTAGTACCTTTGCTGTTTAACTTGTTTATCAATGGCTTCCTAACAGCAGGAAAACACAGATATTGTAAGCACTGCAAACTCTCTAACAACACTCCAAAACTCAACCAGTCATCTTTCTCCTGTAGAGAAGCTTGACTGGAAGACTCACGATCTTCCTGAATCCTATACTACTAGGCCTCACACCCAATTCTTCATCACCTCAACAAAAACTTCAAAACTAATATAGAGTTTGTATTCTACACTAACTACTGCATGTAACTGTAGATAACCACATAAAATTCAACCTACATCTCCAGCAAGCAATAAAAAAGACAAGCCAAAAGTTAGGTTGTCTCTATAGAATGAAATTTTACATTAATTTTGCTGCCAGACGTAAAATAGCTACATTTTTTCTGCTTCCTACCTTACAATATGCCTCTACAATACTCAACATACCCTTTAGTCTAAACTGGAATAATGCTATAATAAAACCACAAAATTTGCAGTCAACCAACATTATAGATCCTGTGACATCCCTTTTCTGGGCCAGTGATCAAGGAGCCTCAATCCTCACCACAGACACTGGTGAGGGAACGTTCACTTTGAGAGAAATAGACACACAGTATTTTCAGACACAGCTGTGTGCACCAAGCACAATTTCAACTTAAGAGCACACAAGGAGCACACTTCAGTCCTTGGGCTAGACTATCTCTCTCGCTCTCTACTGTATTGCTCTCTCTCTCTCTCCAGGTCCCGAATAAGAATCCACACTGACCACTAAGGAACTCTGTGTCCCTGTTCCAAGTAGCTGACATACACAGTTTCAGTTTTGATTTTCACATACACATACATACACACACACACACACACACACACACATACACACACACACACACACACACACACACACACACACACACACACACACACACACACACACACACACACTGGTACAGGTTACCCACTCCACTTCTGCCCAGGCTATAAGGACGTTCCACTGCCACCAGACAGCTACTCTAGGGCTCTTAACAGGGTATCCAATTATATTGAGTGAAATTAATACTAATACCAATGGTTATGCTGACAGAACAGCAAGAATTTCAGGAAAGGGATGCCACAGTGTAACTAAATAAATATAAGTACTCACAAATGTTAAATATTTCCTAAAAAGACCAGCCACAATGAAAAGTTTAAATATATTTAATAATAAATAATAAAAGAAAATGAAAATACTGAATATCTATTTACAATAAGTGCCAGAGTTGGAAAGATTCACACAGATACAAAAAAAAAATACTTAACTAATCTCACTATATTTTTCTGACTGATCTAAAGAAAGAATTACTGTTTACTACTTAGCTAATAGAGCAAGACAAGGTGATGTGAGCGAGTGGTCTTTCTTGTCAGGTTTCACATACAGACTGCCCTGAGACTTCTGTTTCATCTAGTATGAAAGCATCATTTCAGTGCTGGATTACAGAATGGCATCACATCTGGCGAACTGACTCTGTGGTTCCCACACTATCCCCTTTACTAGAAGCTGAAGCAGGATCTTGCACACATGTGTCATAATACACACACAGAGAGCTTTGCTAAAATGTGTTATAGCATCTGGAAGTTATAAACCATTTCAACACATCCACCCTTCTAGGGTAGCAATTAGTTCACCACTAAAAACAAAACATCAGGATTCCTAGTCCTTATTTTCACAGATGTTGCATCTATGGTTGCATTCAACCTGTGAGATACAATCTTTATGGCTTACACCAAGTAATTTAATTTCAGGTTATTTTTCAAAGTTAGCTGGACTGAGATTAACCTCTCATTTTCCAACATCCTCTGTTACAATATATTCATTTCAACAGTTACAATACAGGTGTATTTCTTTTCTGTCCATCAGGACCCACTGTTGGTACATTTGCTAACAAAAGCAACTTTACAAATAGATTTTCAACACAAGCACCTGTACAAATTAGTTTGATATCTAAAAGACAAATAATTATTTACAAAACTCCAGCTAGCTATGCTGGCATGTGTTACAAATCCACTGCCCTATCCTTCCTGGCATAGCTGGCACTACCTCACATCATCATCTCTCTTTCCCTTTGAAGACTAAAGTTTTTCAAGTGACCCTGGAGAAATGTTGCTTGAGTGAAATGAGCCTGTTTGGGAATACATTAACCCATACCCTGTCTTGAGAGTCCATTTGCATTGGCATTCCTAACCCCATTACGGTGCTGCACTGTCATATCATATGCCTGCAACCCTATGTTCCACCTTAATAACTTGGAATTTTGCTGGCTGACTCGATGTAGCCATGTTAAGGAATTGTTTTCTGTAACCACAGTGAATTTCCTTCCATACAGATAGGACTGATGTTTCTGCAGTGCCCATACTATGACTAGACATTCTTTTTCTACAGCTGCATAACATTCCTCCCTGGGCTGGAGTCTATGGCTGAGAAATACAACTGGGTGCTCTTCTCCCTCTGAGGAAACCTAGCTGAGTACAGCCCCAATGCCATGGTTTGAAGCATCTGCCTGCATAACAAATTATTTGCTGTAATCTGGACTGGCTAACACACGGGGTCCTCCCAAAACCCCTTTAAGCTTTTGGAATGCCTGCTCGCAGGCTGGGATCCATACTACCTCATCTGGCCCATTTTTCCTTGTCAGGTCTGTGAGGGGAGCAGCTATTGTACTATAATTGGGAACAAACTTTCTATAGTACCCCACTGTCCACAAGAATGCCCTCACCTGTTTTTGGTTATCAGGGGCAAGCCATGCCTGAAAAGCTTCCACTTTGGCAGGTTCAGGCCTGACCTTACCACTCCCCACTAAATGTCCCAGGTAGGAGACCACGCCATACCCACCTGGCACTTAAACCCTGCCCTTTGCAGTCTGCCCAAGACCTCCCTGACATACTGAAGGTGATCTTGCCAGGAATGGCTGTAGATGACAATATCATCCAGGTAAGCAAGGGCATAATCTCCTGCTCCTGCTAGGATATGATCTTTTTTCATCTCAAAGGGCATCTTTGTGAACTCATGCAATCTGAAAGGAGTCACAAAGGCTGACCTCTCTCAAGCAGTGGAAATCAAGGGCACCTACCAGTAGCTCTTGGTCAGATTAGTAGTGGTCAGATACTTAGCCCCCCCCAGCTGCTCTAAGGCTTCATCTGTTCTAGGCATGGGGTAAGCATCTGACTGTATGTTCATAGGTTGGTACTAGGCTATCAGCCCTAGGGCCTATACAAGCCTAGCCATAACAATTCCCTGGATATTTCTTCCCGCAATATTTACTTCCCTGGACCCCTGTCTAGCAGGGTGACTGACATGATCCCTGTGGTGAAGTTCCTATCTCCCATCCAATCATCAAGGTTCCTTTTGAAGAGGGGCAAGGAGACACTCTGCTTGACATGTATGGGCAGTCCATTCCAGAGTATGGTGAGTCTCTGGGTCTGGAACCTATCCCTCCAGCATGTTTTGTTCATTGTGATGACAAGGTTTAGATCTCTGGAGCATGTGGCTCTGAGGGATTGGGATTTCTTTAAGTGGAGCATGTCCAACAGCTCAGAGTTTGACATGGCCTTGTATGTTAAACAGAGATCGCCTCTGAGTAGACGATATGCCACAGAGTATAGCTGGAGTTTTTTTAGATGGTCAGCTTTAGGCCTGTGATTTTTTTAGTGATGTATTTCTGCGGCCTTTCCAGCTATTGCAGATGTCTTGTGAGGTACATACCAAATGGGGCATTATACTCTATAATGGGTCTAATGAGGGGTGAGTACAGTGGGACAATGACCTCCTTTTTTCTGGATGAAAAGCCCTTAGTGATGAGGTGTGCTACATAGAAGGATTTCCTGACTGTTGTGGTGATGTGGTTATCGAAGGTGAGACCACTGTCCACCTGTGTCCCTAAGTCTCTCATCACACTTTCGGTGTTTAGTGTACTGCCACCTATGTGGTAATTCATGGGTACATGGTTTTTCCCAAAGGGGATAACTATACATTTCTTGGCATTAAGCTTGAGCCCATGGCTCTGGCACCAAGCATCTGTTTCTGTAAGGCCCTTTTGTAGAATATCAACATCATTTGGGATTCAATAATGGCTCCCTGTTTGCAGTCATTTGTGAACTTTGTTAGCCAGAGTCCCTTAGTGTTGGCCTGTACTTCAGAGAAGTAGATGCCAAACAAATGCGGTCCCAGAACTGAACCCTAAGGTATTCCACTTATCACTTGTCTGCAGCTGGATTTGGAGTCAGCTACTTTTACAGTCTGGGTTCTGTCAGTAAGCCACTTGGCAACCCATCAAGTGGCGTAGGGATTTATGCCTAGCTTAGTAAGTTTATCTATGATTCCAGAGTGGGGGATGGTGTCGAAGGCCTTGGTGAGGTTCAGATAGGCTGTGTGGACCACCCTACCCTCATCCACAGCTCTGGAGACTGATTTGAAGAAGTCAATCAGGTTCAGGAGACAAGATAGGCCCTTCACGAACCCAAACTGGGTGTGGTCCAGTGTTTGAAGGTTGCCAATGTCTTTGTTTATAAGTTCCATGATAATGCATTCCATGCCCTTGCAGATCAGGCTCGTCAAACTGATGGAATGGTAGTTCCCATGATCCAAGGTGGATCGCCCCTTGTAGAGTAGATAACTGTAGCTGCGCACCACTCAGTGGGCATGAAGCCTGAGGTGAGGCTATGATTAAACATGACACTTAGGTGAGGTGCCAGTTCATTTTGTAGTTCATGTAGTACACAGCCCGGGATGTCATGTGGTCCCATGGATGCTTTATTCTTATCTTTGGAGAGTGTGGTTTCTACCTGTGCGGCCGTGATTACTGGGATTTGGTAATATTTTGGTTGGTACTGAGATGGGCTCTTTAGGGGGTGAGAGGGGGGTGAAGTTGGCACTAAATCGATCTGCCAGGATATTAGCAATATCCTTGGGATTGGTATATTTAATACCATTCTGTTGTAGCTTAGAGCAGATCTGAGCATTGCCATTTAGGTTCTTGACATAACTATAGAATGCCTTGTGGTTGTCTTTGGAATCTTTGGCAATTTTATTTTTGTAACTAGCTTTTGAGGATTTTATGAGGGATACCAGCTTCTTACTGAGGCTGGTAAGGGAGTTTTTTTGCATCCTGGGATTTCCTGGGATTTTCCTCTTTTCTGCAACAGTTTCTTCCTTCTGTTGTATAGTTTGCTTATGGCAGGGGACCACCAGATTGGCTTCCTTTTTTGGAGGAGAGCATCTTGGTTCTATTTGGGATTGCACAAATCATGCATGAGTGGATGTGCTTGTAATGTGCCTTAGTGTAGGATTCAGCAGTCGAACTTCAGACCCCGTCTGCATGGGTGCCATGACGTTTGTCACTTCTGACTTGAGTAGCATGAAGTTGGCTTTGGAGAAATTTTTTACGGAGGTTTCCTTACTGGGGGGTGGGGGTGGGATGTGGAAGTCAGGGGTGATTTTGCTTATGGTCAGACCTGATCAATGAGGGGGTGGCCACTGGTGTGGACCATATATCTCCCATGTTGATAATGACCAAGTCTAGGATATTGCAGCCCCTTCTTGGGACAATGGATTAGTTGATCCAGGACATTGGAATTTATGAATTCTAAGAACTGTTTTGAAAAGGAGTTGGTACCCGAGTAGTTTTCCCAGTTAATAGCAGGGTAGTTGAAATCACCCAGTATTAGGGTGTTTGGTTGTATCTTAATATTTTCCAGTATGTTTAGAAAGGTGTAGTGAGAATCTTGGGGTATGGTGGGGGATTTGTAACAAGCTACAATTTGGATTGCAGTCTTACCTAGTGTTAGTTGCACCTGGCGAATTTCAGATGCATTGCATTGGGCAACTAGCCTGGAGGTGTGAATATTCTTGGTGAATATGGACACTCCTCCACCTTTAGTGTTTCGGTCTTGGTTTGGTGGCCGAAAAGTGTGGTAAGAGTTGTAGCCTGGTATTGCAGGGGTGCTCTCTGGAGCCTTGAACCAGGTCTCAGTTACTGCACAGATATCAATGTTCTCCATTTTTAGGAGTGCCTCAAGAGAGTGCATTTTGAGGTTTAGACTTTTAGCATTGAGTAGCATTACCTTCAGATTTTGCATGCTCGTATCTGTTATGGTGCTGTTTTTGTCCTTTGTACCTTGCCTAAAAAAGGCACTAAAGGGGTGGCAAGAGCTTTAGCCAGTATCCTGAATCCCAGGGGTGACAGGTGCAGACCATCTCTGGCAAAGCATTGTGGTTTATCGATCATGTCTCCCCAGGCAGACAGATACTGGATCCCCTTTGAATGACACCTAAAGCTTAGCCAATTGTTGAAGTCAATCATTTTGTCCATATACTGTGGTATCATTCTAGGCAAAGGCAGGATGCTACTTAGGGCTTGGGTCATACCTGCCTAGGCCACATGATCCGAGAGCTCTTCCATGTCTCTTTTCATGTAGGCCAGGGAAGTACGTCTCAAGTCATTCACTCCAACATGGACAATGACAGAATTGTATTTGTACTTGTTGTGGAGTGACTTGAGTGCATGCGTTATGTGGCGGATCCTGGCACCCAACAGGCAGCTGACTGTAATTTTCTCCTTGTTCAGCCTGGTGAGTGGGACATCAGTGTGCCTGACTATAGCGTCACCTATGACTAAAGTGTTGGAGACATTGTCTTGCCTTAGGGGCTGTTGTTGGGTGGTACACTGGTGTTGTGAGCTTTGTGTCACTTTGGTTGTGACTGGTGTTTGTTTGCGTTTCAGCTTCGGAAGTCCTTGTTGCTTGGGCAGGTTAATGTTAAGGGCCTCCGCATATGTGGGTTTAGTGTTGCAATGTGTGGGTGTTGATGGTGCGGGTTTTGAAGGGTTATGTGTTGCTTGAGGTGTAGTGCAAGTGTTACCCTTCTCCTCTTGACTGTCTAACATAATCTTGGCTGGAGAGAGCTTTGCTTCCAGTTTGACTATGTAAGTGCATCTTTCGCAGGTTGTAATGTTGGGTGGTAAGAGCAGAGGGTTGTCTGTGTACATGAGGCAGTTGCCGCATTGCCCCAGTATGCCCAGATTCACCAGGTGGACAGGGAAAATCAGCAGAAGCTGACCCTTGGACATGCCAGGTGCTTTTTTTGTAAAGTACAAGAGCTGTTTTCCCTTACCTTTGCAAGGTACTTTGCAATTATAGGCTGTTTAGTGCCTACGATTAATTTCTCCTTACTGACAAGGAGAGTTGAGTGCTTGTATCAGTTTCGGGCTTCTTAGTGCTTTCCAGCAGGTTCTAGAGCAAGTGCTAGTCACAGGGATTCAGATTTTAGTGCTACTACTGAGAAATCAGCTAATTCTAGGGGAAAATTTGAAGAGCAGACTTTCTGGCACCTGGAATAGTTTAACCATAACCCTGCGGTGCTGCACGATGCAAAAATGTGCATACACACACGTTTTTAAGCCAGAAAGTTGAAAGGGACAGAAATCAGCCCAAAAAGGCTAATAAAATTACAATTTCAGAGCTGGAAACCACTCCTCTAGTGTTAGATAGGCAGTACAATGCTCACCACTCCCACTGGTAAGCAGTAGGACTTCCCTCTACCACAGCAAGGTCTGGATAGCTCTGAGCACAGAAAATAAAGTCCTGAGACAAGCAAAGCCTGGGATCTGGACTATACTGGCTAGGAAATGTGGGAAACGAACAAACAAGATAGTATTTTTTTTTTTTTGTTAAAATAGGCTAAACAATGCAATAATACAGTAAATAAACAAAGAAAAGGCTAACACACTTGAGTGTGTAGTCTTAAACAGTAAATGCAATTAAAACTCTACAAAATTAGCAATTGAAAACTTTTAAATGAAGCAAGGCAAGTGCACAACTGAAAAACGATTTAAGAGGCAGTAGTACAGTAGAATAAGTAGCTAGTCTACATATACAGAGAAGTCTATATATGCAGAAAAGCAGCTAAAACACACAAACAATTCAGATGCAGTGCAACCTAGAGCACTTGAGTTGTAGCAATATTAAGGCAAATACAGTTTTAACAAATGCACTAAAATATACTCTATATTTCCAAAATGTTTGAGAAGCACAGTCAGAACACAAGGAGATTCAGGCAATTTTTTTTTTTTTTTTAAGAAAGGGAGAAAGGAGGAACAGAAGGCCTTCTCATATGTTCTCTCTGTATTAGGTAGAATGAGCTAATGAGACTAGACTGGGAGGAGTATCCCAGATCAAATTATACAGTAGGGGCGGGCAATGTGACTATTTAGTTTTCGGTAGTCCACACAGAACCTGGTGCTACCATCTTTCTTTGGTACCAGCACCACTGGGGTGGCCCAGGGACTGCTGGACTCATGGATTACCCCCCAGTTCCAACACTTCCTGTATCTCCTCTCTCAGAGTCTGTCTGACTCACTCAGGAAGCCTGTAAGCAGCCTGCTTGATAGGCCTTTGGGGTCTTTTATCCACATGGTGCTGCAACAGGTGGTTGTACCCAGGTTTCCCAGTAAACATGCCCCCAAACTCCCAAACTTTCAGCACAAGTACCTGTACAAATCAGTTTCATATAAAAATGACATATCATTCTTTACAAATCTCCAGCTAGCTATGCTGGCATATGTTACCCATCCACCACCCTACTCCTCCTCCTGGCATAGCTGGCACTACCCTACACCATCACAGATCTTACCATCATATCTCTCACTCTAAAACAGTTAGATTATCTCAAATTAAATAAGTCAGTACTCCATTACTAACTTTTCCCAACCATTAAATTACTAAAAACCAAGATAAATTCCCCTTCATCAAATCCATCATTCAGCCATACACTCCAAAACAGCCATTGCATTCTACTGACAAATTGTTACTCACCATAACCAAACCCAACAAAAATGCATGATACTGTACATTCTCCAACTACACTGCAAACAAGTGGAATACTATTCCACTCCACATAAAAGCTCTGCGCAATTGAAAGAATTTAAACACCAGCTGAAGCATCGCCTTACTCACAACTGGCTCTGCAGCTGTGCCACCCCTGACTAAATGTGCATGTGAATAGCAATAAGGTGACTGCCACCTAATGTGAAGTAACCTCTGATTGATAGAAATATGTTTCCCTAACTACTACCTTACTTCTCTCTCTAACTCCCATCTCCTCTTTAGCTTTTATTCCTGCAGTGCTGTCATATCTTACTCTTATTCTCTAGGCCTGCTTTACTTTTCCTTACCTGCTCCTCTCCCAGACTTTTAACAGGTCTTCTCCTTTCTTTCTGCATCTGCTCATCTCTCAAGCCTTTACTAGGACTGTCTGGTATTAATCTTTAAGACAAAAGATGATATGCCACTGTGTATGTATTACTGTAGAAGTACGACTACACAAAATATATCAGCATACAAATTATGTTGATACTGTAAATGATACTATATGATTTTATTGTAAATGATGTAAATATGTATCCACTATTAGTTATGTCTGTATAAGGATGAAAATATGTACCTAATGTTATGTCTGTAAAATGAAGCTTTTCTCCCCAGGTCTCTGCCAAAAAGGGGCACTGCACAGTTGGACTTTCATACCTTAGCTCTAGATGATTATCCCAGTTGAAGTGACATCCCGGCCCCATGTGCAAAAATATGAAAAGGGGTTGTGGATGGATGGCTGGATGGATGGATGGATGGATGGGTTTTCTCATAAGTTGTTCCAGACTGCTGGACCTAGCTTAGAGAAGGCCTTTTCCAGTACAGTTGTTTTGAACATGGGCTCAACAAGGGTTAATGCATCTTTAGGCTTTCATTGTCAAAAACCCTAACTTAACTACAATCTGTTGTGTTGAGAGTGAAGTAGATGCTAAATGACCTAGAAAATGTTTCACGAGCTGTTGGAGAAACTCAGCAAATGGTTGGATATCTAAGGATCTGGCCTGCAGTGGGATAAAAATGTGTGTTACACAGATGCTTATGGAAAGGGAATGTAGTATGGGACTCGCTCCTCTTACAATTATCCCACTCCCCCTTGTCAGAACACTAAGATAAGAAAATAATTTATTATTGTTAACACCAGTGGCTGCAGCAGTCCTTTGCACCTCACAAATATTAGTTAAACTGATCCCATTCCAAGCCTTTATACATACATTTTCATGATGAAAGAACAGAATTTCCTGTAGGTTATCTCTGACTCCAATGTACATTAAAATGTTGGTGTGTTCAAATCACTTGATTTTCTTTGTAGAAGATATTGCTCTGAAGTTTTGCACGTAAGGAAACCAGCAATGAGCTTTCACTATAATCACGTATGCAGTATAAATGGTTTGTAGTACCAGTACCTCAAATGACTACTTTTTAAATTCTTATTTAATTTTTGTTCAGGCCTTTATAATGACATCCACTGATTGTAACAGGCTGCTATTGTTAGTCTTTTTGTTCTCAGTGCATTGTACAGTATCTAAGCCAACACTGGTAGCACAGAGGGATAAAATTCATTGCAGCTCATGCACTTGAAAGCAAGTGGTTGGGGGTAGCTATGTCTTGCTCAGGAGACCCAGTGGATGAGGTCAGGCTTTGGTTGTTGTCAGCTGTGAGAAGCCAAAAAATGCAGTGTATAGTATTCAAGGAAATGTAATTCACTGTTGGAACGGTAATTGACTATCAGATCTGGATCATGACTGAAATTATTTCTGACTAGTAACAAAATTAATGAACAGAAAAAAAATACAAACTGATAATATTTTCAAAAAAATTACCACAGTGCCATTTAGCTGAAGTACCAGACAATACCAGAAAGACAGATGATAATACTAATAATGTTACAGCAAATGATTTTAATTTTACTTATGACAGTAGCACAAAAATGCAGTGCAATGATAGTACAGTACAGTGGCATTTGCCGAGCTACATATTGTGCCTTCTTCCATTTATTCACTCATAGATTCACACACCTCACATTCACTCATATAGCTATTCATAAAACACATACATAATGTGATTTCATACAGTGGTTTCATCCATATTCTCGTACATTCCCAAACTTGAGTATATATCCAAACACATTCTCATTAATTGTCTCACTGAAAGAATACACACCTAAGAGACACTCACTGTTCTTTTCATCCTTATGTACATACGCAGCCCCAAATCTGTGTTCATCCTCTCATCCATAAAAACAAATACCTCATATTCATTCATACAACAATGATATACTCATACAGGCCCAGCCTGACTGTCATTCATTCATAAAAACATAAACCCCACATTCACTCATATGCCACTTACACATATAAACCCAGCCTGTTTCTCCTTTTCTCATTTATAAAACAAATGTATACACACCTCAAATTCATTCAGTCATATAGCTCATTCATGTGCACTGACTTGTATAGTCGTACACTTGCATACATACCCACCCAGACTCTCATTCTTTCAGTTATTCATATGTCATGCAATACTATGGATACTTACCTGTACAAAGACAATAAATTAAATAAATGTAGAAACTAAAGCAAAGGTGCTGCTCTAGACTTGTGGATACGGATAAAAGACCATCACTGTACATGGTGCCACAATTCAAGTGTGGCTTGCATACAAGTGCTACCTGAAGCTGTCACCTGATGTGGGGTGCTTCTAATCACAGACAGACTGCAAATAAAGACCTAAAGAGTATTTGTGTGTGTTTGTGTGAGTGAGTGAGTTAATGTGTGTGTCTGTCTGGTGTGTGTGTGTGTGTGTGTGTGTGTGTGTGTGTGTGTGTGTGTGTGTGTGTGTGTGTGTGTGCGTGTGTGTGCATTTGCATGCATGCACACGTGTATGAGTGCATGTAAACGTCTGTGTATATATGCCTGTGCCTCTCTATCCTGCAGGGTATCTTATACAAGACTGATTCTTTGCCTCACACACACACACACATACACACACACACACACACACACACACACACACACACACTGCTTACCAGAATATACACTGGGTACTTCATGTCCCTGAACCAGGAAAAGCAAGTATCAGAAGATTAATAAATTATTAAAGAAGTGTGAAATACAGGTTTGTGTATACTCCTCAAATGATAACTGTTAGTTAGTCTCTATCTCACAGATCACTGAATTGAGATTTGAGTATATCTGAGAATTGTTCCTGTTTTACATTGACACATTACATCTGCATGACTTGGATTCATACTGAATTTTTAGAGTACACAGGGACAACACTAGTCATTGTGATGTGCTGAAAATCCATGTGACTGTTAGGACTACCCTCAGAATTAACTGCTACATGCAAACTGCTAAACTTTTCCTAATGTCCACCCACTTGCACATACCTTACAGTCACAAACAGACCATGTAATCCTATGCTCATCTACAGAAGAGGGGAATTTCTCTAGCCAAACCAAAATTCACAAAAATTATTGGGGAAAGAGCCTTTACCAAGCTGTCACCCATTGTGTGGAATTCATTAACAAAAAACAGCAAGATTTAAATACCTTCAAAAACAATCACATGACTATCTCAGTTAGATATATGCATGTCACTGTTTTGACATAGGATACTCAAAGACATCCTGTTTTATTCTACATATAAAGCTACTTGAAAATTCTCAACTCTGTGCATATATACAATAACTGCTGCATTTCAACATTTATTGTTTAATCGCAAGGAGTTTGTAATTCTGTAGTACCACTGAACTGTAAAAGCACACACTTTTGTGTCTGTATTGTATTCTCAAGTGCATGCTATACAATACTCATTCTAAGCAACACAGTTGAAATAGCATATGTTCTGTATTCATAAGTAATACTCCTTACCTATGTACACTTTATGTCACACAATCTACTACATGATGTATAAAAACAGTAATATTATGTCAAATTTGTAACTGCCTATCAGGTCAGGGTCACAGCTAAAAATGGTTTAAGGACCAGACCACCTACCCAGTCAAAAAAGTAATAAAAAATAAAATAGTATTCTCCTTCATGGACAGCACTGATAAATGAAAGGCTAAAACAGTCTTAATGAGGTTTGTTGCAGCAGGCTTAGGATGTCACATTCTGGTGCTTCCTTAATGCCTTTGCAGGAAGACACTGTTACATTACAGGATTTCACTAAAAATGACCAATCTGTTTCTTTGTTTATATCCACGAGAAATTAGACATCACAGCATTACTGTCATATTCAGATTCAGGTAGCGTTATCAGTTGGTAAGAAGAAGTACTGGGAGTGGTGATCTGATCTCCATCTTTAGTGTAAAAACTAGAAATCTGACTTTACAGTTGCAGTAGCAGTTGTTATAAACTCCAGACTTTGCATAATGGCCACAACAGCCTGCTGGGTTATACTTTGATGAGCTGAAACAGAGTAGTTCATCCAGAACTATAGTTGTAATCTATTTGGTTTATTTAATTTTCTCTTTTTTTAGGAGCTAGTTCCATGATCTGGTCTGTCTCCTGGAATTCTGCAGTCTGGATTTCAGCATGCCACTTTGACTGGCTTTTAAAGTAAATAATTTCTTAAGGTGGCCCACATCCTTCCCATAAGTGCTAAGTGATAAAGAAAGTGGTCAGTCTGGGTATTGTTGCTACACCAGGCTGGGGAGGAACTCCCCGGTTCAGAGTGCAGATGTGCTTAGTGTGTACCCTTAAATTGTGTGTGTGTGTGTGTGTGTGTGTGTGTGTCTCTGTCTGTGTGTACAACACAAATATACCTAAAAAACTACTCCACCTTTTTATGTTTGAAAAACTAAGTACTGTAAGGCAACATGTTAATTGGTGGATGATCTACTTGTAACGACTGATATTCCACTCTTCATATGTGTTCTGCCAAAAAATTAGAAGACAGGTTTTTCTGATCTCAGACCTAGTAGAATGTAGCTTGTCTTTCTCATTTTGTCACTTGTTAATCGGACAGTGTTAAGGAGTTCCAGTAATACAGAAAAAATAAACACCCCATACAGACTGATATATGTTTTTAAATGTAACAGGAGAAGAAAAAAAGTAACAAAAAAGCACTGCTATATCCATTGACTATGGTTAGTAAAATCCACTATAACCCAGGTCTATTTAAAATAAGGTGCCCTATCCTCCAGTATGTGATCCCATAAGTAAGAATTTAGGGTGCACTGGCTTCATGGTGCACAAGAAGGGAGCCCAGGGAATACCATAAGTTAACTGGGTTTGTTTAAGGAGTGCAGCAACTGAGTATCCCACTTGGAGAACAGGAAAGCTCCATAGAGACCAAAAGATTAAAAAGACTTGTGGTTGCCAAATCTGCTAGCAACTGTACACAAAATAAAAAAATGTATATTTACAAACTGCAGTTGTACCTTCCTTACTAGTTAAAACAGGTCTCCCTGTCTAACCACTGCACTTTGCCACAACCAAGGCTATCTACAGCTTTATGAGGCCAACAATGCCTAATTTGCCAGCAATGGCTACTCTCCAGGTGAAACCAGCAGCTGCTCATTCTACTAAAACCATAGTATTCAAGGCTTAGTAAGTAATCATGTTGCTGGTTCACAGTTCAGCCTGTTGAAGTTAGTGCTCATGGTACAGCTAGTCACGGTATCACAGGCCCGAGCAACTTGAGGTAACTCATTAATGCCTTCAGCACTATGGCTAAAGAGGAGTGAAACATCTGCATGCTGGCATCTGCCAAGATCTCACAGGAAAATGTGTTCAGACTCATTAAACCCACATTTCTTTGAGGCATAAAAACTGTAATTTGCTCTAGTATTTCAGTTTACTGCATCTTTTACACATTTCAGTGCTCAGTACCGCTAAAGAATGCCATACATTCAGTACCATGACTGCACTTGTTAGCAATGATCTTTGTTAATCTGAGCACTGCATTGCAGGAAGTGCAGTACAGTTAAGTAATTCTGCTTGTACAGACAACACGCAAGGAAATGTCAGTGAGCTTTCCTGTGATGTGACTGTAAATGATTTGAGTCTCAGAAAATGAGATGATGCACAAGAATAGGCAACAGCTGGAGCAATGGGTGAACTGCTACACTTAACAACAAGTGGTACGGCAGACATATTCTAGGAGGAAAGGAAATGGTAAGTCAGGGACTGTGCTGCAAGATTACATCTACTGAAGTTGTAACAGGCTAAAGACTGTGTCATTTACTTACTGAATTAATTGAATTGCATGTGTTAAAGGGAATATGTTGGGTAGCATCAAGAGATGCATTCGTATTATGCACAGGGGAACAATGGCTGTCATTGGGTACAGGGGATACAGTTACAAAGATGCAGGAAATATTTATTAAAGAATGCATAATATCAGCAGAGTTACTGATAAAGTCACTATCACTAAAAAGAAGAATTGTCAAGAATAATCACGAGTCAATGCAAGCATTCCTAAAATGTGCTGCATTGTACATTTCAGTGTGTTAATTAGCAAACTTTAAGGAGAATGGACATGAAAGATTTTATAATGTGCAGATGGCAACAACGGAAAAAAAAGTGTGTAAAATATATTTTGTCAGTGCAAGCTGGCTTCCTATCTAAAATGGGGGAGTAGTAAGACATATGTAATGTATATCCTGACATGAATCTTTTAAAAACAACTTACGTTTGACTAGAGCTTTGGCATAAAACAGCATTACAGCTGAGAAAAAATCTTTTAAACAAGAAAGTAAAACAGCTTTTTGCCTTAAGTGCTAAATGTAAATTAATTTCACATTTCATCTGGTTAATTGTTGCACTTAATGCCACAAACTCAGTACCATGATTAAGTTACATTGCAATATGAGTGCTCTGTACAGTTTGCCAAGACTCCACATGTGGTAGGGATGCTACATTCTGGAAGATGGAGCACAGTTTCAAGAATACTGGCTATGCCTCTGGATGGAACCCTGCCTATGTTCTAAATAATCAGCCCAAAAGCTAGTGGATACAGCCAGGCAGAGAAGTAAGGATGAGAGGGCAGTCAAGGTTAGCTCACCGATCATGGGTCAGCGAGATTGTTTAATTACTACCACGGAGGCATGGCTTGAACCAGGATATGAACCTTGACAAACAGTAATTGTACACTAGCTGAGCATGGTAGTTAGGTAGGAAAGCACACACTTACTGATCAGCAATGGGTAGGCAGCATATACTAGCAAAAGGACAGATATTAGTAACATTTAAAAAAATCACAAACTCCTGAATAATGATGGCAACTATCTGCAAATTCTACCCCTCATTCCTGGTGTTTTCAGCTGCCAGGGGCAAGAAAAAATGAACACATCCAATGATGACATGAACAGGGATTTTTTTTGCATGTGACACTGATGTATTTTCAGACCTCTTCTAAATGTAGATCAGAAAGTCATCTTTAGATAGTGACAGCTATCTGTAGGACCTTTAATAGTGGTATGCACTGCTTGTGACAGTCACTTATATAATCATTATCTACTGCAAAACTGCGTTCTTTTAGAATGAGGTCAGTGGAGGGGAAATTCCTTTTTGTCTGAAGTAATGTAACCTAGCATTGACTATAATGGAGTGCAAATCCCCTTACACAGGCGGTATGAGCATCTGTCGGGTCTATATCAGAACATCAAACTAACAAAATAGCGAATAACCTAAAGGCTGAAAATGCCGGACCTCAAACTTGCTATTGTGGGGGCTGCACCCCCACACCCCCCACTAAATATATATAACAACTCTGAAATCGCACTACAGTGAGAAAAGGGCAAATATTCCGATCTTCACTGTACTTTTTTCTCACAAAAAGCATAATGAGGTCCAGCATTTTTGGCCTTTAGGCCATTCGATATTTACACTTTTTGATGTCGTAACAGGAACACGCATTTGTCCCCATGCACACACAAAACAGGGCTCTCATTTTATTTTGAACTCTCAGTTTTTGAACAAAAGTAGAATGTCAGACCCTGATTTTTCAGAATCATGGTATCAAGTTATGCTCACTCAGTACTGCTGATGAATTCTGTAAGTGCATTTGGCTTCATAACTAATTCTTAGTATAACTCACAATTATCATTTTATTCTTATCTGATAATCTTACAAATGCATATCTCTTTTGTGTGCTGTAGTGAAGTTCTGCATCCCTGTAGGACTTGGCCCTCTGGTTCCTCTACCTACCCCAATCAGACCTTTGTTCAACAGTTGCAGGAACATGGGATTCCTGGGCATATAAGAGCCTTACAGCCTATTTGTTCCTGCCCTGGAATCCTCTGATGGTAAAAGCTGGCTGGAAGTGAGAAATCCACCCCTGCTTGTCCTGCAGGGTGGCCTACCCTCATTTCCAGTGAAGTATCTCCCTTTCCTGGGGTTGCTTTTCTGAGCTCTAGTATAGCTGCCCTCTAAAGGCACATGTACTTTGATCAGGTATTACCCATGTAGTGAGCTAGAGTTATCGCCTTCCCCCGAGGATAAGTGATCAGACAGTGCTCGTTCACTCTCATCATCTTGTGTCAGCTCATACTCATAGCTAAGCCACTACCCGAACTGAGATCACCTGTAACGTAGTGAAGGCTTTATCCAGCTATTCTATGGAGAGACTTAAAGCACAGGCATGTTAAACTTTCAGTGCAAGACCCACCATGAAGCAGTCCACACAGTCTACATATACAAGCCTGATTATGTACCTCCCTGGTAGACAAATTCCTTTTTAGGAATATGGAGTAAGAAATAGAAACTAAAGATAAGTTCTTTTGTAGACCGTTTTGTGCTTTATCCTTTTCTGACATTAGAACTGTGCATACATTTCACCAATACCAAAACTAAGAATTTATAAATGTGATACTGTGTTTACAATGATCGTGAATTTTAAAGTGCTCAGTTTTCTGCTGTAGTTCAGTGCTAGAAAACAGGGTTAAAACAAACTCATTTCCAACAACATTGAATAATAAACAGAATTTTCATATTTAAATCACAACTTTCTTCATATAAAAACTTACCAAACCTTCTTCATTTTGCAAAAGGTAAAACAGCTATTAATTTAGTTATTTTGTAGCTATCAAATGCCCCAGCTTAAACTCTTAAACTGTGGTCCCTAGATGTATAGCTAGCTATTATGGCACCCAGTACTGTCTCCCAAAATAGCATTACCATCAACTTTAAGTTGATGAACCAAAAAAAAAAAAAAACATTACCAGCATTAATTTCTCAAAACTGGTAATGCACTAAAACACATTAAAGATCAAATGGCATTTGCTGATCACAACTCTATAACACTTTTCTCCTGGGGAGGATGCCTCCTTTGCCGCACCCTACTTATGCCTCTAGTGATCACAAAGACTTCTTATGCAATTTTAATCACAGACACCCAAGCGCAATATGATTACTTACAAAAGCACTGCAGTTTGTTAATATTATTTTTACTTTTTGTGCTTTCGGCTATTACATAACATGTGAGTGACGAATTTTATAAAGACCTCTCTGTGTTTTCTATTTTTGGCCTATTTCACAAGTAGCCTCTATTTTCCTTGCACAAACAGAATACTTTATATACATATCATTCCATCTTATCTTCCATATCCAGGTTATGTAATCTCATATTGTTCGTTTCCATCTAAGTTTTATCACTTGTTAATTGTAAACTTATATATATATATATATATATATATATATATATATATATATATATATATATATATATATATATAATGGCCACAGCTGGATCACCACTTATGCTGGGCCCAACAGTCTACAGAATGAATAGGTTGTACTAGAAAAAACAACCACCTCATCTATAAAAGTCAACCCATGGTTGTTACTGATAATCTTTTGTGTAAAAGGTTTTTCCTTTTGATGGTCAGCCATAACATGTAACCTTTCTGACTAGCTGACAATCAAAAGCATTGTATTAACTACAACATTAATTAAATGCTGCTTGAGACAACATTTTATTTTCCTTGAATTGCATAACTTTTTTGAGTGACTGATGCTTACCTAGTGTATCACAGGGTTCATTCTTCCAGGAGCAAATGTCTAAGCCAGTGAGTAAGATGGCATGATCGTGACGGCTGCCATCTTTTCCCTCGAGCTCTGACTGCCACTGACAAAAGCTGTTCAGAGTATGGTCAGCATGATGACTGAGAACAAGTCCAGGCTGCCTCCAAAAACATAGAAAAAAACTGCTTAAAGTTTAAAGTTGCAAAGGACAGTTTTCATTTATTGAACAGCATGCTATTATAGATCAAACATACAGGCTGAGCAAAAATACAGATGGGTGAGACTCCTCTTTGTGTGCCACTCACTAAGTAATTCTTTATTAATGGGTAGCAATACTGTTAATATAAAGACAGATACTAACAACTGCATTATGTAATTGAAATGCCCTCAGCATCAAAAAGCCAAATATAAGGTCAGATCTCAAACTCTAAGAAAATGCTAATAAGCAAAGTAAAATACCACTATGAAATAGTTGTCCCAGGGAACAGCATACCCTGCATTTTTCTACGAATGACTTAAGGAGAAAATTACATTAATTAAAGCTAGTGCAGGTGTATGATCTAAAGATATACCTCCCTCCCACCTTGTTTTCCAAATCTGGCTAAGGTCCAGAAGCAAAAAATACTCATAAAACACAAAATAATTAAATTGTCAGATTAGGAGATTTGGGTCATTCAGCACCTATGGTAATAAAAATCCCCATGCTCATAAATTAAATAATTTAGAATGCACTATAAAACAGAACACATATATAAACCTTTAACTGTAGTCTCATCTTTATATATAACTCTATCATGAGCCATCTTCTGAAACTTCTTTCAGGGATTCAACTATTTAAATGCTACTTTAGAATTTTTTTCTAAGTTCTAGATATGTTTTCCTAGCTGACATGGAGTCCGCATGTCAGTTTGACAAGCTAAACACTGCCTTTCTTACACATACCTTTCATAAGTATTAATATTCAGCACTACAGGAATTACCTATGTGTAATTCATCAGACATGACTTAGCAGTGTATCAGGAATGACAAAAATGTTTTTCATAAAATTCATCTCTCCTCCCCTAAGCTGTCATTTCTAAAGTATTCTAGTTGCAACTCCTCACAACAGCAATTGTTTTTTGATTTAGTCCCCCGACTCTCTTTCCACATAACTGCAATATGCCAGGAGTCAAATGTAACTGTGCACATAACTAAAATATGCCAGGAATCAAATGCAACTGTACGCATACAAATCCCTAGCTTATGCTTGATGGTCTTTGGCCCATACCAGTACATTGCAAAACCCCAGATGTCAGCAGCATTGCGGCATTTTTTGTACAGCTCTGACCCATAATATTAGTTGTAAAATGCCCTAATTACCCCCATTCTTCAGCAAACATAAAATTCTCTATGTCTTGGTCAGTCACTTACTCAAACTGACTATCCTTTGATAATAATGTTGGTCAGTCTAATACAATATCTTTTATAGCACAGCGTGTGTTACTCCACTAGGACTGTCCATATAGCTGGTTAAGTCATCACAAAAGCAGTCATAATATACAATTTGACAAAATACAGTTCACTATATATGCTTTGTTTGATCAGTTTAAAGTTCGAAAAAATCTGCAAACAACTTCAGAGAAGGTTAGTATTACTATGTGTGTGGCTGTGTGTGTGTGTGTGTGTGTGTGTGTGTGTGTGTGTGTGTGTGTGTGTGTGTGTGTGTGTGTGTGTGTGTGTATGGTGAGGGGTACAGAAATAGAAGGTTTCCTGTGGGGTCAGGCATCCCATTCATAACTTTTCTGCTGAAACACAAATTTAGGAAACTCATACAGACACCTTTTATTTCCACAGACGTACATTCAAAGTGTACTAATCATCTGTAGTAAACCTATAGTTTAACTTATTTTGGTTGTTTATTTTTTTCTTTATTCAAATATGTTGCTGGCTCTTGACATGTTAATCATTGATTCAAAATCAGCTATGTTGGGATGGCAGAGCAGAAAAAAGACTTTTTGTCAACCATCACAAAGCAGGAAAAGAAAACATAGTGACTAAATTACAAATAAAAGACATAGCTACAGCAAAACAATACAAAGTCAGATACCCAAAATGTGACAAAGTTTTGATCTGTTAAGTAACTGCAACAGACATCTTGTCAAGTGCCATTTAACTGAGCTGAAGCCATAGTGTTGACCAAAAATTGTACTAATCATCAATTTGGGATACCACATCTTGACTTAATAGCAAACAGTAAATAGGAAATGACAAAAAAGTGTTTTTGTGGGTGTCAAGCCCCCTCTGTCTCAAAGGTGGAAAACTGCATGCCCCTATAAAGTACAGTTGTGTAAGTAAACTTCCTATAACAGTAAATGCCTGAATGATCACTGCTGCAGTAGCCCAAGCTACAGGCTTTTGTCCTGTACAGCATGTAACAGTTGGCCAACTTCCAAAGCCTCAGGGCACATTCCATACGTTCAATTCATTAGTCAGCTTGAGCTGAACTGAATAAAAAGACAGGTTTGGGTGACAAGCCCTTCAGAGCTTTCATTCCAAGTGAGAACAGGAGGCTGAGCACTAGTGGACATTACTTGGAACAACAAAACAAAAACCAAATGTCCACTGCATGGCATAAAAAAAATACCATAAAGCAAAGGGGATGGATGATGGGAGGAAGTGGCTACTGCAACAGTGATCATTCAAACATGTACTGTAATGGTAAGTTTATGTGCACTACTGCACTATCTTCTTCATATTGACCACTATTGCAGTAGTCTAAGCTATATCTGTAGATTATCATAGTTTAGAACAACTAGGAGATGGAAGGGGAAGGACCCAGGAGGCCTTTAAAGAATGGTCCTAACAAAGCGTGTACTAGACATAGAAAATAAATTAGGTTTATAGTGCTTTCTAAAATTATACACAGAGGATCAATTTGCTGCTTCTAAAGTACTTCTAGAGTACAACCATTTTCAAAAAGCCACACATGAAGCTAAAGCATTGGTAGAAGCCTTGACCCTGCCTATAACAGTGTTGTTGTGATGGGAATAACAAAAGGAACAGCCTACGACAGCAATTTGGAAACACTCTACTTTGACACAGTTTGCCCCTTCTTACCTTCACTGAAATGAACAATGACTTGAAGCTCTGAATGACTTTGTTCTGTCAAGATATTATCTGACTTGTGGACATCAAAGGTATGAAGTATCCTTCATCCATCATTCTTGGATTCAGGAAAGAACATGGGGAGATGGACAGTTTGGCTTAAAGTAAGTCTACTACTTAAGCATAAAAAATTATTAGTTCTCAAATAAACCTTGTGTCAGTGGAAAATGAGATAAGGTTGACCCACCATAACAGCTTGCAGCTCAGACACTATTCTTGCAGACTTCAGAGCAATCAGTAAAAGTGTTTTCCATGTTAAGAACCGCAAGTCAGACAGATGAGCTGATTCAAACTAAGCAAATGTTACCTTCTCTACCACAAAATTAAGATCCTAAGGAGGAGCCACCAGTTTTCCTGGAGGCTTCATCTTTATCGCCCTTTTCAAAAACATTTACATATGTGAAAGCATTAAAAGAGGGGGAATCCATGGGCAGACATGCTGAAATGGCTGACAAATGAACCGTGACAGAGGAGAAAGACAGGCCCTAGGACAGTAACTCATAGAAATTAAAAAAAAAAACAGAAAAGCATTCGTGCTGAATGAGTGCAAGCTATTTTGTTTACACCAAACAAAACCATTTCCATTTATTAATATATGATTTTCCTAGCAATAGGTATTCTTGCCTCCTTCATTACTTGCTGTATATCCTCAGTAAATAGGTGTCTAAAGGAGAATTAAGTCCCTATCATCAAGGAAGTCAATTGTAGTTGTTTGGGGTCAAGATTTTTCAAACACCCCTGTTCTTGTGGATCTAGTCTGACAGAAAACTTGTGGTAATTGCCCCTGGCCATTTCTAAAAGAAGGAAGAATGACTGTTTTCTGGGACAGAGGGGAGACACAACAATGATTTTGGGTGATTCCATCTGAATCTTCAGAAGTACCCTAGGTATCAGTGCAAAGCATGGAGAAGCATATAGGAACATTCCTGCCCAAGAAAAAATAAAGGCATCTGTCTTCCAGACCTTGTTGCAAGGAGTCCTGGCATAGAATTTTTTCCAGTTAGAAGGGAGGCAAACTGGCCTACCTGGGGAACTCCCTACAAATGGATAAAATTGTAGAAGACTAGAGGACCCCCAATCTAGTTTCCATTTGTGAGGGTCTGCCTTTGTCCTGCTCTGCTTATCTGCCACACAATATTTTGCTGTCAGAATGTAGGATGTCTATAGAGTAGGACAGAGCTGTAAAGCTATATCCCATACTATCACAGCTAGTATGCATAGGTGGTATGATGTGGTTCCCCCTTGCTTGCTTACCTACCAAATCACTGTGGTACTGTATGCGATTACTAGAATAGGTCCTTGGGAACACAGACGATTCAGGGACTTGAGAGTCTTTATAACAGCTAGCATCTATTTTATGATTATGTGCTTTGGTCTGTCTTTCTTCTCCTAGATACTCTGCACTTTTATCCCCCTTGATATTGCTCTGCATGCAAAGTCTAAGATGTCTGCTGGAGCAGGACTAGAGAAGGAGGAACCTGGATTTAGGGATATTTGATATCTCCACCAAGTGACTTATTTGTATATAAATCCCAAAACTGGAATTTGAAAATAGTTGTTGGTGCTGGGACCAAAGAGAGTACAGATAGGTCATATGGAGATATCACTGTAATCATGGATACCACACCATGAGACCCAGAATCCTGAGGTATCCCTCACAGTGACAAAAGTCTGAGTGGAAAACCCATGGAACATGGAAGAAAATCTCTTTGCAGATACCCTAGAAACACAATACTGTGTGATGGACTGAAAAAACACTTGAACATACTTAAGGAATCCCATCCTGTGTAGGAGATCCCTCACCCAAGTGAGAGATTCCTGACACTTCAAAAATGCATGCAGAAATAAGCAAGTCATATAAAAATGGAAAAATATAGCTACCCTGTAGTCTGCAATCAGTTATGACAGGAGTAGTGACCTGAGAAACAGAACAAACAAAACCACACAAAATAGATTTTTCTTCACAAGAGGAAACTACAGCCAAAACATACTTTTACAATTTGTCAGTATTTAACATATAAGCCTGTCAATTCAAAATTCTAAAAATTAAAGTTGTAGAAGCATGTACTTTTTCTCAAACTTACCAATAACTTTACCATCCTTGTCTGAAGGAGGATTATAACCACCAAAATGTTTGGCAGAAGCTGAAGACATACCTGCTGAGCCAGGTCTGGCATTAATGTAAAAACAACAGAAAGGTTTAGGAACTTTGTGTATTTTATCTGCTGTTTTAAGAGCACTAGGTCAGCTGTCAGGGAAACCACAGATGCTGCTAGCAGTGGAGGATTGGTGAAGATTCTGGGAATTTCAATTGTAACAACTCTGCATTTTCTGAGTGACTGAGAAACCTCAGTGTTCTCTCACAGAAAACACTGACACATTCTGCAACTAGTCTCAGAGAAAATAGATCTCTTGCAGGGAGATTTAGATACCATACTCTCTTTGGAGACTGAATCAGAAACCTAAGGAGAAAAACTTGCCAGAAACCTGAGCAGAAAAACCTGCATTTGTGTCTTCACATTTTCCTGCAGATTTAACTTCTTGAAATTCTTCAGGGAAGATAAAAGTACAGTTGTGAATTTACTATAACAGTAGATGTTCGTTTGATCACTGCAGCAGTAGCTTAAGCTACTAGTTATGTCCCACAAAGGATGAAACAGCCAGCGAGCTTCCAAAGCTTCACAACATCTTCCACCCACCCAAACCATTAGTCAGCTTGAGTCGAGCTGAGCTGACCAAAAAGACAAGTTTGGGGGCCAAGACTATCAGAGCATTCATGCCACTAGACAGAGGGTGTGTGTGTCCTCAAGGATCATTGACAGAATCCCCCCCACACACACACAAATGTCCACAACCAGGCAAAAAAAAAAAAAAACAGTAAAAAACAAGGAGGATGGAAGGAGAGAATGGCGAATGCAGCAGTGCTTATACAAACATCTACTGTTATGGAAAGTTTACTTACACAACTGTCCAGAGTTCTTCATATTGATCAATGCTGCAGTAGCCTAACCTATATGGCTATATTACCATAGTTTAGAACAACTGGGTGGCTGAAGGAGAAGAGTTCAGTAGCCCCTGGAGAAAAATGGTCCTGGCAAAGCCTGACCTAGACCTAGAAAAGGAATCTAGCTTGTAGTACCTTTCAAATGTATGTACAGAGGGCCAAGTTACTGCTTGTACAATATTTAAAAAAAGGCATAGATGAACTTAAAGCTCTTGTAGAACGGGCCTTGACCCTGCCTGGAATAGTTTTGTTGTTGTAGAAATAATAAAAGTTAATAGCCCAAGATAACCATTTGGAAAGAGCGTATTTGACACAGGTTAAACATTCTTTTTACCTTCACATGAAATGAAAAACTGATCAGAATTTCTAAAAGATTTTATTCTTTAAAGATAGTATCTGAGTTGTCTGTGGACAACAAAAGTATGAAGTATCCTTTCTCACTCATTTTGATGTTTAGGAAAGAACAGAGGGAGAGGAATAATTTGGTTTAAAGTAAACTCTGATACCACTATATGCATAAAAGAATTATTTCTCAAGTAAACCCTTCTCTGTAGAAAACGAGATAAGGTTGACCCCACTATAAAAGCTTGCAACTCAGATACACTTCTTACAGAGGTCAGAGTGACCTCTGCAGCAACAATCAGTAAAACTGTTTTCCATGTTAAGAACCTCAAATTAGCCAGATGAGCTGGATCAAATGGAGCAATTGTTAATTTTTCTAACACAAAAATAAAATTCCTAAGGAGGATTCCTTAGTTTTCATGGAAGCCTCTTGTACAATATCCATTTCAAAAACATTTTGACATGATAATGTCTTGAAAGAAGGGGATTCAAGGGCAGACACTCTGAAGTGGCTGACAAATGAACCTTGCTGGAGGAGTAAAACAGTAAATAAAAATTCTCTCTTCCTCTCCTTAAGGGCTCGCTTGCCAAAAAAACAATGTCAATCCAAGAAAACAGTCGTGTCCAAACAGGCTGTACAAACTTTTATTCCATAAAAACAAGTAAAATAGTGATAAAACTGTGAGCGCTTTCAGGATAACCCTTCATCAGACAATGAAATAGCTTTCATGAATCTATTTAAATACATTTAAAAACACAACCACCAATCATCTCACTGCCCTCCTTTTCCTTAGGGCTGGTCTTAAAGGTATACATGTATTCAACCCTGGAGAATGGTTTGCTGCTAGTTCTATAATCTAGTGTAGTTCATTACATTCAGTGACATTCACTATGCCCCCCTCTTCTACTCACATGAGTAACCTGTATAACCATGAACTTAAAAGTGTGTGTTGAATTCTTAGAAGTATGCACATACAGGGCGTTTCATTCATTTTTCTGTCTAATGCTGTACAAGTGATGTTGTATTCTGATTTTCAATTTACAATTAGTTTTCTCAACATAGTAACTGGGGCATGACTGACACATCGCTATATATACCACATTCTCCGTATGGCAGTCTGCATATAACTTAAATATATATTCCTTTTTATTTATGTGTTGAACAAACTATTCTTATCACTAAGCATGAAGCATGTCTTGCAATGCCTGCAAGGAAAAGTACCTGTTCTATCTGATGTTATCATAGCTTTGTTTTTATTTCTTATTCCTGGTTCTTTGCACAACATATCTTTCAGATTACTGTTGCGTCTAAAACCAAAGCTTGGTTCTTTGTCCACTATATTCTTGAATCTATCCTCACTTAACAAGATTTTCCAGTTTTGTTTAATTATTTCGCAGACCCCATTAGTATTGTTGCTGTACTGTAACATGAGCCTATTTTATTACTTCTTTCTATGTTAATGTTTTGTGTCATTGTGTTGTTCTCATGGCTTTGTGTCTCATTAACTTTAAACCATGGTCTGGCCTTTCCCTTTCTACCTCTCATCACTACTTCTAACCCCTCTTGTATCAGGCTATTTGTGTAGCCCTTCTGTACCATATGGTTCTGTAAACTCTCCAGCTCTTTTTCAAAGCTGGCTTCTTCTGTGCATAGTATTGATGTGAGTAAACCCTGTCCCACTACTATGTTTTTAAAAGTACATCTAGGGTGCATACTTGAAAATTCTAGATAGTCATTGCTCCAACAATTTTTCTTATATGGAGAGGTTGACATGTCAGTCCCTACATCATTGGTTATTCTTACATCCAAAAAGTCTATAGATTTAAAAATCACTTTTTACTGTAAACTTTAGAAAATCAGCAGTTGTCTCCAGATGCTTAACAAATCTTGTCAGTTCATTCTCACTACGTTGCCATACAATATAAACATCATGCACAAATCGAACATAATGCAGTAAGTGGTCACTCCACCATTGGTCATTAATAAAGACATTTGTTTCTTCCCAATACGCCAACACTAGGTTGGCATATGAGTTTGCACAGGGTGTGCCCATGGCCACACCTTGTCTTTGCCTATAGTATGCACCATTACAGTTAAGTTCATGGTTATACAGGTTACTCGTGAGTAGAAGGGGGGGGGGCATAGTGAATGTCACTGAATGTAATGAACTACACTGGATTATAGAACTAGCAGCAAACCATCCTCCAAGGTTGAATACATGTATATCTTTAAGACCAGCCCTAAGGAAAAGGAGGGCAGTGAGATGATTGGTGGTTGTGTTTTTAAATGTATCTAAATAGATTCATGAAAGCTGTTTCATTGTCTGATGAAGGGTTATCCCGAAAGTGCTCACAGTTTTATCACTATTTTACCTGTTTTTATGGAATAAAAGTTTGCATAGCCTGTTTGGACTCGGCTGTTTTCTTGGATTTACATTTGCTGGAGGAGTAAGACAGGCCATAGGAAAGTAACTCACAAATATTGTAAAACCAGAGTAACATTAGCCCTGAATGGCTGCTGTTTATGTTGTTGGAACCAACTAGAAAAAAAACTTTTCCATTTGCTAATACATGATTTTCTGGTAGAAGGGTTTTTTGCCTCCATTAGTACCTGTTGCACATTCTCAGTTCTGTTCTGTACAGGTGCCTAATAGATATTAAGACCCTATCATCCAGGCATGTCTGAGGTCGAGAAGTATCAAACACCCCTGTTCTTGTGCAAGTAGATCCATTCTGTAAGGAAGAATGTGGAAATTGCCCTTGGTCAATGCCAAAAGGAGGAGGAAGCACTGCTGCCTGGGCCAGAAGGAAGTCACCATAATGAACATTGAGGATTCCTTCTGAACCTTCAGAATTACCCTGGATATCAGTGGAAAGTGTAGAAAGCCATACAGAATATTCCTGTCTAAGGAAAAAATGCATCTGTCTTCTAAGCCTTCTTGCATACAGTCATGACAAGAGGAATACCTTTTTATTTTAAGATGGGTCAATATCCTTTACAAGACCCTGAATTAGACCTAACATCCACTCCTACCAGTGGAACTGATGTAGGAGAAGGTAAAAATATGTTTTTGGTTTCTTTTTGACAAGAAAGTTGGGGCAAATATGTTTCTTAATGGCAGCTTCCCCAGGGATGAGGACAACATTCTGGCTGATTTTTCATAGGGCAAGTAAACACTTGCCCAGCATGAAGAAATATGCCCTTTCCCAACTGTAGTGTGATGCCGGAGTTGGTAGATAGAGTTGGGGGGAAGGGGGCACAGCTTCCCACATTGGGGGATGTCGGGGTGTAGCCCTTCACCTAGGTGAGTGCGGTTCCGTGAAGTTTTGGGCAAGTGTTTACTTGCCCTATGAAAAAGTACAGTTTTATACCTACCATAAATGTAGATGTTCGAGTGTCTTCACTGCTGCAGTCATTACACTTAGGTTATCCTGCCATCAGGCGGGCCCGCAGTCGGCCCGAGTTCCAAAGTCTTGGTCCGGCGTCGGTTGCTGTCACCTCTTCCCTGATGTCAGTGCGCCAGGGGTATATAAGAAGCAACCGATGCCATTTTCTTTAGTTTTTCTTGCCCCAGATGTCAGGTGCCCCCAAAAATGGTAGGCAATACACATTGCTAATAAAACATACCAAAAAGGTAAAAATAAAACCTTCAGTAACCAGCAAATACACCACATAGGTAGTAAAGGTTAGTCCCAGATAAGAAAGAGGGGCTGGCGGGTGGGTAACCTGGACTGCAGTAGTGAAGACACTCAAACATCTACATTTATGGTAGGTACAAAACTGTACTATGTTCATCGTGTTTCACTGCTGCAGTCATTACATTTGGGTAGAATCCCAAAGCTGAGTTCGGGTGGCTGGCTCTATAGAGGATTTGGTGTGGCTATAAGGCCCTGCAGCACTGCAGTGACAAAGCCAGCTCTGGATCTAGAATAAAGAGGCAAATGGTAATGCTTGGCAAAGGTGTGCACTGAACTACAAGTTGCAACTTACAAGATTTCTTTGGTAGGTACTCCTCTAAGGTAAGCAGTAGAAGTGGCAGTTGCCCTGGTGGAATGTGGTCTAATATTACTAGGTACAGGTTTCCCATGTTGTGTGTAGCAGAACCGGATACAGTGTCCTATCCACTTTGAAATGGTCTGCTTTGAAATAGCCTTTCCCTGTGATCCTGCAGCATATGATACAAACAATTGTTCAGATTTTCTGAAAGCTTTTGTTTTGTCCAAGTAGAAGCGCAATTGCCTGTGTATGTCCAAGGAATGTAGAAGTCTCTCCCCTTTATTTTGGGGATTTGGATAAAATGTTGGCAAGTGAATTGTTTGGTTAAGAGCCACACTGGATACTACCTTAGGCATAAAGGTAGGGTTTGTTCTTAAAGAAATCCTGTCTTGGTGGAAAATGATGAAAGGCTCCACTACCATTAGTGCCTGCAGTTCTGAGACTCTTCGTGCTGAGGTTATTGCCAGATACAGAGCAGTTTTCCATGATATATATTTTAACTCTGCTGAATTGGCTGGTTCAAAAGGAGGCAAAGTGAGCTTTTCCAAAATGAAATTGAGGTCCCAAGTTGGTGTTGGTGCTCTCCGGGGTGGTCTTATGTTTTTAGCCCCTCTGAGGTACTGTTTTAGCAATGGGTGAGAGAAAAATAGGAGGATCTGCATTGTAATGAGCCGAGATGGCAGAAGCGTGAATCTTAATAGATGAGAAGGATAGTCCTTTGTCCAGCATCTCAGTCAAGTATTGTAGTATCTGAGGAATGTTAGGGACCAGAGGATCAAGGTTTTGAGCCTGGTTCCAGGCACAGAATCTCTTCCACTTGTCTGAATAAGATTTCCTGGTGCTAGGCTTCCTGGCCTCCAAAATGACATCCATAACAGCTTTAGAGAGAGAAGTAGTCTGTTTGGCTAATGAATCTGCCATGCAGCCAGGCTTAAGGTTTTGAGCTGACTGTGCAGAATCTGATAGTTTTGCTGAGTCAGAAGGTGTGGAATTTGAGGTAAAATCCAAGGTGGGCCTTGAGCTAAGTTCTTTAAGATTGGGTACCAATGCTGGCGTGGCCAGTCTGGAGCAATCAGAATCATCTGTGTTTTTTCTTGTCTGGCTTTTAGGAGTACCCTTGTAAGGAGAGACAGAGGTGGGAAGGCATAAACATGTAGGCTTTTCCAGCTGAACGAAAGAGCATCCACTTTCCATGCTTGTGTGTGATAAGTCCTTGTGCAGAATTTTTGTAGTTGGTGATTCAGTGGTGAGGCAAAAAGATCTATGTCCGGGGACCCCCATTTTTGCATTATCATGCTGAACATTTGTGGATTTAATTTCCACTCGTGAGGATCCATGATGTTTCTGCTTAAGTCGTCTGTCAGAGTGTTTTTCTTTCCTGGCAGGAATTGTGCTTGCAGATGGACTTGATAGGTTAGAGCTGTGTTCCACAAGGTCATGGCTTGTCTGCATAGGGGGTAAGAATGTATGCCCCCTTGTTTGTTTATGTACCACATTACTGTGGTGTTGTCTGTCTTTAATAGTAATTGCCCTGGATGCAGAAGATCCTTGAAAGCTGTAAGGGCATTTTGTACAGCCAACATCTCTTTTTGATTGATGTGAAGATGCATTTGGTCTGTGGTCCATTTGCCCAGAATACATTTTCCTGCCATGTGTGCTCCCCAGGCGTAATCCAAAGCATCTGTTGTTAAAGTCTGCCTGGCTGTGGGAAGAGTGAAAGGCTGACCCTTGTTGAGGTGACATGCCTGTGCCCACCATTGAAACTCCTGTTGTAGGCAGGGAATTATTGGTATTACTGTCTCCAAGCTGTGAGAATGTTGAGATCAAACACTTTTTAGGTACCATTGTAATTTCCTCATATGCAGTCTTGCATATGGAATTAGTAGTATGCAGGATGCCATGAATCCCAAGGCCTGCAGAATTTTTCTTGCAGGGAGTTGGGACTTTGTTGCCATCAATTGAAAATACTGAGTCACTTGTCCTTGTTTGTCTGGCGTGAGATAAACCATCTGGGCCATTGTATTTAAGCTGGCACCCAGGAATATTATCTCTTGTGAGGGCACTAGTTTTGATTTCTTTTCGTTTACTGTGTACCCTAGGCAACTTAACAATCTTTTTACGAACGCCAGATGCTGTAAAAGAATGTCCTTGCTCTCTGCTTGTATCAGGCAGTCATCCAGATATGGATATATTTGAATTCCTTTTTGTCTGGAAAATGCAATTACTGGTGACAGGCACTTGGTAAAGACCCTGGGCGCAGGAGATAAGCCAAAGGGCAGTGCAGAGAAATGGTAGTGCATTGAACCAGCTATGAATCTGAGGTATCTTCTGCAATTTTGTCTGATAGGGACATGCAGGTATGCCTCTTTGATGTCCAAAGTAACAAGCCAAGCTTTCTTGCCCAACATGGGAAGGAGCTGTTGTAGTGTCAGCATTTTGAATTTCGGAACATCCAGGTAAGTATTTAGAATGGAAAGGTCCAGAATGGGTCTCCAGGCTTTGTCCTTTCTGGGTACCAGGAAGAGTCTTGAGTAAAATCCTTGTCCTTTTTCCTGCTGTGGTACTTTTTGAATATCTCTCATGTCCATGAGAGCTGAAATTTGTTTTTGTGCCTCTGCCCATTGATTTTGAGGCAGGTCTGGCATTTCTTTTAGCCTTGGAAAAGTGTGAAAGTGGAACCTGTAACCTTGAGACACAATATTCAGCACCCATTTGTCTTGGGTTATTGCTTGCCAGTTTTGAGAAAAAAAGTGCTAGTTTCCCCCCTAAGGGAGCTGCCAAAAGGGAAGAGTTTGGCATTGGAAGGGGGAAGTCATTGGGACTGTTTCCTGTAAAGTTGTGACTTGTCCTCACCTCCTTTTGGGTTTGAAGCACCCCACTGTCGTGGTCTGTAAGATCCTTGTGGCTGAGATCTCCCTCTTGGGCATCTGTATCTGCCTCTTTGTGGCCTGTCTGACACTGGAAAGGACCAATTCTTTGTAGACCAATTTCTGCTAAATCGTGATGGCTGTACCTGTAAGAAATCCTTCACTGTTTGCATAGATTTTGCCTTAGCCTCCATTTTCTTTAATACCACTTCTGCCTTAATACCAAATAAATTATCTTGCTGCAAAGGAGCATCCAATAATTTTGCCTTAACATGATCTGGTAAACTTTGTTCTTTTAACCAAGCATGCCTTCGAATCACAGATCCTGTAACTGCTGCTCTACAAGAAGCTTCTAATGAATCAAAACCACATTGCAAAGTATACTTTCCCACTTGTTCAGCTGCACGCAATAAATCCTGCATTTCCTTATAGTCAGGTTGTTCTGTATTTGTACTCATTTTCTGTTTTAGAGACAGTAAGTATTGTTGATATTTGAGCATGTGAAACTGGCAATTTAGAGCCCTCACTGCTAAAGTTGCAGAGGTGTAAACTTTCTTTCCCCATCTGTCTAATGCTCTAGAGTCCCTATCTGAGGGAACTGGATTCTTAGCCGTGGAAGCATTAACTCCTTTGGGACCCTGGGAAATAGTTTCTGGGTCAGCAACAGGGTTTTTATAAAGAAATTTGTGAGAGTCAGGGAGTCTGTAGTACCTGTCTGGCTTGACTGGAGCTGGGGGTAAAGAATCAGGATTTAAACTAGATTCAGAGAAAACATCATCCACAATGTCCAATGGTGGCGGAATAGAAAGGGGCCTGTGCTGAGGCAGTAAAAGAAAATCTCTGAGCCTTTTCTTGGATTCTGAGTTATCCTGGCCCTCCCAATGGAAATGCTCCCTCATGGAATGTAAAGTTTCCCCAAAAGAATAATCCTCAGGAGGAGAAGCTGAAGGAATTGATTCTTCAGCATCAGAATCCTCATAGGGGGTAAAGAATATCCCTGGTCTGAAGAGGAATCAGAATATATTGAAACCTGGTCAGAGGAATCATAATCTGCATGCTGCCTAGGCCTTTTATCAGGAGGGGGATGGGAAGCCCTGATCAGAGTTATCAAGTCTTCGGCCATCGTGAGCATCTGATTTTTAGGCAGGGAGGCCTGTCCAGGTGAATGCTGTACTTGCTTTTTTGTCTTTAATGTAGGTTTAGTCTTGGCTGTAGTTGCAATGGTAAGTTGAGTAGGCCTGAAAACACCCTCAGAAGCCGATGCCTGCTCAGCGGCTCCAGACCCATCTGAAGGGTTAATCTCCGTTGGTCCAACACCTTGAGTATCCAGAGGCCTAGGCACCTCCACGTGGGAGTTGATGGCGGCCTGTGGTTCTGAGGTAGCGGGTGTCAAGGGCTGCGAAAGCGCCTCACTGAAAACTGGCGAACTGGCGACTGGCCTAGAAGAGGCTTTGTCGTCAGTTTTGGGCCTCGGATGCCTTTCCTTATCTTTATCTTTGCGTTTTTTGTGCATTCCAGTCGTCGGTTGTTCAGACGGCATTGTATAATTAAACCTTCACCCAAAGAAATGGCGAGCAAATTCAAACCGACGTTTAATAGTGCATTTGTTAAATCTAGCACAAAACCGACAACTAGAGACGTCGTGATCTGGGCCTAGGCATGGAATACAGTAAGAATGAAAATCCTTATGAGGTATTTGCTTCCCACAAGAAATACAATTATTAACTTTTACTGACATCAGTCTGAGGCAAGAAAAAGTTTCCCCAGTGGGGTACTTAGCAATATTGAAGACTTCGGTTCTGAAATTGAATTTGAAATCTCAGGAGTCAGCCGACCGGCACTTGCGAATTGCTTTTGCTTCGGGCACCGCGCGGCAAGAAAGACTGAAGAAAATGGCGTTGGTTGCTTCTTATATACCCCTGGCACACTAACGTCAGGGAAGAGGTGACAGCAACCGACGCCGGACCAAGACTTTGGAACTCGGGCCGACTGCGGGCCCACCTGACGGCAGGATAACCCAAGTGTAATGACTGCAGCAGTGAAACACGATGAACATCTGGCTATTTGGGATTTCAAACATTCTTTATTTTCGCCTAGCGAAAATAATGTTTGGTCTTCTGGGATTTCAGGATTTAGAAGTAGACCAACATAGGTATATGTACACACACACACACACACACATATATATATATATATATATATATATATATATATATATATATGTATAAGGGTTTAGGACTATTCACTGAAAGCACATTTCACTGAATCACATTTGACTGTGCACAATTCACTGAAAGCTCAATTCACTGAAAACACAATTCACTGAAACACATTTCATTGAAAGTTATACATGGCCTTTTTCCCACTGTTGTGTGACCCTGGAGTTAGTATATGTAGTAAGGGGGGTGTGGGGGCATAGCCCTCCACCTATTTTAAATATTTTGAACTATATACATGGATACTTGCAATTCCAATAAATTACTCTTTTCTGAACTTAATATATATCCAAAATATGGGGGGGACTATGCCCCCCCCCTTACTATATATACTAACTCCAGGGTCACACAACAGTGGGGAAAAGGCCATATATAATTTTCAGTGAAATGTGTTTCAGTGAATTGAGTTTCAGTGAATTGAGCTGTCAGTGTTTTGTGCACAGTCATTTGACTTTCAGTGAAATGTGCTTTCAGTGAATAGTCCTAGACCCATATATATATATATATATATATATATATATATATATATATATATATATATATATACATACACACACACACACACACACACACACACACACACAGACACATATGTGTTTATCTATATGTATGTACAGATATATATAGATATATATATACATACACAGCTATCTCTATATCTATGTATCTATCTATATATATATATATATATATATATATATATATATATATGTATATGTATATATGTATATATATATATATATATATATATATATATAAATATATATATATATATATATATATATATATTTATATATGTGGAACTACTTTGAATAATTATAAATTCAAAATACCGAATACGAAAAGGCCGAGACAAGAATCGCAAAAACGAAAATGCCGAATTGTGTAAGTATTCCCTGGGTAAGTAAACATTTGCCTAAAACTACAGTAAAACACAACAATCTCTCTAAAACCCTGCACCCCACATCCCCCCCCAACAATATATATACCAACTCCAGGACTGTACTGCAATGGGGAAAAGGGCATTATTCCCCACGATGGGCAAGTGTTTACTTATAAATATATATATATATATATATATATATATATATATTTACACATGTACAAATATATATATATATATATATATATATATATATATATATATATATATATATATAAAATATAGGTTTGCTATCTAAATCTGCAACATTCTTGCGTCAGTCATCACTTACCTGACTTAAAATGTCGGAAAATCCAAATGTCGAACGCTCACATAACCCAAAGTGATAATTTAAGAAAGTCAACAACTCAGGAATGTCGACTTTACCAAAACTACCTGAACTTCTGTTATGTCCTACGAACATTTTGTAGGACAATAATAGGAATAATGATAAGCATAGTATTACATTTCAGAAGTATGCCACTTTACTTCAAAAATGCACACTAGCCCTGCATGCCAGCCTGTTTAAATTGAGCAGAAAACAAAAGGATCAGTCAATTTGTCTCACAGACTGCTTGATTCCACCCTCTAGCTACAGCTTCTTTCTACACTGCGTACAATTCAGAAGTGTGACTGTGATTTGAAAAAATAATGGTCACAGTATTTTATTTCAGCTTTGTTTCAGACATACAGCAGCTATAATAAAGTACTCCCAATTTGCTTCACACAAGTCTCATTAATCTCGTAAGGGCAGAATAATGTGCAAACAACTGCAAGGTAAGACATTTTTATCCACAGGCATTTATCAGCAATACTCATCATTTCAACTACTTTAACTGTGTACACCTCAGAATCCTTACTGTAGCAAAATAAAATAAAAATATAATAAAATAGAGGCCAAGGTAATGTATTTCAGCTCTGTTTCAAAATTATATAAAGCAGCTAAAGTAAAACACTCATTTCAGCATTAGTCCGGTAAAGTACCATACACTAACCATAATATCTGGTTGCCTGACAATTTAAAAAAGTACCTACCTCACCCTCCAAACTCTTGCTGTTGTTTTACACTTACCCATCACCATTTAATTTCCCTTTTCTCTGTCTTGTCTAACACCTAGACAACACATTTTCAACATATTCTAGATTGTGGGGTGGGACAGAGCAGGAATCCTACAAATCCAGGGACGAGGTCAGGTTCAAAGTATCTCCTTCATTGAGCACAACAGCTACAGCTACTTTAAACAGGGCTACCACGTGGTCATTTATTAATTTCAATAAAGAAATGTAGCAGTCATATTATTTACTAATAGAAATAAATAAATAAGCATCAGAAAAGTGCCCCTAGACAGCTTTCTAGTTCATCTAGCAGTAAGGCCAGCTATGCTTCAGATCAGGAAGACAAAAGCAAGTTGGTATACTGTCCCTTACAGTATCTGCAAATGTTACTGAAATGTGGAATTGTGTGGGCCAGCATTTCCATATGTAACAACTTAATCCAAAAGTATTGCTATATTTTTTTAGAAAACATACAGAGATGGCATTACTGGGATCTATAACACAAAGTGCTCTTACAGTTCCACTGAGCCTCTTAATCCTGAATCAGAATGCTTTACCCAATAAACTACAGATGCACAATTTAGGACAGTAAAATATCTCTTCTAACTTGCTAACATTTGGATAAGGAAGAAGCTGTCTAGAAAATGAAAAACACAGACAAGAGCAAAACAATAACAACAAGGCATGGTATGACAGAAACTAGAAAAAATACAAATGTTACAGCACAGACACAAAATAAATAACATGAAATAAATAGTACTATGCTGAGTCAGAGGTGATGCAAGGACATCTGATGCAGCGGAAAGTTCTATAGGTGTGGACCTAGAATCTCATACATATAAACCACACATAGCAATGGTTAAAACTGGAACTAAAAGACAACACATTAAATTCATTTGTCAGAATGTACAAAGAGATAGTTTGAGCAGTAGAAAGTGGTAACGTTTGTCTCCTCCTACCTGATCTTCATCCAGAAGGATAAGGCCAACTATTATTACATTGATGTTGCCTCCTATAGTTCCATCCTTAAATAAAGCAGATACCTTAAACAAAGGAAAATTAAAACATAATTAGACAAGGGTATTGGCCTCAAATTATTTTGCTCTGAGAATTTCAACCTTACTTATAAATGTGACAGTCAAAACAAGAAGTAAAAATACTGCACTCTTTACTTTTATGAGAAGAACTGCATACTGTCAAGTGAAGCTTTGTGAATGTAGTACAACTGATCACTTTCGTTTCAGATGAAAAAAAATCACATATAGTTAATCGCCTCTAAAGCCACAACGTTTTGCTTAAAAAGTAACTCAGAACCTGTCAGTCACTGTACTCTCACTGAGTTCTTGAAGTATGTTATAATTATTTTATTAGACGTTCTTAATTTTTGTACTGGCAACATTTGCTACAATCAAAAATAAAGAATTAACTGAGCCACAGTAGTGAGCTACAAAATGAACAATGCTCAAACAATAGTGTAATGCGTTGGATTAAAAATACTTAAAAATGAAAAAAAGGTCCAAAAGTAATGCATAAATAGCACTCTTCAGTGTAATACCTGTGTCATTTGTATTGAAAGGATTTATAAAGACTATTACGGCTCCTCTACATGCAATCAATCAGCCCTTTTATTCTATAGGGTAAGAGCCTGGCATCCCATGCTAAAATAAAGTCCTATGTCCCTTTCTCTTTTACCTGAGTAGCACAATCAGCTCATTCATTCCCCACGACCAGGAGAGGCTGATAGGGAGCTAGCCAGCTTTTTGGTACTGCAAAGTAACTTACTCCTTTCTTTGTGGTGCATACTCACTCCCCTATGGTGGCTCACTAAGCTCCACTGAGTGCTTCTGGCTGCAGGGAGCATGTCTCAGTACGTGTTGGGCTTTCTTCTTAGGCACAATGGCAGCATATATCATAGACTCCTACTCCATGGGTGCAACATCTAGTACTCCTGCAAGATGTCACCCAAGTGGTGAACTTGACACGCCTCTTTCCCTCCAGAATGGGTGAGCCAGTTGTGCCATGGTCCAATTATCAACTTGACACATCGTGGAGTTACCATGCGTGAGAACAGCAGTGATGTGTCTTTTACCTGCTCACCTCTCTCCATGTAGAGGGGAAGGGTGCATACTCGAGACACAATTGCAGTGGTAGAATCACCAGTGTACATTGGGGATTGCATAAAGGTGATTGTCTGCTTGAAAACATCACATTCAAAAGTGTAAACATATATCACAAATGCCCACTGTATATTGGATTCCAGTGAGCATATTAAGAGGAAGAGCTGGAGCTTATAGGAAAACTCTGATACTTCTCACAGATGACAGCATTGCTCCCAGTACATATGACCTGTACCCCAAGGAAAGGAATAAGCAATAGAGCTCTCAACTTGGGAAATAAAGAGAGGGTGAAACACTTTAACCTGCCTCCAAAGGGAGTAAGAAAGAAACTTTCAACAACAGTCTCTTCAAAGCAGTTCAAGCAGTCAGCACTTAGTCGAAGATGGTGTAACACACACTGGCATTTTTTTACTCATAGAGTCATGAGTAGCCAACACAGGCAACCCAATACTGGTTCAATTGGAGCTGGATGGGCAGAAACCAGCTTCAATGTGCACTTATTGACATGTACATTCAATGCAGAACTTGAATGGTGAAGGTTGGACCTCACACTAGACCTGACTCCTAACTCATTGAGCATGTTTCATTAACTTGAGCTAATGTCAGACCATGTAGGGGTACAAAAATATCAGTGCACCTAAAGGAGGAGATCCAGCACCTAAAGAACTGATATCAGCCCATTATGGCAGCAAAGTCAATACTGCAGACACACAGAAAAGACAGAACAAACCAAAATGTCCTGACATTGGGGCAGTTGAACCCAAGACTTCTCGCATAGTAAAACAATGCCAAAGAAAGAGAGTGCTCAAAAAAGAAATGCCTGCACACCACTCTGGGAAGTACCAATGAATAAAAGCTTCTTGCTGGCACTTCACCTATGGGGTAAATCTGACTAAAGCTATTAAGTTCCAACCTGGAAAGGTAGGAAAACCCTGGTCTGAAGTGGAAGAAAAACAGTGCCCTTTAACCATAGAAAAGCAGGCAAAGGCTGAAGTTTGATGAAGCTCTATATCATCAAACTGGAGATCAGATTAAGAAAGCCAAATGGAATCTGCACACCTGTTGATGAAGAGGAGGAAAAAGACATACTGCGGATAACAGCTCTGGTTCTAATGATCACCAAGTAAAAACTTCCACTTGCAAAAACAAAAAGAAACCTGAAATTTAGAAAAGACCACCAAAAGTAGACCCAAGTTAGTACAGGCGCTAGACAGTCGTGTCAAAGTGGCTAATTAAGTAGCCTTTCCCTACTGTAACAAGAAAAGCCTGACAATAATAAAACAAAGAATTACTGGCCTCTATGTAAAAAAAAAAAAAAAAGTAGAAAAAAAAACTTAAGGTAAACAAAGAACAAAATCATGAGGATGGTTTCCCAACAGGTAAAATATATCATAAGGTAGGAAAAAATGCAGTCAATAAAATGGAGAATTAACAAAACACAGAGTTAAAGCAATAACTGAAAATGGTTACCAACCTATACTCAACACTTAAAGAGCACAAGAAAAAAAAATCTTGTTACAAAATAAATGAAGTCACTTGAGGTGACCAAGATGCAAGTAAAGCATTTCAGTGATGGGAAAAATGGAGGAAAAGAGGAGTACAAAGGCTGATGGGTAGGAAGAGGAGCAAATGAACGTTGAGGAAGATTTTACCTGATGAGTTCAACATGCATGGAGCATAGCAGTCATCTTAATGGTAATAAAGAGTGATGCTTCTCCTCAGAACAACATGTTTGTTTGTGTCTTTCGGCTTTTCCTGGTTAGGGGTCGCCACAGCGGAACTCCGGTCCGCTAATGATTGGCAGTAGAGTTTTACATGCTGGCTTGCAGGGGCCTAATGCACAACCTTCAACGAAGGAATGCCCATTCACGCATGTCGCCACACAGAAGACGCTCTAACTGAGAATCAAACGGGCAACGTCTAACTATGAGGCGACAACGCTACCGCAGCACCACCACCGCAGTCTCTCCTCAGAACAACATACTATACAAAATTACTAGCAGTACAGCAGTACAACATTCTGTAAGCATTTTACTTCCATAACAAGACAAACAGATTTCAATTAAAACTCATAGAGGTATACTATTAACACATTTTGGTGTAAAAAACAGCTTAGAAAAAAAGAAGAATCTGCAGACAAAAAAGCTAAAACATGGAATTATTTATGTTACAAACACAAGCTGAAAATATTATTTATTTCTTAGGCAAATACGTAAACTTTTGACTTTAATTCAAAATTTGATTGCTTTAAAGTAAAAGTCTGTTTAATAATCCAAGATAATTTTCAAAGAAATTAGTTTCTTAGTAGGGAGAAAAAACTACTTTGACAAGGATTCATAGACAATTAGTGGACAGCACTGCACAAAAAGTACAGTTGTGTACACTTACCATAAATGTAGATGTTCGAGTGTATTCATTGTTGCAGTCATTACATTTGGGTTATCTGCTTGCAGGTAGCTCTCAGTCAGCCTGATTCACAAAGTCTTGGGTCCTGCGTTGGTTGCTGTCCCTTCTTCCATGACGTCAGGTCGTCAGGGGTATAAAACATGCAGCCGACGCCATTATATCAGTTTTTCTTGCCCCAGATGTCAGGTACCCCCCTAATGGGAAGCAAATAAATATAAAAGTACAAAGATATACCTCCAACAAAAAATCAAATACACCCAAAAGGCTTTTAAGCATAGTAAAGGAAAGAAGAGGTATAGCCAAAAGAAGTTAGGAGGCTAGATGGAGGGTAACCAGGACTGCAACGGTGAATACACTCAAACATCTACATTTATGGTAAGTGTACACAACTGTACTATGTTCTTCGTGTTTCACTGTTGCAGTCATTACATTTGGGTAGATTCCCAAAGCTATGGCTGGGATGAGGAATTTAGATAGCATTAGGGCCAGCTATAAGGCCCTGCATATTGCAGTGGCAAAGACAGCTCTGGATTTACAGAAAATTGGCAAATGATAATGCTTGGTGAAAGTATGTACAGAACTCCAAGTAGCAGCTTCTAGGATGTCCCTGGTAGGGACGCCTCTGAGAAAGGCTGTAGAGGTAGACGCAGCCCTGGTGGAGTGAGGTCTGATCCCCTGGGGGATAGGTTTTCCATGGTGCTTATAGCAGAAATGAATGCAATGGCTTATCCATTTAGAAATGGTTTACTTTGAAATAGCCTTTCCCTCTGCCCCTGCAGCAAATACCCCAAGCAGTTGTTCAGATTCCCTTTGAGGTTTAGTCCTGTGCAAGTAGAATCTAAGTTGTCTGTGCACATCTAAGGAATGCAGTATCCATTCCCCTTTATTCTGTGGAATGGGAAAGAAGGTTGGCAAATGAATGGACTGATTAAGTGCCACACTGGATACCACATTGGGCATAAAGGATGGATTGGTTCTGAGGGACACCCTGTCCACATGAAAGATTATGAAAGGCTCCACTGCCATAAGGGCCTGTATTTCAGATATCCTTCTAGCTGAAGTGATTGCTAAAAGGAAAGCTGTTTTCCAATAAATACATTTTAAGTCTGCAGTAACAGCTGGCTCGAAAGGAGGTAGAGTGAGTTTCTCCAAAACAAAGTTAAGGTCCCAGGCTGGGGATGGAGCTCTCCTGGGTGGTCTCAAATTTTTGGCTCCTCTGAGGAACTGCTTGAGCAGTGGATGAGAGAAGAGGGGAGGTTCTGTGTTATAATGAGCTGAAATGGCTGAGGCGTGGATTTTAGTGGAGGAAAAAGACAGGCCCTTGTGAAGCATCTCAGTTAAGTATTGTAAAATCTGAGATAAATTGGGCACTGCTGTGCTCATCCCTTAAAATTGGTTCCAGGCACAGAATCTTTTCCATTTTTCAGCATAAGATTTTCTAGTACTAGGTCTCCTTGCCTATAAAATGATATCCATCACAGGTTTGCTGAGGGACGGTAAAGGAGAGATTAAGTAATTAGCCAAGCTGCAAGGTTCAGTGTTAGACGCTGAGGGTGCAGAGTCTGGTTCTCCTGCTGAGACAGCAGGGAAGGAGTCTGAGGCAGGTGCCATGGAGATAACCATGACACACTGCGCAGGAGGGTGTACCAGTGTTGACGTTGCTAGTCTGGAACAATCAAAATCATCCTTGGTTTGTCCTGTTTGATTTTTAGTAGTACTTTGGAGAGCAGAGGCAGAGGGAGGAAGGCATAGACTGATAGGTTTTTCCAGCTGAAGGACAGAGCATCCACTTTTCAGGCTTGTTTGTGGGGAGTCCTTGTGCAAAATTTGTCCAATTGGTTGTTCTGGGGACAGGCAAACAGGTCTACATCTGGGCTCCCCCATTTGCTTGTCAACATGTTGAAAATCCTTGGTTCCAGTTTCCACTCGTGTGGGTCCATGAGGTTTCTGTTTAGTCCGTCTGCCAGTGTATTTAATTTTCCTGGCAGGAATTAAGCTTGTAGGTGCACTTGGTAGCTCAAGGCTGTGTTCCACAATGCATGGCTAGTTTGCAGAGGGTGTAAGAATGTGTACCCCCCTGCTTGTTTATGTACCACATAGCAGTGGTGTTGTCTGTCTTTACCATTAGTTGTCCAGGAAGACTGTGGTCCTTGAAGGCTGTCAGAGGATTCTGTACAGCTAACATTTCTTTTTGATTGATATACAGGTGCAATTTATTTGGGTTCCATTTGCCCTGAATGCACTCCCCTGCCAGGTGAGCCCCCATGCATAGTCTGATGCGTCTGTTGTTAGGGTTTGGGTGGCAGGGGGTGGTGTGAAAGGTAGTTGTTTTGGTGGCAGGCCTCTGCCCACCAAAGGAACTCTAAGAGTAGGCAAGGTATGATAGGAATCATTGTTTCTAGGTCTTGAGAATGTTAATACCATAGGCTTTTTAGATACCACTGTAGTTTCCTCATATGCAGTCTTGCATATGGAATTAGAAGAATGCAGGAGGCCATCAACCCCAAGGCTTGCAGTATTTGTCTTGCAGATAGCAGGGTTTTTGTGGCCACTTCTTTGAAGTAGGTTGGCAAATGAATTTGTTTCTCTGGCGTGAGGTAAGCCATCTGGGAAGTTGTATTCAATTCAAGCTTGCTCCCAGGAATATAATTTGTTGACAGTGTACCAGGTGTGATTTCTTTTCATTTATGGTGTACCCCAGACAAGTTAGAACCCTTTTTACAAAGGCCAGATGATTCAAACGTATGTCCTGGCTTTCTGCCTGAATTAGACAATCATTCAGGTATGGGTGTATTTGAATATTTCTTTGCCTGCAAAATGCAATAACTGGAGCTAGGCACTTTGTGAATACCCTGGGTGCAGTAGATAAGCCAAAGGACAGTGCAGAGAACTGATAGTGCGTGTAGCCTGCTTTGAAGCGTAGATATCTTCTGCAAGATTCCCTGATTGGGATGTGCAGGTATGCTTCTTTTAAATCTAGTGTTGCCAACCAGGCATCTTTGCCTAGCATAGGAAGCAATTGGTGAAGAGTCGGCATCTTGAATTTTGGAATCGCCAAAAAGGTGTATAGAGTAGACAGGTCCAGGATAGGATGCCACAAATTGTCTTTTCTGGGTACCAGGAAAAGTCTTGAGTAGAAACCTTGTCCCTTTTCCTCTTCTGGTACCAGTTGAATAGCCCCCATGCTTAAGAGAGAAAGTACTTGTTTTTGGACCTCTGCCCACTGATTTGGGGGTAGGTCCAGCCACCCACTTGGTGTTAGCAACATGTGGAAGTGAAATCTGTATCCCTGGACACTATATTTAAAGCTCATTTGTCCTGGGTAATGAGTTCCCAATTCTTTGCATGAAGAGCAATCTTTCCCTCCAAAGGGGCAGTCAGTTGATAAGTGTTTGGAAATTTTAAAAGGAAGTCACTGAGACAGTTTACTATAGGGGGGAGTCTTATTATTCCCAGATTTGGAAGTGGAGGCCCCCCACTGCTTAGTTCTGTGTGTCTCCCGGGACTGAAATCTGGGGTTTTTGCTGTTTCTGGGTTTGGCTTGAGAAGACCTGGAAGGGGCTGAAAAGGACCACTAGGGCCAGTGCCTACTAAATCTAGGAGGCTGAACTTTTAAAAAATCTTTAACAGTTTGTATAGACTTAGCTTTATCTTCCATCTTTTTAAGAACTTTCTCAGCCTTGTTGCCTAACAGGTGGTCCTGATTTAAAGGAGCATCCAAAATTTTAGCTTTAACATGATCAGGCAAAGATTGCTCCTTAAGCCAAGCATGCCTTCTGAGCACAGACCCAGTAACAGCAGCCCTGCAAGAGGCCTCTAATGTATCAAAACCACATTGCAAAGTAAGCTTTCCAACTTGTTCAACAGAATGCATTAAATCCTGTAATTCTTTATTTTCCACACAGTCAGTAATCAACATCATTTTCTGTTTAAGCATTCTAATAACATGTTGCTGATACTTTAACATATGAAACTGGCAGTTTAAAGCCCTAATGGCCAAGGTTGCAGAAGTGTAAACTTTCTTACCCCATCTATACAGCACCCTGGAGTCTCTATCAGAAGGGGAAGAATTTTTAGCAGTAAAGGCATTAATGCTCTTGGGCCCCTGTGAAATAGTCTCTGGATCTGCAATAGGATTTTTGAAAAGGAACTTGTGGGAGTCAGGAACCCTGTAGTATCCATCAGGTTTTCTGGGAGCAGGAGGCAGGGAATCAGGGGCCAAACTAGATTCCGAAAAACCATCAACAATGTCTACTACAGGAGGAATAGCTAAAGGCCCATGCTGAGGTAGGAGATGGAAATCCCTAAGCCTCTTTTTTGAATCAGAAAAACCTTTGAAATGCTCCCTTAGAGTATGTAAGGTTTCCCCAAAAGAAAAATCCTCAGGAGGGGAAGCAGAGGGAATGGGGTCCTCTGCATCAGAATCTTCATAAGTAGATAAGGGCAAATCCAGATCATCAGAAGAATCAGAAAAAACAGAATCCAGATCAGAAGATTCATAATCAACTTCAGTCCTAGGCCTCTTAGAAGGGGCAGGGGTTGGCTACCCCTGATTAGAGTTATTAGATCTTCAGCCATTTTTATCATTTGTTTTTAGGCATAGAGGCCTGAGCATATGGCCTGGGCATCGGTTTTTTAGGCATGGATCGCGATTTAGGCCTAAGTAAAGATGGAGACGTTGGTTTAATATGCAAGTCCGTAGGCCTGAATGCACCCTCAGAAGCCGGTGCCTGCACAGTGGCTCCGGACCCATCCAAGGTAGAGACATCCGCGGGTTCCATAGTTGAAGCATTTCGCAGCATACCAGACTCTGAATGGGTCTCAGTAGAGGCCTGCGAATCAGAAGCAGTGGGCACCAGGGGCTGCGAAAGTGCCTCACTGAGTACCGGCGAACTGGCGACTGGCTTAGGAGAAGCATCGTCGGCAGTTTTGGACCTCAGCGGCCTGTCTCTGTCTTTATCTTTGCATTTTTTCAGAATCCCGGTAGTCAGATGGCTAACCAACGACATTTCTGGATAATTAAACCAAGAACCGAAATATTTAGAGATGAAAATATACCGACGATGGATAGTGCGCTGATTAAATAAAGCACAAAACCGACAGCAAGGTTCATCGTGGTCAGGGCCTAGGCAAGGAATACAGTACGAATGAAAATCTTTATGAGGTATTTGCTTTCTACAAGTAATGCAATTATTAACTTTTACTGACATCGGTAAGGAGCAAGAAAACGTTTCCCAACGGGGTACTTAGCTTTAGTTGAAGACTTCAGTTCTGAAACTCGAAAACGAAAATTTCAGGAGTCGGCGAACGGCACTTGCAAACTATTTCTGCTGAGACTGATGCAATGGCGCCGGTTGCATGTTTTATACCCCTGACGACCTGACATCATGGAAGAAGGGACAGCAACCGATGCAGGACCCAAGACTTTGTTAATCAGGTTGACTGAGGGCTACCTGGAAGCAGATAACCCAAATGTAATGACTGCAAAAGTGAAACATGAAGAACATCAGTACAGGTCATGCAAATGCTCAGGGACGAGATGATTCCAGCATACTAGTAGGGTGTCCAATCTGGGACAAAATAGCACAGTATGCAAAGTATTGTATTGGAGATAACATAGGATATAGGCAAATGAGTCCTTAAGGACATCAGGTGTTTCAACTATATGGCAGTTTTGAATGCCCATGACTTTTTTTTTTCCTTTTTAAGTCTGTTATGGACAAATTCAGACCAATAAAGCCAATCCCCACTAGCTGCAGACATTGTTTCAACCTTCTTATGGTCTCATCAGCACAGCATAAGTGGGCTGTTTAGCTAACCTTTGGAAACACAGGGTTGTCATACCCAGCTGATGTCCATAACCATTAGGGTGCCTGCAAAATATCCTAACTACCAAATTAAAAGAATGAGTAACAAGGTCACACAGACAAACCAATCAGTAAAACATAAAAGAAAAATCCAGCCAAGCTAGATTTTCCACTGTGTGATTCCTTAAAACCTCTTGTATTAGAGGTAACATGGGATATATGCAATTGACACCTTAAGGACATCAAATGTTTCAGCTATATGGCAGCTCTGAATGCTCATGACTTTTCCTTTTTAAGTCTGTTATGGACAAATTCAGGCCAATAAAGCCAAATCCCACTAGCTATGGACATTCATGCTTCAACCTTCTTATTGCCTCATCAGTACAGCATAAGTGGACTATGACTAAAATATTCATGTCCACAACTAGTGTGGATGGGCTTTATTGGCCTGAATTTGTCCATAACAGACTTAAAAAAGAAAAAAAAAACTCATGGGCATTAAGAACTGCCATATAGCTGAAATACCTGATGTCCTTAAGGGGGCATTTGCATATATTCCATGTTACCTCTAATACAAGTTTTTACTGATTGGTTTGCCTGTGTGACCTTGTTACTCATTGTTTTAGTGTGAATACGGAAACCAAATCAAAAGCTGTTGAACTGTGTAACTCATGAGCAGACTCAAGAAGGAAGCAAGGATTGATCATCCTAGTGAACCCTAAGGTATGGGTAATATTAACAAACCTAGCTACAGGAACTCTCAATGATCTAAAGGGACACATTAGGATTGTTGCTGGTGTCAGCTAAGGAAGTTCGACAGTTCCTCTACATGGAGTCATGGCAGCATTGCAAACTACCATGCATCTTCCCTATGGGGAACTTGTGCGCATGAGAAGCAGTGAACCTCACAAATGTCATGGGGGATGGGGATTGCTCTGTAGCCTGTGTAGTGCTCAAGGTTATGGGATATCTGTCAAATAGTGGTGAGGTTGGGGGTTCAGCCTTCCATTCAGAGTGGCCTGGCATGTGGAGGACGTGTGTGATCCTTCCCATGTTATTGTTGCTGACAGTGCCACTGTGTCATTAGACTGTGCCACATACATGTTCCCATTACTGTCAGCCACAACTGACTTGGTGACACTATATATGTGTTGTTTTATTGTGCTGGACACTCCACAAGTAGAACTTGTAAAAGCATAAACACAAGCTACCTGTAGTAGCAGCCAAGCAAATGCCTAAACCCTTCTGCTAATACTGGCAGATGACACAATGTGTGAATAGCATATAATCACATACATTCTTTCTTGTGTGGGATGTTACATTTGAACCTTTGAAGTATCTGGTAGATGGTTACAGGAAGTGTTTTGGTGAAGAAGTTTTGCAATATATGCACTGCACTCTACAATACAGACATGTAACAGCTATTACTAACCTGGTCTATTTCCTACAGACATTTATGTGGTCATCATGATTCCAGCTCCAGCACTGAAGCTACTGCCAGTATGAGGGTCCAGTCATCCTCCCCAGATACAGACACCAGAAATTCCTTCATGTCTGTGAGCTACTTTTATGCAGATGGTCCACCTCCTGTGATAGATAAGATCTTGGCAATGTCCCATGACCTTTTCTTGCATGCAATACCATATCAGTTGCCCTTCATTGTCATTGTTGTTGAGATTTATTATTGCCTCACACAGTAGTGATGTCCTGTATCACTTCCTGCCACACAAGGTCACTATAAACCTTGTCCATGTTACTTGTGCAGAGGATGCAATGTGTAGGAAGTGCCTGCAGTAACAATTGAAGCACCCTGAAGGTGAAATTTTATAGCTACTACCATTCTTGACACTATGGCAAGACCTGTACACCATTAGGTTGCAAACATTGGTTGGTGCGTGCAGGGCCTTCTGTGGATGACCTGCATGTGTGTGTATTGTCCTCCTTCCCACACATGGATGACAGTTAGCTCTATCTTCTACTGCTGTAACCACCCCCATTCCTGCATGTGCTGCACCAATGGGCATGTTACCATGACATCAGTACTTGTATCAGAATACTGATCCCTGTAGTGTTCTGCACATGCTAATGTATCATCATGCCTCACCATGTGTACAAGCACAATCATGTCATGTGTGGTATGTCTTTCCCTAGGCACAAGTACACCATGGTGTGCTCCCCCATAGCTCCACATGACATAGTGCTGTGTTACCATACTTACATATCAATGTCCTTGTTGCTACCTTCCACCATGAATATTGATTACAGTGCAGAGGTACATTGCCGGGTGCCTTGTTTTTCATCAGTATGCCTTCCTCAAAATCCACAGCTGTATTCATTAAAGTTCTGATTACACAGTTGTTCATCTTAAATTGTTTTCATGCAAAATGACACAAAAGCTTTATATCATTTTAATAAGGGCCTTTTAGCTAGCCTCACTGGTTATGCTTATGAGGATATTTAGTGTGCCTTTCTCTGAATCACTATTAGAGTCAGATATGCTGATTGGTACTACTACTACCATGAAAATCCTAGGGCTAGAGAAACATGTGTACACTATGCTTATGCCCACAACCTGTGCTGCTCACAGTGTTATAGCGCTGCACTAATATATATGCCACATGATGTCCAGACACGCATTCACGCATACAGAACACCATTTTGCTCCTTAAGTGAATCTGTGAGTAGACATGGCTTCCTCAGGTGCTAACAACAAAAGGAGTCCTGCCTGGTATCTAAGGGAAAGGAATATTTTCTTGTTGTACCTCTCTAGGGATTTTGAGGAGCACACGCTGGGCTATTATGATTGCCCCCTCTACAAGGCAGATGATTGGTATGAGCTCCAGAATGGTGAGTGATGCCACTGGCATCAGCTGTACTGTCAAGCAGTGTAGACAGAGATAAAGAGACAATAAGCTTTAGTTTTTTTTCCCCTGTATTGTGTTAACTTCATGTTAACATGGGGGGATGTCACAGGAGACAGAACACCTCTCGTGACAGCAGGTTTCACAAGCAATGTGAAATGCACTCTATATCTGCCATGTTATGTGTAATATATCTGTGGGCTAATGTGCTCTTTCTTTTTTTTTTCTATTCTTTTTGCATGTCCAGTTGTAGTTGTGGAAGATGAGAGGCAACATTCACCACAGCCTGCATTAGCCGATGCTTCTGGCACTGATTCACCAGTGGTAATCAGGTCTGATTCTCAGTAGGGATATACTAGTCATCCTACTAAAGGCAATATGAGGGCTGAAAACTGTCCAGAGTGGCCACCTTTATGCAGGGGGCAAAGGCTCCACTTATTCTGACAGTATCTTGGTGAGGTGCCCATTTTTTTCTTCTGCCAGTAGTTGTGGAGGCTGATGTCATCAGAGGTGCAGCAACAAATGACTGCCCACCTCCTGGTGCAGCTGGTCAAGTCATATGACATGCAGTCTCTGACAATCAGAACATGGGAGGTGAACCCAGAATATGATGTAAGCAACAGAGAAGACTAATGTTTGGTGGGTTGTCTTCTAGACTGATCTGGAATCTGCCATATATCTTGCCGTATCTTCATCAAGACATTCTCCTGTACTATGTCTGTTATTTCTCATACTTGCTTAATGTCTTGTCTCCCCCATCTCCAAGTGTACACATACTGTCTGTATCCATCCATTGTTGTCTCCATCTTTTACGTTAGCACTATCCCTGTCTATATGTGTCTGCATTTTATGCTCCTTTGTCTGCCATTGCTACTTTCACTTCTACTTTATCACTCCCACAACCATTCCTTACTACCTTTCACACATTCTGTTTTGGTCTTCCTGTATTATAAATGAGAGTCTTTGCCACAATAAGTCTTATCCCCTCGACCAGGTGTCTTTCCTTATAGTTCTCAACTTCATCATTTTGTGTCATGTCTGAAAATGAGTCATAGATGAAAAGTAAGTTGATAACCCCTTTTAGCCAGTTATCAAATTGCTATGTGACCCCAAGACAAAAGAAGGAGGAGGAGTAGCCATTCTGTATAAATCAGAACTTCAGGTCTCATCCTTTAATGTGTTCCTACCCCTAGATACTAATGCAGAAACCCTTACTGCTAAACTTCAAATCAACAACTCAAAATCTATCTACATAATGTGTGCCTATCTTCCCCCCTGGAAATTATATCAATACTCTGGAAAACATCCTTAGCTGCCTTACTACTCATCTACCTCAGGAAACCATTGTCCTAGGTGATTTTAGTATAGACTTGGCTACCTGTAGCTCCCCAAATCCTATCTCCCACATAAATCTATATGTTTTTTCCCAAATAATTACCTCCCCTTCTAGAATCCATAAACCAAGTTTTAAAGAAACTACCCTAGACTGGATCCTTATAAACAGCCATCCTAATACATATAAATCAGGTACCCTTCCAGATGATATGAGTGACCATGTTCTAACTTATACAATTAAACAAAAACCTTTAGCCCCAATGATAATATTTACAAAACCTCTCGCTCTAAAAAACATTTTCATCCAGACAGCTTCCAAAGGGAACTCAAAGAATGTGACTGGTCCCCACTGCATCATCTTCAACTAGATGAAGCAGTCACCAACTTTAATACTAGATTCCTACAGATCCTAGATTATCATGCCCCCTCTCGCTCCAACCGAGTAAGAACCAAAATTGCCCCATGGCTCACAAAACAAACCAGACAAAAGATCCTCCTACGAAATAAAATCTGGGCTAAATGGAGAGCATCTAAAAGCCCAACAGACCACCTTCACTTTAAACAACTACATAATGCAACCAAAAAAATACATTCTACTAGACAAAAAAAAACTTTTACCTGCACCTCCAACAAACATATCAGCAAAAACCACAAAAGTTCTGGTCAAGCATTAACAAATTACTTCAACCAGGACACTCTAAACCTCCTGCCTCAACAGGTATCCCTTATACTAACTCTAAACAAGTTGCTGATGCCATCAACAACTACTTCACTGACGCCATTCAAACTCTAGCTAACACATTACCTCCTATTAGCACTAGCCCATCTAATACTACAAATAGCCCAGTCCCTACCTTCCATTTACAACCAGTACCTACATCCCTCATTTGCACCCGCCTACAAAAACTTAAACCAGGCACCCCTTCTGCTGACTGTCTTTCAGCAGAATACCTGCAGATTGCTGCCACAGCCATTGCCTATCCCATTTCCATCCTTATTAATAGGACAATTACAGAAAGCACAATCCCATCCATATGGAAAGTCTCCCATATCATTCCTCTACATAAAGGCGGTGCATCTACTGAACTTTCTAACTTATGACCAATTGCCTTACTCTCTCCAATAGCTAAAATAATGGAAAAATGTATACATCAACAATTACTACACCACCTCCTCCAAATTAATCTACTTGCTAACTGCCAGCATGGTTTCAGGCCTCACCAAAGCACTACTACTGCCCTCCTATCCTTTTCTGACTCTATAAACAAACATCGTAATAACAACTCTCTTTCCTCTGCACTATTCATTGACCTTTCAAAAGCATTTGACATGGTTAACCATCACCTACTTATGGACAAACTAAAAGCCCTATCACTTGACCCACAATCATTACTCTGGTTTAAATCCTATCTGGAAAACAGGCACCAAGCAGTGCTGTGGGACAATAATCTTTCTATGCCCCTCTCTGTCAACATTGGAGTACCTTAAGGCTCTATTTTAGGCCATCTTCTCTTTTCAGTTTTTATTAATGATATAAATGCCAAAATTCCCCAAGCCACCTGCATACAATATGCAGATGATTCTACTTTAAGATGCACAGCCAAGTCCCCAACCTCTCTACAAACCCTCACCCAAACAGTATTTAATATTGTTGAAAATTGGTTCATGCAACATTGCCTCCTCCTGAACCCCAAAAAAAAAAATTACTGCTTTTTGCTCCTACCCAAAAGTCACCACAAATTCACTTCACAGTAACTTCCAACAATGGAACTAGCATATCCCCTGATACTTCAACTCATCTCCTGGGTATTACTATTGACCACAACCTTAACTTTGACAATCACATTAATACTACCATAAAATCTGTCAACAGAAAACTTGGCTCTCTTTATAGAATCAAGCCCTTCCTTACACCATTAGCTAGAACCACTATTGCCCAGACCCACCTTATCTCTACCCTACTGTATGCTTCAGCCAAATATACCAATCTATCCAAAAACAACCTTAACAAACTTGCAACCAGCTACAATAACATAGCTAGATTTGCCACTAGCGCCCCTTTTAGAACCCACCACTGCCACAACCTTAAACAATTGGGATGGTTAGAACTGCAGAACCAATGTCAACAACTTACTATGACTCATAAAATCCTTCACCACACTAATAATATCCCAATCCTCTCTAGCCTTATTACCCCATACAAAAATTTAGCAACACTACGCTCAGCTAATAAACTTCTAGTCTCAACTACTAAACCTAACAACAGAGCTGGGGACTCACTTTTCTCTAATACAGTGGGAAAAAGCTGGAACCAACTTCCAAGTGAACTTTTGACTCTTTCTTCTACTTTGCTTTTCAAAAAATGCCTTAAAGAATGCCTTAAAACACATTGGCTTTGTCCCTGTTCTAACCCTGACTAATACTTCTCTCCTCAATCATGCTCTCCTCATACTTTGCTAACCTTTTGGACATGGATGCTGACCTGAACTAACCAGTTATTTAACATCCCACTAGTATCTAACAAGTTTCCCTTTTTACTACTTTGTAAGAATCTTTATATTAGCTTTACAAAAAAAAAAAAATGGACTCTATAATTTTTTCCATATTTAGAATCTCAACAATGTTCTACTATTATCTTATTATTGTATAAATTGTATGTTATGCTGTAAGTTATGTTGTTACCTATGCTTGGAGCTTTTCTCCCCGGCCCTCTACTGAAAATGGACATGTATCCAGGTATTCACTTGAGAGGTTGTCTGCTGCTAATCTGGTGGGTTTAAGTTTAGTTAAGAGTTTTTTTATGTTGGAGGTAGGTACAGAAGAAAAAGAGAAGGCAGTGGGGAGATTAGTAGTTGAAGGTGTGGGTTGGAGGGGAGGGGGGGTTGTGTTGTTTAGCTAGTGATAGTATTGTTTGTGTGAAGTGTGTGTTGAATGAGGTAGCAATATTTTCTGAGGAGTGAGGGATGTTAGGAGGAGGGGTACTGACTTTACCTAGGTGGAGGATGGAGTTTATGGAGGACCAGAATTGTTTGGGGCTGTGTTCGGAGGAGTCTAGGGCAGACTGGTAGTATTGGAATTTGTCCTGTTTTATTAGCTTTTTGACTCTATTGCGTAGTTCTAGGATTTCTGTCTAGTTGAGGGGGTCTTGGTTTTGCGCCAGTACTCCCAGGCTTTATCCCTGTTTTTCATTTCTGACTTAGTGGTTTTCTGTAGCCATGGGGAGGGTTGTACTTTGATTCTGGAAAGTCTTATGGTGGCATGGTAATTAAGGATGCTCAGGAAGGTAGTATTAAAAAATTCAACTGCGTCATCAAGACTGAGGTACTTTAGAGGATGCCAGTTACATTCTTTGAGGGATGAGATGAATGTGAGTGGGTTAAAGTTTATTTTTTTACGTATCTGACGGTAGACGACAGGTTTAACTTGGTATAGGTATTTTTTCAGTAGGAATGTTGGGGAGTGATCACTGAGGCTATCTGATAAGCAGCCTGTTATATATAACTGGGGGTTCTTACTGACTAGGATCCAGTCCAGGGTAGTGTGCTTGTTGGTGTTTTTATTTATCCTGGTTGGCGACTGGACTAGTTGGGTGAAGCCATGAAGGTTTACATGATGGGTTGGATGGTTGCCAGAACAGGATTGCTAGTCAATACTGAAATCACCTAAAATTATAGTTTCTTGGGGGAGATGGTGGGTAGATCAGCTGAGGAGGTTTTCTAGTGGAGGGATGTTTTGGCCAGGTGGGAAGTAGCATCCAATTATGTTGATGGTTTTGTTTTGGTTTATTTTGAGGTTGGTATATATTATTTCTTCATTGCCTATTTGTGGAGCTGATGATTTTAAGATCTGGATGTTTAGATGCTGCTTAAATATTATAGCTACACCGCCTCCTTTCTTGTTTAGCCGGTCTACTCTTAGTATGCCATAACCTGTAGGGAGTATTTGCTCACTGGTAATGTGAGGTTTTAGCCAGGTTTTTGTCAGGATGACTATATCTGGGGAGTACAAGTCTATGGTGGCATGGAGTTCATGGACTTTGTTGGATATACTTCTAATATTTGGCTTAGTAGAAGGAAGTCATGCACACCTAAAGCTTGGAATATGCTTTCCATGTACTGTGTGGTCATCACTGGCATATTTTCAATCACTCATCCATTTGTACACACATTTCTTATGACATTTCCTGCAATCATTTTTAAATAGCTAATAAGCTCATGTGGTGCTGTAAAACATACGTTTTTGAGTATGACTGAGAGAAACCTAAATAGCTGTTTACTCACTACTTTTTGAATCTCTTGCAGAATTATATTGCAATGTTTTCTACGTGCATTTGGAATGTGTTTTACACACAAGTCTCGTCTCTTAATGTATCACTGTCTCTTAATGTATCAGATATTCTAGATTGACAAAATTCCTCTAGTGTATGCAGTTTTGGAAAACTTTCTCCCGTAGAATCTGAACAACACAGCAACTGCAAAGAACTTTAGGCTCAAGTTGTTTCTGTAATGTCTCTGCAATGTCTTTAAATGATTTTGCAGCAGAGGCAGGTTTATTTGATGTTAACTCACTCAAGCCTACAACTACTTTTTGGTATAATTCCAGTTCACACCCGTACCGCCTTATGGTATCCAGAACCTTTTTGGGTCTGGCTTCTTTAATTAAGTGACTAACAACAGACAGTATTAGAAAGGTCAAGAAGTTTTAAACAAAATGACACTAAGATTGTTAGTCTAGAATGTCCTGCAGTGGAGAAACTAATCTTTCTTTGCCACTTACTATTTATATTTATGTTCATATTTTCATAACCGAGAGACCTACATGTTGTTCACGGTGTATCGTGTGAGACACCAATATGGGAGACTTGAACATTTGCTGTCAGTACTGGTTTACATCACACTACACTGGAAATATTGCTAGTTGTTCATTAGTAATTATGAAAATAAGCAATATTTCCATATGTATTTAATACTTCACAAAACAAGTGACTTACAAACTGTTGCATGACATTTGGTGAAACTTTACATGTTGTTGAAGAAAACTGTCTTTGATATTTGAACTGTAGGTTGCACATCTTGACAGATATCCAGTATTATTTGTTTTGCTAATTATAAAATTAAGCATATGCTTTCATATTTTTGTAAACATCTCAATAAACATGTTCTTGTCATGTGAAAGCTTATGTCTGGTTAACAAAAATGTTCTAACAATATATGTCTAAGTTGTATAGTTTTCAAAATATAAAAATTTGTTTGTGAAAGTTTAGAAAAAATATAATTTGGAGTTTATGTGCTTAATAATATATTACAGTATTTATGGAAAATACCATACTTCTCAACTGTACCTCTTCATGAAGAATGTTCCTCATTTTGACACTTAAGGGTCCATGTTCCTTGCAGTCCCACATTGACAGGGTCTGACAAACATTCAGTGTTAATATTTTTTTTAACTGACACCCCTGGCAAATTATACTGAATCATATTATTTTGTCAAAAGAATATTTTAGAAATATAAAATATCCTATGAGATTCCTAATTTAAATTGTTAGCAAGGTGGTGGTGTGCTGCGGTAGCGTTGTCGCCTCACTGTAAGACGCTGTCCGGTTTGATTCTCAGCTAGAGCGCCTTCTGCGAGACATGCGTGAATGGGCGTACCTTCATTGAAGGTTGTGCATCAGGGCTGGTAACTCGTCGCGTAAAAATCAACTACCAATCATTAGCGGACTGGCGTTCCGCTGTGGCGACCCCTAACCGGGAAAAGCCGAAAGACACAAACAAGCAAGCTGTTAGTAAGTGTTCTAAATTTTGCCCGTTTGTTCCATATTATGAGAGGTACAGTTCCACATTTTGTTACTGGAAGGAGCTACGACAAAGACTATGAATGCACTATTACTACACTTGATCTTTGCCAAAATGCCGAGAAGCGATTATCACTGTAAAGAATACTCCTTACTGATAACATTGTTAATTGTACAGTTTGAAAAAGCTTTTATTCTTCACAAAAAAAACCCACATTTGTTTATCTTATGTTTTGCAAGTTTACTATTCAGAAAAAGCCCTGGAATGCAAAAAGTGTGTAAGCTGCAAGAAGTGTGACAGGTGTGACATTTCACACAACACGTGTTAAAGGGTTAAATAAACTGTGCAATATCCCACGTTTTCTTGCCCATCACACTAAACAAGACTGTGACCATTTTGCCTTGATTGCTATTCATTAGCAATGCATTATTTACTTTCCACATAAGCTGACCAGTTTTCCTCAGCAAAATCAAAAGCATATTCCTGTCAAGGACTGCCATTTTGTGTCTACCCTCAGTTGTACATCCCTGTACCGTATTCATTACTTAATCCTTAAAAAGTATGCAAAAGTCAGTGTATAATTGCTTTTGTTATGCCGATAATTTACAAAGTGTATTTGCTTCTAATGACTAAAGATCCGGTGCGATTTTTGGTAACACCAAAGACCTCTCCAATGGAATAAACTCAGGTGGGTTCTGCATTTCATTATGACAGACTTTGAAAGCTGGACAATGGCTCTGAAGTGATCCAGCAAGCTGGCATGAAGCTGCTGTGGAACAACAACAGAAGAAGATTTAAACTACTACAAGATCGTTGTGTGAAATAAATATACAAATCAAAATTAAATAATAAAAGACAATGTAGATCTCAGACAAGGTAGTTTCAAAGGTTGGATATCATGTCATCTTTACCCAACTAAGGAAACACAGAAGTTGAATAATGTAGCAGTACAAGGAAAACAGAAAATGTAATTTGAAATGTAAAACCTAAAATGAAGAAAGAGTAGCAAATTTAGGTATGAGGGGATAGGGGACCTTTCGTTTCAGTTTTTAGCTCCATGAAGAAGTAGTGAATACATTGTGTAACATTTAGCCTACGTGTGTCTGCTTAGTCTGCTTGTTTGAGTGTGCTCACATCCACAGTGGTTTGGATGTCTTTAACAGTCGGATGTGTAATCTACTACTGAGCCCTATAGCCGTAACCTTTGGCCTAAAACCTATCACAGATATATAGCAGAGCAAAAATATCAAAAGAATGGCCACAAAGTCGCATAAAATGGAAATGGTGGTGGATGCGGAGAGACCATGAAAAAGATGGCATGTTAAATCAACACATTTTATACCTTTTTACAAAGAAGGAGACAGAAGACTCACCATCTCAACAGCAAAACTTTGATCTTTCCACAGTAAACAGGATCATGAAAGAATTCCAACAATTTAAAGACCCACATGGCAATGAGACCTGGAGGGCTTCATAGATTCAGAGATATTCCAAGACTCCTGTGTCTCATGACCATTTGAGCCTTTCCAGTACTCTCCCTTAGGCAGCACCTCATATCTCTATGTGGGCTATACTGGCCAATCATGGAGTAAATTTATGGAAACCCATGCAGAAATCTACTTTATATTTAAAGGAATTAATTTAGTATTCTTCTAGGACTGAGGCAGGGACAAGCGATGTGACAAACTATTTTTAAAAAATAACTTCTGGAAGGCAAGGTTGCTGTACACCAGAAGGGGCAAATATGATTCCTCTTCATAAAAGTTAAAGACATACTGACAATAAAAATGATCCATACCTTTCAACTGTCCAGATTTCTGCCCCATATTCTTGGACCATTCCTTATAAAATGTTGTGGTTTTCTGTCAAATAAATGAAGATTGTAGTCAGTAAATAATGAGATACATTTGAATGTCAGTCTTCATATCCTTCTGAAAGTGTATGCTAACACAAATCCTGCTATTCTAATAAACTTCTAAGAGCAATATTTAATATCTGCCTGTATTTTTCTGGGCCTTTGTTCCGCTGTTAGTTTGGACTTTGTCTAGATATCTTTTGCTAAAAGGTTGAGAGATATGAAATTATCAGCCTGTTACACTGATCTCAGTCATTGGTAAAATCATAAAATTGTGTATTTAAACTGTTTGGACTGTCTGGGAATCAAGTAGAGAACGGGCCCTCAAGGCAGGATGTACTCACAATGGGAAGCAGTAACTTGGGTACTACGGTAGAAAGGATTTGGGAAACTATTCAGTTTAGATTTTATCTAGGCATGTAACATAATACCAAGCCAAAGGCAACTGAGCAAATAAACATGATTTTGGAGTAGTGATAAAGTAATGACTGTACAATTTAACACATCAGAGTACAGTAAATAGATTTTACTCATTTTAATGTTTTTAACCAGGGGCATCAAAGAGTTCAGTACTAGAGATGGACCATGTAATGCTAGCAATGGCTTTTTTTTTCCTGTTCTTTCTTTTTTTGGAGGGGGGTCCCTGCCTATGGTAGCAGACCATCTGTTGACCTCAGATACCTCTGTTTGATGATGCTCATGCTTCTTAATATGTAACCTGCTGGCTTACTCCTCAATTGATATGCATATTATCCATCATTCCTCATGAAGTGGCAAAGAAACTGAGGCATCAAGATACAATGTCATCTACTTTGGCATGGGCCATTTCTGATATGTCATAACAATTCCGCAAGGGGGTGGGAATACCATGGAAGTATATGTGTGCTCATGGTTCTGTATATCATGCATTAGTAGCATTCATACCTACTCTGTAATTATATACGCATGCTCTACATATCACTCCATGGTCTCTGTCAGAGAGTGGTACAGCCACATTTGGCCCCTGCTTCCTACACCTGAAATACAGAAGCTGGCAGTTAGTTGCCCAAGCATCTCACGCACTCTCTCTTCCCAAGTAACTTTCTGAGTTTTGAGTTTGTAGCTAATCCTGGGTTAAGAAGGGCATTAAGTGGGTGTTTTACATCTGTGCAAAAGACTGGCTGCAGGAAGCCTTTAAGCTTTGATTCTGTTGTATGTAGCAACCAATACAAAATAAGGAATAAAAAAGATGAGAATAAACTTAGCAAGACTATTAGAAGGGTGTCAAACATGACAGCTTGAAATGAAAACAAAACTGTACTATGGTACCTTTGGAAGGCAACACTGATGGAAAGAAAGAACAACTTAATGAAAGTAACATTAACAGTAAAAAACTAAAGCAGTAAGGAGCACAGGGGTCCCCTTAGATTCATGATGTAATGGTAAGCCATTACTGTGACAAAGCAAAAAGGAATACTGCTGAACTACTGAAATGTTGGAACATACTGAAAAAGGAATCACCAGTAAGAAAAATGAAAGTTAGCATCCCTCTATGTGGCGAGTTGGTTAAACTCACACAATACTGTATTAACCCTTTATACCCATGAAGTCCATGACTTTGTACGTCTACAGACAGGGCAGAGGAGTGTAACAAAGTAGCGTACAGCCTGCATCTGAGGTCATATAATGAAAGTATAGAAAAGTTTAATGTGCGCAATCTTAGGAAAATAATGTGTGGGAGGGGTATGTCAGAAACAGTTAAACACCACCAAAAAAGAAATATAGAAAAATGTAAGGGTACAATATGAAAATGCACATGAACACAATGAACATCTTATTGGAGGGAGGAACATGCATTATTTCAAAGAAAGAATAGCAGTCTGCATTGTTGGTACAGAAAGGATAAAGCCCTGAAAAGCTAGGTGACCAGAGTTCAATTAGCAGCTTGGATGCCAGACCATGTGATGTGCATGCCCCTTCTAGGAGGGAAAGATAGTAACCCATTTATATCACATCAGCGATATTCTAATACAACCTCTACTGGGGAGCAGAGGCACACCAGGATGTTGAGAGTGGTGCAGGAAAAACATAGGTTTTACTAACCAAGCAGGTGAGGGTGCACCTTATTGCCACATGTGGGGGAGCATGCATGCATAGACAGAAATGGTGTGCTGGTTTTCGTGGTGGTGTACATGCTCATATCACCATCAGGTAAGGGGTTAGTCCATTTATAACACAAATACAAATGCCTTCATAGCTGATATGGCAGCAAACATAAGCAACACTGATATCTACCTGTATGACAGTCTTACCCATATGGCCTTCATTCCAGTCAATCCTAAGAATTACCACCACTGTGGAATGAATTTGTGTCCGCTGGGGAAGGAATCATGGGCAGCAGCAGAGAAGGGAAAAGTAGCAGAAAATGGCAGATAATGATAGCTGTCTTCCTGAGTAAGTAATGAAATCAAAAATAGTAGGAGTGGCTACTGCCTAGAAGCTGTAGTTTTACTGGCCATTTTGGGTCAATTCTAAACTCCTTCATCTCTATCTCTTAAAACCCTGCAACCCTCTTTTAGCACGGTCTTGCGCACAGAGCAGCGTTGGGCAGCGCCGCTTAAACAAGCTTAAACTATTCCCGGCTCCACAAAGTGTACCCTTCACTTTTTCCCTTAGAACTGCTCTAAATCTCAAATTAAGCACTCTATTCTCATTCTAAAGCCCTGCACTTGCTCGTATAAGTAATCTCATAGGTAAACACAAACTACAGCACTACATCCTCTTATACTCCTTCAAAGCACTTGCTCCCTATTGGTTCTTTCTGATCAGTCAATAAGTAGTTCCCTATATTATTCAAGCATGTCCAAAGGTCAGTTTCGAGTTTACTCTCCAGTCCAGCTGTTGAATCTGGGAACCTTGAGACAATGTTACAACTTTCTTATGTATACAGACCACCCTCTCCTCCTCCCAACAAGCTCAAATATATGTGAGAGATGCAACTATATAGCCAAACTGGAGGCTATACTCTCTCAACCCAGTACTGGCACAGCCTGTCGGGAGGAGAAGGTAACCACACACACCACAAATCCAGTCTCACATAGACCTATCGCATCAGCAAACCAAACACATAAACACACAAAAACATACTCGGAGGCTCTAAATAAAAATCTGCCTAAGCAGCAGAGACCTCCAAAGCAGACATCCAAACAACACCTACCACGAAACAATATCCACGTAGCACATAGCTCACAAACTCAGTGTGCCACACAGTCACAGCCCTTAAGGCTAAACAACACACCTAATACACTTGTAATAGGTGACTCTATTGTCAGACACACTGACGTCCCCACTCACCAGGCTGAACAAGGAGAAGGTCACTGTAAGCTGCCTGTCGGGCACAAGGACTCGGGTCACTCTAAAGCAAGTACAAGTATGACTCCATCATTGTCCATGTTGGTGTGAATGACCTGAGATGTACCTCCCTGGTCTACATGAAAAAAGAAGTACAGGAGCTCTTTGATCATGTAGCCCAGGCCGGTATGACCCTGACCTTGAGTAGCATCTTACCCTCACCAAGAATGATGCCACAGTATAAAGACAAAATGATCAATTTTAACAACTGGCTAAAGTATTGGTGTCATTCAAAGGGGATCCAGTGTCTGTCAGCCTGGGATGACATGCTCGACAAGCCATGTTGCTTCGCTAGGGACGGCTTGCACCTGTCACCCCTGGGTTTTTGAATACTGGCTAAGACTCTTGCCTCCCCCATAGTGCCTTTTTTAGGCAAGGCTCAAAAGACAAACCCACCTCCATAGACAACACAAAGAAAAAAAAAACTAAGGGTAATGCTGCTCAACGCCAGAAGTCTAAACCTCAAGATGCACGCACTCGAGACTCTCCTCAGTATGGAGAATATCGATATCTGTGCAGTAACAGAAACCTGGTTCAAGGCTCCCGAGAGCACCCCAGCACTACCAGGCTATACTTCATACCATGCTTTCCGGCCCCAAAACTCGGACCGAACCACAAAAGGAGGGGGAGTATCCATATTTATCAAATATACCCACACCTCCAGGCTAGTGGCACTGCACAAAGCTTCGGAGACCATCCATGTGAAACTATCAGTGGGCAAAACTGCCTTTCAGTTTGTAGCCTGCTACAGACCACCCTCCCAAACACAGGAACCTCACTCGGCTTTCCTGAGAACACTGGAGAATATGAAGGTCTCTCCAAACACTATTATATTGGGTGACTTCAACTACCCAAACATCGACTGGGAAAACTACTCAAGCCCTGACACCCTCACCCAACAGTTCCAAGAATTTATAAACTCAAATGTTATGGAACAACTGGTCACCACTCCCACAAGAGGGGAAAACATACTGGATCTGGTCATCACCAACATGGTGTCTCTATGTTCCACACCAGAGGTATACCCCTCATTGGTAAGATCGGACCATAAACAAATCTCACTGGACATCCATATTCCATCCCCACCCCTAGCCAAGGAAACCACTGTGAAGAACTTCTCAAAAGCAAACTTCACACTTCTCAAAACTGAGGTGGAATCCTTCAAAGCCCCCGGGCCAGTGGACAATACGGCCCAAAATGCAGAATCCTTTACAAAAGCATTCTATGGACACCTACAGGAATGCATGGAGCATGCTATCCCAAATAAAACCAAGACTCACTCCTCCAAAGGCAGGAGACCTGTCTGGTGGACCCCGGCCATAAATAAGCTATACAACAGAAGGAGAAAGCTACTACATGACAGAGCAAAATCCCAAAAAGGGAAGGCGTCACTGATCAGTACTAGCAAGAAACTATGATCCCTCATAAAATCTTCTAAGGCCAGCTTTGAAAGAAAAATTGCACAAGACACTAAAGATAATCTCAAGGCCTTCTTTATTTATGTCAGAAACCTGGGAGGCAACTCCCAGATATGCTCTGAGTTAGTGCAAAATGACAAAAAATTCGCCGAACCCACAGACATTGCCAACATCCTGGCAGAAAGGTTCAGTGCAAACTCCCCCCCTCCCCCCCCCCCAAAAGAGCAAATGTCTATCCCAACAGAGTGTAGCCTTCCTGAGAATTCAGATGCACAGGTGAGAGCTGCCAAGCTAAAAACACAGCATCAATGGGACCAGACGGTGTCCCGGGCTGCATCTTACATGAGCTCCAATAAGAACTAAACTCTCATATAAAGTCACTGTTCAATCTCAGCCTTACTACAGGATATGTTCCCAAGGAATGGCGTACAGCAACAGTGGTCCCACTCCACAAAGGTGGTGCCACAACAGACCCCGGAAACTATCGCCCTATAAGCCTGACTAGCCTGGCCTGCAAATCTATGGAACGTATCATTATGGAAATCATAAACAAAGACATTGGGAACCTCCAGACACTGGATCCTACCCAATTCGGCTTCGTTAAGGGCAGATCTTGCCTCTTGAACCTGGTCAACTTCTTTGAAACAGTTACCAAAGCCATAGATGAAGGGAAGGTAGTCCACACAGCCTACCCGGACCTCGCAAAGGCCTTTGACACAATACCCCACTCGGGCATCATAAATAAGCTCACCAGCTTAAATATCAACTCCTATGTCACAAGATGGGTTGCAAACTGGCTCAGGGATAGAACCCACATGGTCAGAATAGCAGGTGCCATGTCAGACTCTAAACCAGTTACAAGTGGTGTCCCACAAGGCTCAGTCCTGGGACCTCTCTTGTTCGGTATATATTTCTCCGAGGTACAGGCTAAAACGGGTGGACTATGGCTAACCAAGTTCGCAGATGACTGCAAACTGGGTGCTATAATCGACTCTCCGACTGACACAAGCATCCTCCAAAAGGGTCTCACAGAGACGGATAACTGGTGCCAGAGCCATGGCCTAAAGCTAAATGCCAAAAAGTGCATAGTCATCCTCTTTGGAAAAAACGAAGTGCCCACAAATTACCACATAGGTGGTAATCCATTAAGTACGGAAGAAGTAATTAGGGACTTGGGGACCCAAGTAGTTAGCAATCTCTCCTTTGACAATCACGTTGCCAAAGTGGTTAGAAAGACCTTCTATATAGCCCACCTTATCATGAAAGGGTTCACATCTAGATCAAGAGAGGGAATTGTGTTCCTCTACTCATCACTTATCAGGCCCATAATTGAGTACAATGCCCCGTTTGGGATGTACCTTACCCAACACCTTCAGCAACTGGAAAGACCCCAAAAGTATCTCACCAAGAGGATCAAGGGACTCAAACAGATGCCCTATACAGTTCGTCTAAAGAAACTCCAGCTCTACTCAGTTGAGTACCGCCTACTCAGAGGCGATCTGTGTCTGACGTATAAAGCCATGTCCAACCCAGAATTAATGGACATGCTTCACCTCAGGAAATCTAAGTCTCTTAGAGCTACACGCTCCAGGGACCTGAACCTCAGCACAGAAATAAGCAGGACATGCTGGAGGGACAGATTCATATCCCAGAGGCTCCCCTCACTCTGGAACAAAATCCCAATCCATGTCAGGCAGAGCCCCTCACTTACCCTCTTCAAGAGAAATCTTGACGAATGGATGGGAGATCCTAAGTTTACCCTTGGGATCTCTTCTGTGTCGCTGCTTGACAGAGGTACAGTAAACAAACCTTAAAAGGGCTACCTTCTGTGACCTACTATACAGAAGCACAGTCAACTAATCTAAAAGGGTGGCGATAGCTAAACATACTCTGGCTAGGCTTATAAATGCCCTAGGGCAGATAGCCTAGTATCAACCTATGAACCTAAAAAAATTCAAGCAGGCATGGAAATTCCAGAATTTAAATCTTGTGAAAGCTGGGAATACATTACGTTTTGGGATATACAGGATCTATATGTTATTTAGTAGCCAGGGAAATCATCAGATGGGGGCAGCAAATATGAGAAATCTAGACAGAAAATGCCATGCCAATCTACCAGTTAAAATCTCATATGTACACTTGCTATTTGCTCTATGCCAAACTGTGTTTTCTTTTGAATGCAGAAAAATAGCTACTGATACAAAGTGCATGATTAAATATGACACTATCTTCCACATCACATTTTGGGAAAAGTAATAGGATATGGCAATGTCTTTTTCCTGTCTTAATAGTATTTAAACATGCTAAACAGTGATGTAACCATCACTTCTGACACACAATTATTTTAGAATATGTAATTCTGAGTATAAGTTGGATGCAAGTATGTAAAATATGTTTTTTTTTTTTGCAGATTTAGCATACAATATCAGTTGTAAGGGCAATATTATTGTTTTATATGCAAAGTCTCAGCAAGGAATGTGTTGGAAGGCATTATTATATTATTGTAGCATGTAAACATTACCACAAGGAAACAGACATTTTCTGTCATGCTGTGCCACATTTTTTATGTTGTAACTGCTGTGCACGAGGTTAACATTTCTAAAGAAGGAAGAGTAAGAGGATCAGTTTCCTGCACTTATCATCATAGGAACAAACAAAAACATAGTCCTATTTTTGCTTAAATGGAAAATAACAGTGGGTGTATTTAAAACAGGATTTTGTTTTCACAGAAAATAAGTCTTACAAGGAACAATTTCAGACACCTATATGCAAGCAGCTTTACAGGCATATAAGACCCAATTGCTGTGGTAAAATTAGTAAACCACTTTTGCAGCATAAAATAGTGGCATTACTGAAACTGTAACTGTTTTACTAAGAAACTTTACTTAAAGTAATGCAAGAAAACAAGTGAATGGGTACTGTTACTGTTCGTGTTAGATGCCATAACTTCTGTGCAGATAACTGTGTTCAAAAATTGATTCTAATTTGCTCCTAAGACATAGTTAGCATCAAGTACTTGAACAATGACCCTTTTTTAGAACTGTTTTACTGTTTTATGTTTCACAAAAATAATCTGATGCTATCAAAACAAATGTAGCCTCTTCTGGACAGGCTTTACTGGGAAAACTCACTCAACTTTGCCATAGACTGCTGTGAGGGAAAGGTTAGTTTGTTTGTCCTAACATTACTTTCTTGTAAATTGTATCACTTCATCACTTTCTTCTGTTTTGTATATTGCGGTGTATTTTCATTACATTGTGTTTTAATTGTATTATGTTTTCTTTTGCATTTTTAAACTAGGAAGGCAACCAGAGCTGTATCTCTTGTGAATCACACATAAATTAAAATTTGCTCCTCCTTCCCAGCCTTGTGCAGTCATGTTTTTAAACCCACTGTCCCTCTGGCTGCCCAACCTTTATGTTAATTTGACCACATAGTTCCTTCCCTCTCTGCTTTCATTGGCTATTATCAGCAAACATGCAAGTACTATCACTTCCCTTCAACTACTTAAATTTATTGCCTCTTCCACTGCATTCCATGCAGCCAGAATACTAAGTGCCCACTGCCATCCAATCTATCTTGCTTTCTTAAAATTAGTGTCTCTCCCCTTAGACTGCTAAAGCTTGAATTATCCCATCTTTCGTGTCAAACTGCTTAGTGTGCACTGCAACTCTTAGAATACAGTATAAAACCATTTTTCCATTTTATCTTTAAAATTGGCAACATCTATTCCAAGACCACCAGTCACTGGAGAGTCTGCATTCTGCCTCTCAATAGTCACCTTAGGATTAGTGCTTCTGTTTTACTCCTGGTGAGACAAGGAGCAGATGGACATTCTTTCCTGGAGACTGCTCACTACCAGAAAGCCTGAGCAGTCTCCAAGAAAGAATGTCCATATGCTCCTGGAGACTGCTCACTACCAGAAAGCCTGAGCTTCATATGTGCCATCTTGGAATTTGTGCAATTATTTTGCTCCTAATATAGAGAAGGAGCTGAAGGCATTGATACCCAGGTGTCACTGAGTGGGCAGTGATTATCTGTGTGGGACCTACCTGACTGGTTTGGTTGCTACTCAAGGAATCTACCAGGAAAAGGCTACAACATACCTATAGATCCCAGCATTGGTTGCTACTCAAGGCATCTACCAGGAAAAGGCTACAACAAACCTAAGGAACCCAGCATCATCTGGGACAAAACTGCTGATCACCAAAGAGATTGTGGACGGCTTCTAATCTTGGGCTTAGTGTTACTATTTTGCTTATGGTGAGAGAAGAAGCAAAAGGCCTTTTTATTCTAAAGGATAGCTGCCTCAACCAGTGCACTGTGCTGGTCCCACAAACTAGTACCTACCTGAGAAGAAAGAAAGAGGAGGAGGAGAAGAAGAAGAAGAAGAAGAAGAAGAAGAAGAAGAAGAAGAAGAAGAAGAAGAAGAAGAAGAAGAAGAAGAAGAAGCTTCTCTAAAACTTGAAAAATGCATCCTGCAGACAGGAGGACAGCACCCAAATGGTCTGCCACCCATCACTCCAACTCTTCAAGAATGAAGAGGGGAAAAACAGGCCATTCCTTCTACTGGCACACTAATCAGGTGGCCAGATGCATGAGATGCCCCCTCTTTACTCCAGCCCCAGCCATTCAAGCCACATTTTGTTGCCCTGCTCTCACTCCTCCTTCCTCACAGTTTAGTAAAAAAAAATCCTGTCTTCTTTTAAATTGCAGCAAACTGCTTGCTACAAAATGTAGCAAACAGTTCTTAGAGTTTATACCCTGCCTGCATGGCATGTTACAACTCTCAGGTTTTACTTAAAAAATGATTTTCTTTCACTTTCACACTGAAGCAAACTACTTGCTTCAATTTAGCAAGCAGTTGCTACAGTTAAGACCACAGACAGAACACTACAATACTCAGGTTTGACCACAAATGGAATACCAGCTTTTAAAAGATGGTTCTGCACAGAAGAGCAATAGGGATGATGGATGGCCAAGTAGCCACACCCTCTAACACTTTGCATCCAAAGCAGTTGCCCCTCTCATCCCATCGTAGTTATGGTATTGATTGTATTCCAGCAGTGTGAAGCTGTGGTGAGACCAGCACTTGTAGTAGCCAGGTAGAAGTCAATTCGGTGCATCCCCACTATTCATTATTCTTAGAAAAGCTAAACTGAAAAGTACAATTGTGTAAAATCTTACAATAACATTAGATATCCTTCTCTTTACTGCTGCAGCATTCCTTGCGTAAGTGACCTCCTGGCAAGGATAGCCCAATGTCTGGCCAGTACAGCAAAGCCTTCCATGGGACCAGATGACATCCCGGGCTGTGTACTACATGAACTACAAAATGAAATGGCACCTCACTTAAGTGTCATGTTTAATCATAGCCTCACTTCAGGCTTCGTGCCGAATGAGTGGTGCACAAATACAGTTATCCCACTCCACAAGGGGGGATCCACCTTGGATCCCAGCAACTACCGTTCCATCAGTCTGATGAGCCTAATTTGCAAGGACATGGAACGCATTATCATGGAACTTATAAACAAAGACATTGGCAGCCTTCAAGCACTGGACCCCACCCAGTTTGGGTTCGTGCAGGGCTGATCTTGTCTTCTGAACCTGACTGACTTCTTTGAATCAGTCTCCAGAGCCATGAACGACAGTAAGGTGGTCCACACAGCCTATCTGGACCTCGCCAAGGCCTTTGACACCATCCCCCACTCTGGAATCATAGATAAATGTACTAAGCTGGGCATTAATCCCTACATCACTCGATGGGTTGCCAACTGGCTTACTGACAGAATGCACACTGTAAAAGTAGCCAACTCCAAATCCAGCTCCAGACAAGTGACAGACAAGTGGAGTACCTCAGGGTTCAGTCCTGGGACCGCTCTTGTTTGGCATCTACTTCTCTGAAGTACAGGTCAACACTGAGGGACTCTGGCTAACAAAGTTTGCAGATGACTGCAAATCGGGAGGCATTATTGAATCCCCAAATGATGTGGATACTCTACACAAAGGCCTTACAGAAACAGATGCTTGGTGCCAGAGCCATGGGCTCAAGCTCACTGCCAAGAAATGTATAATTATCCCATTTGGGAAAAAACATGCACCCGTGAATTACCACATAGGTGGCAGTACATTAAACACTGAAAGTGTGATAAGACACTTAGGGACACAGATGGACAGTGGTCTCACCTTCGATAACCACATTGCCACAACAGTCAGGAAATCCTTCTATGTGGCACACCTCACCACTAAGGGCTTTTCATCCAGAAGAAAGGAGGTTATTGTCCCACTGTACTCATCCCTCATTAGACCCATTATAGAATACAATGCCCCATTTGGTATGTACCTCTCAAGACATCTGCAACAACTGGAAAGGCTGCAGAAATACTTCACTAAAATAATCACAAGACTAAAGCAGATGCCCTAAGCTGACCATCTTAAAAAACTCCAGCTATACTCTGTCGCATATCATCTACTCAGACATGTTACACTTAAAGAAATCCCAGTCGCTCAGAGCCACATGCTCTAGGGATCTAAACCTTGTCATGACAATAAACAAAACATGCTGGAGGGATAGGGTCTTAACCCAGAGACTCACCATACTCTGGAATAGACTGCCCATACATGTCAAGCAGAGTGCCTATTTGGCCCTGTTCAAAAGGAATCTTGACGATTGGATGGGAGGAAGGAAAGTCACCTCGGGAATCACATCAGTCGCCCTCCTAGACAGGGGTCCAGGGAAGTAATTAGTGTGGGAAGAAATAGCCAGGGAATTGTTATGGCTAGGCTTGTATAGGCCCTAAGGCTGATAGCCTAGTACCAACCTATGAACCTTTGGTATTTACAAGCATCATTCTTAACAGATATGTTACCCATGCAAGGCATAGGGCATACAGATGACAACCAACTTGAAAACCAACTTAGTTTATTATTAGTAAAAATTATACTATAATTAATTAGCATATTTGTATTTATATTATATTATATTCTATATAGGATGGGTGAAAAGTAAAGTAGTTATTTAAGAATTTATAATATATTATATTTAATTATGCCTTATTTTGCACTTTAACCCTGAACATAGTACCACTGTGACGATATATATTTGACTGTCATCTCTGATTTTTTACAGATCCTTACCACTTATAGATATTTTGATATGATTATTGTTTTATTTTTATTTCAGTTGTAGTGTATCTTTAAAAAATTTTTAACAGTTCTTTGGCGCCAAAATGTTTATAAATTGAATGAGTTTATACATTCACTTTCAGTTCTGAAGAAGACCATTGGATTTGGTTGAAAGCGCTAAACTGTCACATTCTTCTGTGTTTATTTTTATGTTGTGCACAGTCTTTCTATGTATTCACGAAATTCCGTGTGAGACTTTCTGCTCAAACAGGAAGTGTTTTATGTGTTTGCCGTGGTTTATGGTGTAGTGTCGTGATGTCCATTAAAAAATTGTGAGCCTATTCGGGTACCAGTGGATTATTGAAGTTTGCCCAGCATTTTACTCGACTAATTAGCAGCATTACGCTTATTGGTGTGGCCGAAGGTATTTTACTGTGTTGGTTCAGCATTTTTGTTACGATAAAGATGACATACGGATGCACACACCGCAGAACAGAAAAGTACCAGGAGGAACATAATGTCCATATGGAGCAAGAGGAACACCACCTACTACATATCCTTTCTCCCCTTTTCTCAGAACTCTTCATATTCCACTCTATCATTAACACATATCTCATCCTACCTGCATTATTACAATGTATATATAACCCAATGACTATGAAGTGTTTAATGTTTAAACTCTGTAAGGTATTATTTTTCAACAAGATTATTTATAGACTTAAAATGGATGTATATTATATATATTCATGTAATCCAATTGTATTTCTACTGTCTACTGTAATATTTTACTCTGTACTTGGAGCTTTTCTCCCCAGGCCTCAGCTGAAAAAGGACATGTGTCCAGTCGGATGTTCCCAGTTAACAAATATAAAATAAATAAGATAAAAATAAAAATTAAATACATAAATAATTATTTCAATATTTTGTGGCTGAACGTCCCCTTATACCAAGCCTTCATGGTCTACCTAAAATACATAAAGACTCCAAACATCCCCCGTTTAGACTGATCATAGCAGGTGGAGGATGGTTAACTGAACCAGTTTTGATCTATGTAGAAAAACAGCTGAGACCTGTTCTAGATAACTATGATCTAGTCTTACGTGATGCTGAACAATTTCTTAGTGATCTTTATAGGTTTCAAAACTGATGAAAGGCTTTCAGGGAATGAATATATGGTCAAACTAGATGTGACCTCCCTGTTTACTGTTATTCCCAATAATGTGGAGATTGAGTATGTATTTAATCTTCTTATTGAGAACAGTTCTTACTCTACTGAAAAAGTTGATCTTATCTGTTTTCTACTAGAAATGATACTAGAGTTGAATGTCTTTGTATTTGATAAGACATACTATCTGCAGACCTCTGACATAGCTATGGGCACCTTGTGTCCGAATAGCTATGCCAACTTGGTCATGGCTAAATGGGAAAGTAGGCATGTATTAGGAGCTTCTGGTTTTAGTAAGTATTTGTGTTTTTGTTGTCGATTTGTCAATGGCCTTTTTGTTTTCTGGAAAGGGGACTATTCACATCTATGGCATTTTGTGTCTTTTCTCAACAGCAGCAGTAGTTTTTTGAAATTTATTATGAAATGTTCACCTACTAGCATTGACTTTTTAGATGTACATTTGATTCGAGATGAGAATAGAAGATTTTTACTAGAATGCATAGGAAAGACTGCTATTGTAACTGCTACTTGCATCGTACCAGCATGCACCCCAATCATTTTTCAGAATATAGTTAATAGGCAGGTTCTTAGGATATCTAGACTTCATGACAGAGATCAAGAGTTTGAAAGAGTCTCGGAACTGGTCAAGTCTGAGTTTTTAGACAGAGGTTGTGAAGAGACAGAAGTATATTCAGCCTGTCATGCAGCTAGAAGCTATAGGAGGGGACGTGGTAAACCATATTTTTCTACACCTGTTTCAATATCAGAAGAGAGGGTTATGAGTAATACAGATAAAATGTCCTACTGTATGACCTATAATGTAATAGCACAGGACTTAAAGATATTATTAGTAAGAACTAGCACATTTTAAGAACAGGTGCGGATAGAGCCAAATTGGTAGGGCTGACACCTACTTTTATGTATAAGAATAAAAAGTCTCTGAAACATAGGTTATGCTATCCCTCAAACAGGAATATAGTAGCAGCCTCTCTCTGAAATTTTAGTACCAGTAAGTGCAATAGCTCTGCTTATTGTAAATTTACTGATGAAACTAACACTTTTATACATCCTGAGAATGGCAAGGCCTTTAGTTTTAAGGTTTTAGCTAACTGCAACACAAGACAGTTAGTTTATTTAGCATATTGTGTTGCATGTTTTGCTTTTTATGACGGCAAAACCAATAGACACAAGAGCATATCAAGGATCACTATTATTGTGCCTGCAAAGGACAACAATACAGTACTATTGGTAAACATCTTATTATGAAAAGTGATAGCCACTGGTTTAAATTTATGGCTACAGATGTGATCCAAGACAGCACGCGGAAAGGAGACTTGACAAATGAAACTGAGCGCAGGGAATTGAAATGGATGCTTTTGCTATCATCACATCGAGGGCTGGAGTTGAATGAGTTTGTCTCTCTGAAACCAACCCTTAAGGCTAGAAAGCTTAGGACGTAACTTTTATCTTCTTTTATGTTCTATACATACTCATATTTTACCCCTATTATTTTCTCAGCATTATCCTGACATGAACTAGAATTGATAATAGTTTAGCATTTTTTAGCAGTGTTTTTAAGTGACAGTGCTAGTTGGGTTAAGGAAATACACTGATTGGTTGATGTAGATTGAGACCAATTAACTCATTAACCCCGACTACCATCTCATAGCACCTCTGTGGTTACACCCGAGTACGCTGTGAGATGATAGTAACTGTATGCTGTCCCACCCAAGTGCCTTCTCCCAGCGCACATAACTTTGCAGTCAGATTGTAACTCCAATGTTGAAAATTAAGCTGAAAAAGTAACTGAACTTTGTCAGTTACCTTGTCAGCGTAAATTTCAGCATGGAGTTACATGGTGTTCATATTTAAGTTTTCGGAGAAAATCGGCTTGCAATTCAGTGTGTACTTTCCTCTTCATAGCAAGCTGATTTTCTATGCGCCCAATGACAGTCTTACAAGCCAAGCCACGACTTTCTTAACACCTCCACCCCCTGACCTAAAACTCCTTTGTTCTGTGCAAATAAATAGGGGGTCCACAGTAAAAATTCCCTTTCTTTTTCTGCCATTTGTGGAACTTACTGCTGGATCCCTCTATTTATCCTGCTGATAACTTCACGACCGGAGATCTGTCTGCGAGTCTTTTGCTACACATCATTTCCCCTCCGATCCAGATTAAGATAAGATGGTGCCTTGTTACACTCAGTTACTCACATGTAATATCACCACGGGAAAAGCTGTTACTATACTGATCATTGTTTATTGCAGTTCATTACTTTTTAAACAGTATATGCCATTCTACATATCTGCTGTTGGCTTAGAAGTACTGGACCACCCCAACAATCAATGTAATTTCCGATTCCTGTGTCAGCTCAGGAGCAGAGCTGTTATTTTACTTTATTCAGGTTGGATGACTAATGCCACTAATTTGAAAAAAACTCAACCAGAGAGTATGGCCAGGCTTATTTTTTTTAGAACCAGCATTGGGAAGTTTTATCATAGGAGACTGTCTTCAATGTACTGCTTTAAAAACATGGTTCTTCCTGAAACTACTCATCCAAGATGAATGCCGTTGCTGGGGCTTCAGCTCAGTATGAGCTATTTTCAATATAAAAAACATCTGCTAATCTACAAATCAGCCCACACGATTAGTGCAAATATCCTTCTAGTCACAGCTCTGCTCCCGAATTGACACCGCAATCGAAATTATGGTGATTGTTAGGACGGGCCAGTACTCAGCCAACAGCAGAATAGTTTCAAACTGAGTTACGTTGTAGGCACCAGCTTCCTTTACTTTTTGGTTATTCCACATATGTTCGTGAGCGTTTTTGCTTATGCTCAAAAAAAGTGTTTGTGTGAGTGTGTTTAAGTTTGTCTCTGAATATGTGTATGAAAGTAGACTGTATGTGTCTGTGAATGCAGAATAGATTGTGCATGTATGTAAGAGAGTGAACGGTTTATGAGAGAATGAACGGTGCGTGCATGAAAGCAGTTTGTATGTGTGTGAATGCAGCAGAGACTGTGTACAGATGTATGAGAGAGTGTGAGTGCATGCATTGAAGGAGAGAGTGAACGGTGTATGAGAGAATGAACGGTGCATGCATGAAAGCAGTTTGTATGTGTGTGTGAATGCAGTAGAGTCAGTAACCACTTGGTGCTATTCAAAATCTGTGTTACACACGGTTTATGAGTGATGGAGCTTTACATTTATTCTGTAAAATACAGACATAAAATAACATCTGTAACACTGAGAAAGATTAGGTAGGTGGTATGAGTATGGCAAATTATTAATCCTGTTCCCATAATGTCTTAAACTTGATATTACAACTTTAAGTCTGAAATTTGAGAAAAAAGGCTAGAGTAGATTACAAATACATCTCTAGCACAAAGCAAAACAAAACAAGAAAAACAAAAGTGCAGGGCAATACTTGTGTGTCAGATGCTGTTAAAGTTATTGACCCAATCCTTTACCCTGCCAGTGCCACTTATCAAGCCTGGTAACATGGCAAGATCTACTATTAGACAAGATCAACTCATTAACTGTCATGTCAACTTAATTATGTAGTCTTAACAACAGGACAAAAATCACATATAATAATTTACCATTTACTTAAATGATGCTGTACTTCAGCTTTGCATAAATTTTCATATCGCCTTCATTCTCTACAAGTGAGAATGTTGGCAAATGCATGTGTGCAGAGTGCAGTTTCAAATAAATAGTGCTTAAAAACATAAGCATACTGACCAAAATCAAAGCTATCACTGTTACCAGTCATGTGCATCTGTTTTGACCTCAGTCTGATATCTTGATTTCCAACACTGATTTAATGAACAATTGTGCAAGTGCCGTACATCTAAAGATGGACTGAAGGTTAGAAAAGAAGGTAATGTCCTAATGCAGTTCAGATAAATAATAAATTACACTATGCCTTCCACTCTATGCAATACAGTTTACCATCATTATCCTTAATCACAGGTGGTCGAGTCATCCTATGGTCAATGTACTTCCGCGAAAGTTGGAATGTCGAATTCTGGTACACCCAACATCAACACCAAGCCTCAAAACTCACTACCTCTCTAGACAAAGGAACAAGTGTTAACATGGGTCCAGAAGGGGGTGAGATCGGGTAGTTGGGAATGTCGGTGTTCGGCATTCCATCATTTGGGATGTAGGGCATTGTGCAGGTGGACTTGACTGCCTGTGATTCAGGATAATTATGGCAAACCATGCAACACAACCAGTGTAATTACTTCTCTTTATTTTTTTATTTATTTTTTCTTACTTTTTTCTTAATTATTCCATTCATATTTTCTCGTGTAATTGCCTCCTCAATTTACTAAGAATAGAGAAGGCTGCAGCTAGAGTATGGCAAACTATTCTCTACATGACACTGGTTGTGATCTTCTTACTCCCCTGAAGTAACAGGTTTTGGAAAAGAGACACAAATCTTAAGAAAACAAGTGTCAAATTCCCATAAGGTATTAAAGTAGATAGCCTTACAAGAAATGAATGGGCTTCAAACTTGTAAAGACAGGGCAATGTAATCTGTTTCTGACTCTTTTGATTCTAATACAGGAAGCCCAGAATATTAATGTCAGGGTACTTCATGACAAATACAACTTCTGTTTTTTGCAGCTGTCTGCAACTAAGTTAATGCCAGTGTCAGTGGTGCAGCAAGTGGTGCACTCTCCTTTGGCAAAGAAGGCTGTGGGTTCTATTCCCACGCCAGATAGATAGACTGTTAACACTGTTGCAGTGCAGCATAAGGTGGGTGCTGCACTTCTGAGTGTAGTGACTTTCAGATGGGAGGTTAATCCAAGGTCCTATTTGTCAAAGTTGGTAGTAGTTAAGGTGGACGTAAAAGATCCCATGGCACCTATTTAAAATATGGGGAAGTTCCTCAGTGACCTGGCAAATTTACCCTAATTATACAAGCACTACCTTGCATTTCCCCCTGAAGAGAGCACACTGTCCTAGTGAGACTAACATGGTCAATAAAGGATAAATAAGTACATAAAAATAAAACAAACAAACTTTATTTATTTATCAGTGGAGCTCTGTGATTAATGCACAGTGGTGAAAATCAAACTGCTGAACAGAACTGAAACAATATAGTTCTACTGCTTGTTATTCCTGATGCTATGGAGAACCTAGAACCTAGAAAAACACAATGTCAGCATTTCTCTTTCTGAGACAGCCAAACATGACTCTCATATTATTTTGCAAAAAAAAATGCATGATTAAACAAAACAAGTACTGGGAATGAGACCAGAGGAATTTACCACTGTCAGCTTAACACTGGTACATTAATATGTAAATTAATATCTTACTAGTCTCTATGTCATCTACGTCTTCCTAACTTTTGTTTAATATTTGCTTATATGAATTTCATCAGTTGTATAAGGCACTTTTTGTTAAAGCACAATAATAAAAGCTCTGCTGAGCCGAGATCAGCATAGGTTCATAGGTTGGCACTAGGCTATTAGCCTAACAATTCCCTGGCTATTTCTTTCCACAGTATTTACTTCCCTGGACACCTGTCTAGCAGGGTGACTGATGTGATCCCCGGGATGAATTTCCTATCTCCCACCCAATCATCAAGGTTCCTTTTGAAGAGGGCCAAAGATTCACTCTGCTTGACATGGACAGTCTATTCCAGAGTCTGGGGAGTCTCTGGGTCAGGAACCTATCCCTCCAGCATGTTTTGTTCATTGTGATGACAAGGTTTAGATCCCTGGAGCATGTGTATCTGGGGGATTGGGATTTCTTTAAGAGTAGCATGTCAGCTCTGGGTTTGACATGGCCTTGTATGTTAAGCAGAGATCGCCTCTGAGTAGACGATATGCACAGAAATGAAAATGGAGGTCTCAAGCAGTACCACCTCAATCTGCATTATATTGCCATGCATTAAGGGTGGTTCTAATGACACAAACACTGCTCCTTTACTCTTGCCTCCCAGTGTTTCAGACACTGGAGACAAGCTGTACTTCATTTCCAAGGTTTGTGGTCTACTGGAGGTCTTTGATGACCGTCTGAAAGCAAAGGACTAGTGTTGAGTCATAACCATATCTTCACATTTCCATCTTAGAAATCTCTCTAATCATTTTCTTCCACATTCCAAACTCCGTGTAGTGGCGCACACCCTCATCTCTTCCTAATCAGACTACTGCAATGCCCTGTACATGGGTCTTTTAGATACAGAACTTGTTAGCTTGCAATTGATCCAGTACTTTGCAGCCTACATATGTTTTGGGATATCCAAGTACAAATATATTACACTACTACTGCAAACTTTGTACTTGTTGATAAAAAGTGGAAAGCGCTTAGGTTCTAGTGATGGCTTATTTAGCCCTACATGGTTTAGGTCCTTCCATACATGAAACCTTCTGTGAAAGTACAGGCCAAATACACGAGAAGTACCCTTGCCCCCTTCATCTCAAGTCTTCCAGAATTTGAGCCTTTAGTTACCAAGGACCCTATGTGTAGAATTTGCTACCTGACTGTTTGAGGGAGTCCCCAACTCTTGCCAGCTTTAAACTGGCTCCAAAAAGCTATATTTTTAAGCAGTATTTCAGCTAACCTGCCCACAATTTGCTACCTGACACTAATTTACTCAAATACTTTTTTTTGTATTACATGGAAGCTTATGTCTACCTGTGGACACACTTTTACTGTTATATGTTTTACTTCATTTCTACCATACAGTTTGCTAGAACTAATTTTGTATTCATGGTTTTACTTATTTTATGTACAACACTTGGACATAAGCAATTTAGTAGAGGTTCGTAGGAGGTTACTAGGCTAACGGCCCTATGGCCTTTACAAACCTAGCCATGTTATAGCAGTGTTTCCTAATTGACCTTGGTTAGATGGTTGTTACTCACAAAGTGAGTCTATGATCAGCATAGACTGTCCCTGTCAATGAGGGACATAGGTGCCCCCCCCCCGGGTGAACTTACAGTCCCCCATCCAATTGTCTAGGATGAATAGGGTCACTGAGGAGCTCTGCTTCACATGAATTGGGAGTTTATTTCAGAAAAGTGGCAATCTCTGGGAGATATATCAGTATCGCCAGCATATTCTGTTAATGTCACAGGGCTAGGTTGAGATCCCTGGAGCAAATAACTCTTGTCCCATTTGATTTGCAGATGTGCTACCATATATTTTGGGCAATAATCCTGGCTCTGTCATTACTGTGCAGAATTTAGGTGGGAGGAAGTACTCAGTAATATGTATATGTTATACTATTTTACTGAATTACTATGATCTTCTCCTAACAGATGGTAATGAGTCTCTGTTATACCTGCACCAGGTAATATAATAAATGCCTGCCCCACAGGTTATGTGCAACAATTGTCACCTGTGTCTGAGCACGCAGAACTTTTCAGTAATGAAATGCAGGTCATTATCACATTAACAATACGTGCAGTTACAGTATAACACTGAGTCATTCTCACTTTTCAGGTTAAACTCTCAGCAGCTGCCACTGCTATTCACATAACTAGAAGTGATTATCACACTGATGAATGCACAAGCCAAATTTGAGTTTCTGTCTATGTGGAGTCATTTCCAGCACCCCCCCCACACACACACCAGTTTGTTTCTCTCATTTTTTAAATTTGTTGTATTTTGATAGGGAACATGTCAATGTGCTAAGTAATCCCTCATTTTGAAGACAGTGTGTGTATGCTGTACACATGTAAAAATATTACAGTCTGTTTAGAACTTAGATTATGAAAACTATGATTTTTTTTCATATTTTGGTAAATAACTTTGCTAGGGAAGATGTCAACATGCTAAGTAATACCTCATTTTAAAGACAGTATTATTACTTACAAGATGTAAAAGTAACAGTCTGTATGCTGTTCATGTGTACAGACATCACACTTTGTTTAGGACTTTGGTAATGGAAATTATGATTTTTTTTTATGTTTTGGTAAATAACTTTGCTAGGCAGTATGTAATTGTGCCAAGTGATACCTCATTTGAAGACAGTGTTAGTACTTACAACATGATAAAATAACTGTGGCTGTATTCTGTACACATGTGCAGACAGTCTGTTTAGGACTTAGGTTATGGAAATTATGATTTTTTTCATATTTTGGTAAATATCTTTGATAGGGAGCAAGTAATTGTGCTACATCATACCTCATTTGAAGACATTGTTAGCCCTTACAACATGGTAAAAGAACTGTACCCGTGGGCTGTACACATGTACAGATATCACAGTTTGTTTAGGACTTAGGTTATGGAAATTATGATTTTTTTTTCATATTTTAGTAAATAACTTTGCTAGGGAGCATGTCATTGTGCTAAGTAATACCTCAATTTGAAGACAGTATTAATAGTTACAACATGGCAAAAGAACTGTGTCTGTATGCTGTACCAATGTACAGATATCAGTTTGTTTAGGACATGGGCTATGGAAATGATGATTTTTTACATATTTTGGTAAATAACTTTGCAAGGGAGCATCTGAATGTGCTTAGTAATGCCTCATTTTGAAGACAGTATTGATAGTTTCAACATGGTACATGAACTGTGTCTGTATGTTGTACACATGTACCGATATCAAAGTTTGTTTTGGACAGGTTATGGAAATTATGATTTTTTTCATATTTTGGTAAATAATTTTGCAAGGGAACATGTGAGTGTCCCAAGTCATACCTCATTTTGAAGACAGTGTTACTCATGGTAAAAGAACTGTGTCTGTGTACTGTACACATGTACAGATATCATAGCTTGTTTAGTTTTGTAGGATTATGAAAATTATAAATTTCCAATACTTCTCATTATTATGCCCATATCTTTGCAAGAGAGCATGGTGATGACACAAATGATGGATCATTTTGAAGCTGAGATTGAGACACACCACTTGTACACTGATATGTAGCCTCTGTCTGTTACAGGTGATGAGATATGCTTTGTTTACTTATCAATTATGAGAAATATTATAGTAATCATATTTCTGTGAAAATCTCCTTAAAGGAGCATCACACAGTAATGGTTAAAGTATCATTTTAAAGCTGACATTCATACAAACAAATTAAATACAAATTGTATGGGTCTACATAGTACATTGACCAATATATTGTGCTTTGCTTTTCCAAAAATGTAAAGAATATGCACAATATCAGCATTCCTTGCCAAATATTTAATAATGACTTTGATACACACTATCAACATTTACACTGTTGGAAAGGTCAATGTCTGCTGAACAACTTTCGCATTTACATTTTTAGTCTAGCTCTTATGGTTAAAGAATTATGAACATTTTTTTTCTGTATGGTATTACAAATGGATTTTCTGAAAATGAGCTCAGGCTGCACTGTTGTTCCAATGGTGGAATTAAGCAGGCAGCTTTTTCTGAGCTGCTCCGGAGTGAATGAGTTAATTAATGTATCTTATATAATTGCCTGTGTTGCTGTTGAAGTATATGGTCTGATGAAGCAATCTTTTGATTGCGAAAGTGCTCACCATTCTTATTAAAGTTGCAGTTTGAGTTTTATTTGCGAGTTTTTATTTTTCACTGTTCATGATACTGTCTGTCATGTTTCTGTGCTTTTTTTGTGTACCTAGCCTGCTTTTACATCCACACACAGATTCTTACCAGTGTGTGCTCTTTTCTCTTCATATTGACTTTGAAATAGTAGCTAAAACTATTTTAGGCAATGCCAAGTTGAAAATACTTCTGACATAAATTAAAACCAAGAACATCTAAAGGTATTACTGCTCAATGCTAAGAGTCTAAACAAGAAACTCCACTCCCTACAAGGTCTCTTCACCCTAGAGAATACTGATGTCGGTGCAGTCCCTGAGTCATGGTTGAAAGCCACAGAGAGCACACCAGCAGTGCATAGCTATAATGCCTTCCACACATTTAGACCAGCTACTACACAGGTAGGGACTTAAGGAGAATATGTCTCAATTTAAATAAAAAATAAATACACCTGAAGGCTGGCCAAACAGGACAATGCTCTTGACTGTCTCCACATTCAAATCACCATAGGCAAAATCTCATACCACTTCCTTTGCAAGCTATAGATCCCTAACGACCCAGGAAACCCATAATATGTATTGAAGCTTACTGGAAACATTCACTGTCCAACCCAATACCATATTCAGGGATGACTTTAATTGCCCAACTATTACCTGGGAAGCATATGTAACACCAAGCGTGCAGGCACTGAGATTCCTGGTTTTGCAAACACAAACTCACTGGACCAGACTGTCAATACGCTGACCAAGGGCACATACTAGAAATGGTCCTCATTAATACAGCAGACAACTGCACACTCCCTAGTTTAATGTCCTCTTTGGTAAGATCAGACCACAAAACAGTCTCCTCTGAAGTAAAAATAAAACCCACAACCCCAGTTGACCTTGGCATGTTCATGAGCTACTCTAAGGCTGACTTCTTACTACTGAATGATAATCTGGCAAGATTTTAAGCCCCTCAAATGTTGAGAAGACTGCTTCCTGTGCAAAACTGTTCACAGAAACTCTACACAAACATATCAATAGCTGCATATGGGAAAAACCTGGAAAAAGTACAGAACTAATTTAAAAAACAATCCACGCTTGTGGAATCACTGCATCAATATGATGTGTAATAGAAGGAAGAAAATCATGGGAAAAATAGGATGTATAGCACCCAGCAGGACAAAAGTGCTTTCATGAAATTAAATGTACAACTCAAAGGACAAATAAAGTCTACCAAAGCCTAATTTGAGGTAAAGGACAGCCACAAGGCATTTTTTAGCTATGTCTGCAACCTCAAAGTCAATACACAATTGTGTGCATACCTCATTGTTAATGGAGCCATCTACATTGAGACAGAAGATATAGCAAACCTGCTGGCAGAGAGGTTCATAGGTAAGTGCTAGGCTATCTGCCCTTGAGGGCCATTTTAAGCTTAGTCAGTTTCCATTTTTCTGTTCAAATTAACTTCTTGCATATTATCCCTTAATTTTAGGAAGTTAGCTTAACCCATCCCATTCAGGTCTACTTTTACCCCCCCACACACACACCTCAGGAAATACCATGAAATGCAACTCCACCTACTGTCACTAGGAAACAGGTCCTCAGTGCTCTTTTAGACCAAGAACACTGCACCAATGGAGCCCAACAGCATCCTAAGGTGCCTTCTAAACAGTATGAAGCATGACCTATCAGGCCCTCTAGAATCACTATTTAACCATAGCCTCCATATAGACTTTATGCCTCATGTATAGACAATAGGAGCTGCAATCCATTTGCACAAAGGTGGGCCATCTTCAGACTCTGATAATTACAGACCCATAAGTCTCACTAGTCTCATATGCAATACCATAGAAAGAATTATCATGGAAATGATTAATAATGATGTAGGAAACCTCCAGACAATGGACCCAACCCAGTTTGGTTTCATCAAGGCCAGGTCATGCCTACCCAACCTGGTGGACTTCTTTGACAAGGTCACAAAGCAATGGATGAGGGCAAAATAGTCACACTGCCTACCTTGACCTGGCCCAGGCATTTAACACAATAATCCACATGGGCATTGTTGACAAACTCAGGAGGTTAGGTATAAACCCTTATGTCATCCACTGGATAGCCAGTTGCCTCATAGAACAGGACTCAGGAAGTTAGAACTGGTGAGTCTATCTCTACAAAGAGGCCAGTCACCAGCAGAGTCCCACAGGAATTGGTCCTGGGACTGTTCCTTTTTGGTGTCTACTTCTCTGAAGTCAAGGCTAACATCAAGGATCTCTGGATGACCAAATCTGCAGATAATTGCAAATTAGGAGCAGTTATAGAATCCCCCACTTAAACTAATGTTTTCCAAGAAGGGCTGGTACACACAAATAACTTGTGTCAGAGCCATGGACTAAAACTAAATGCCAAGGAATCCATAACAGTATTCTTCAGGATGTTAGCCACCCCCAGTAAAATATCATATTGACAACATACCTATAAGAGTCACCCCAGTAGTCAGGGACTTGGGGACACATAATTACAGTAATCTGGGCTTTGATCATCATGTGCCTATGGCAGTCAAGAAATCATTCTGTGTTGTGCAACTTATAAACAAAGGTATGGCATTTAGGTCCACAGAAGTTATTGCTCCACTATATTTGGCATTCATCAAACCTATCACTGAGTACAATGCCACCATTGGTATGTACTTAACCTGACACATCCAACAACTGTAATATCCACAGAGGTTTCTAATTAAAATAATACAGGGTATAAATAACATATCCTATGCATACCTTTCAAAACATTATCCCTGTATTCTGTCTCCTACAAGCTGTCGAGAGGAGATCTATGCATGGCATAAAAGGCACTGCCATACCCCACTCTGATGGACCTTCCACATACCCATAAAACAAGCATCACCCATTTTAAAGACCTAATCCTCACCTGTAATATAAATAGGACCTGCTAGAGAGATAGGCATGTATCCCAGAGATTACTTCATCTATGGAACAGGCTCCTCATCCATGTGAAGCAGAGTTCCTCTTTAACCTGATTCAACTGCAACTTGGACAACTGGACGGGGAACAGGAAATTCATTCCTGGTTTGGCACCTACGTCTCTAATGGACACAGGCAGCCTGTAAATGGTTCATCTCCCAGGCCCCTACTTGTAAATGTTTCATCTCTGAAACCCCTGGTAACACTTACTAAGGGTTCCAGAACTTGTCAGAGATTTGTTATACTGGCTAGGTTTAAAAAGGCCCCAGTGGTTATTAGCCAAGTATATACCTATGCATCTAATGTTCATTACTGCTGCTCAGGTAATATAATTGAAAGGCAAATCTGTTTTGAACTCAGTACATTTTAATTTCAAAAATAAGAGGATAGCATGCCAAAGAGAATGTAAAGCAATATATCCTGTTTATACAGTTGTGAAACTGCAGTGTACAATACAACAAAATCAATTGCGGGCAGTTGCCATTTTTTTAAAATGACATTATATCCCTTCTTATAATTGCTAGAATTTTTGATGTACCCTCTAAACCTTATTCTTGATGTTATATGCTGTACTTAATAATGACTTGGGGTTGTATGTGACAGATTATACGTGAGACACCATTCATTATTCTCTGTATCTTGTTTTTGTAGTTGCATATATCTGCTGTGCTGATAAAAGCACTCCCTGACAAGCATTCAGAATTATAGATGTAGCAGAAATTAAAATGCTTCATTTTAACAGACTTTAAGCAGTGAATACTTTTAAATAAACAATCCAGACTGTCTCTCGTGGCTTCAGGTGGCATCTGGTATTTGGTATGTGAATATGTAATAAAATCATTTCCTCATCTATTATATAAACAGTATTAATAGCAAAACTCATGTATTTTTTTATAAAGTCATGCATTCTGAAGATATTTCTAGAAAGTAGGTTCTACACAGAAGTGGTTACCAGTTTACAAAATGAATTAAGTAACTAATTAATTCATGGACTAATCCAAATTTGAGCTAAGCAACATAACCATGATCTGATTCTCTGGATGTAACTATCTTATTTGCTGTTGCACAATATGAAAAAACAAATATAAGCTCCTGCAAAAGTCTGCTGCTTTTAATTTTTGTACTCTGTGACCTCACAGCTGGCACTTTACTACACGAATCAGATAAATGACATCTTATAATTCCATAGGGTGATTTCATTCAGCATTCATTATGTTTCTGTAAGGCTTCCTCAATAAATTATTCTTGTCTGCTTCCTTTGCCATTCTTCACAAAAACAGGCCTGAATAAGGAGGTTGTTTCAAAGCAGACACAAGGTCAGGCTTGTTTATCTTACCATGTTTAGGATAGTCAAAACATAGGTAGTAATATTTTCCTTCCCGTGTTTTTGCATCATCTTCTTGTCCACTACAACCAGAGTCTCCACGTTCAGCTGTGCGTTCCTCTGTGACTTAAATAGAGAGCGCTTGTTCCTAGAGAGGTATTTATATTCATCTGGCAGAATAAATATGTCTTCTTTGGGAGGTTTAGGCATGTCTAGATAAAGAAAGAAAAAGAAGATCGTCAGTGAAGGGAAAGTACACAGACTGAAAAAAAATATTTAGAATTAAATGCATCCATTCACATTTTAAGTAGCTAAACATATATAGTAGATGACAACTTTGCCTGCTTTAGCTGCTTAATACAATTTGTTGCAATTTTTTTAATTGTCACAACTAATTCAGGAAGGAAAGTCTGAAATGTTTCCCTTCTGCAAAGCTGAATTTTGTTGTTGAAGAATGTAATGTGTAAATAGGGGTTCAAAACTGACAACAGCCATTTCTGCTAAGACTGAATGCATGTTGATTTAGATAAATAAAAAAAAAGATGAAAAGAAGATATTACTAGCAATACACCTATTTTAGATATGCTGTGAAATAAAGATAAAAGCTACTCATCAGCACAATAGCTACATTTGAACCTTTGACAAATATATGCCAGGTTTAGTCCCAAGTCCAGAAAATCAGAAGACTGGCCATTAGGTAAGGATCAAGTTTTCTAAGGAAGAATCCTCCCCAGGGAAAGGGCAGGATCACTATAACAGAGGTCAGGAAAAGGCAAATCAAATCTTGGTTTTCAGGATGGCGAATATTACATAGTTGTCTCTGATGCAAGCTTATGTACTATGAGAATTTCTGCGCATTAACGCTTGGCGAACAAAAACAGAAACACATAAATCTCGCCCACCATGTGAATGCAGATTCCTGATTTATACCGCCTTTGATTGCTAGTATGCTACCAAAGCTGGTTCTAACTTGGATCTTTGAAACACTGCAAAGGTCAGTCTACTGTCATAGCAAACAGTAATGATATGAATAATGATATATATTTGCAATTCAATAATGACCTATTAGTCATAATCCGGTAATAGATAAACATCAGAAGAGGTCCTCCAAATCTATGCCATGCTACCTTAACTTGACTGTATGCAAAACTGTAAAAAACAATACCTTCACATTTGTTATAGAACAATCTATAAAAATATTTTTTTTCCAAAATGGGAAACAGACATGCACATATACATACATCTAGTGTAAATATGTACATGTAATATATATATATATATATATATATATATATATATATATATATATATATGTATATGTATATATATATATATATATATATATATATATATATATATATATACATATATACATATGTATATATATATATATATGTGTGTGTGTGTGTGTGTATATATATATATATACATATATATATATATATATATATATATATATATATATATGTATATATATATATATATATATATTTAAGCACACACACACACACACACACACACACACACACACACACACACACACACATATATATATATATATATATATATATATATATATACATACACACACACACACACACACACACACACACACACACACACACACACACACACACACACACACAAAATATATATAGTACACACACGTTTACATAATGCCCATATATACATTTTCTTCAGCTGGCTAATGCAGTAACATACAACCAATATGCCAAATGTTGTTTCTCCTTGTGATGCCCCTGCATTGGTCCAGTAATCAAGGAGCCTCAATCCTCAGCACTAGCACCAGTGAGGGACATGCACATTGGGAGGATGAGAATTACACACACAGTAATGTACAATTTCCCTTAAGAGCACACAGAGATCACAGTCAGTCTGGGGCTGGCTTCTCCCTCTTTCTCCAGATCCGAGTAAGATTCCCAACTGGCACAGCTATAGGATTAGGACCTCAGCTGAGTGGTCAAGTAAAAAACCTCTAGCACCATCTCTGCCCAACCAGTGCTTCGTGTCCCTGCCCAAGTAGCTGACACACACACTTTGAGATTTGATTTATATACAAGCAATCAGACACTCCTGGGGAAGGCTGGCACAGGTTTTCTAGCTATGTCCCTTCTGCCCAGACTATAAGGTAGTACCAGCTGCCACCAACCACACTTTATCAGCTATTATAAGGCCCTTACCAAAGGGTGACCACTTCTACTGTGTAATGTTACTATTATTCAAATGATAATTGTGTCCAAGACTTTTAAGGCTATTTAATAGTGGCCTGTACAGTGTCACCAAATACATACACAAGTACGCTAAGAGCTTAAATATCTCTACACAAACCAGCCACAATTAAAATGTTTAAATATATTTAATAATAAATAACAAAAGAACAAGACAATACTCAATAACTCAACACAGTGACAGCAGAGTTCAGAATAACAGGAAATACTTTAAAATAACATTGCAGGACAGTCTCACATAAATATATAAAACACCTAAACTACTCTTTACTGTATTTGTATCTATCTCTACAAGAAATACTATACCTAAATCTTACTTACAGAGCCAGGCAAATGCAAGTGCTGAATGGATGTTTACAGGTCCAAAGACAAATACAAAATGCACAGACTTTCCTGAGAGATAGTTCTTAAATTAATAATACATATTACTGCTGGGTTAACTGGATGACATCACTATATGACACCTCTGTGTCAAAAATATTTATCTCTTAGAAGTTTTGCCTGGAACTGGAAGTCGTAAAACAGTTAAATACTTTTACTTTTGAAACCTGTAATTATTTCTGTTTCCAGACAATAGAAATAATCTTCTAGTTGTAGACACCCTGTCTCTTTGCATTAACTAACTTTATAGCACAGTCATAAACAATTTCAACTTATTTTCTCAGAGTTTTGCAAGTTAACTCTGTATGTTCCCACTTCTACCATGAAAACATGCATTTTGCATGGGTATATACATTTCTGTTCTTTTCCAATAGGGTCCACTGTAGTTACATTCTTGAAGCTCAGTACATAACATACAGTTTTCTTACACTGTTGGACATGCTACACCTAAAGAAATCCCAATTCCTCTGAGCTACATGCTCTAGGGACCTAAACCTCGTCACCACAATAAACAGGACATACTGGAGGGATAGATTCCTGTTCCAGAGATTTCCCATGCTCTGGAACAAGCTACCCATCAATGTCAAGCAAAGTTCCTCATTAGCACTCTTCAAGAAAAATCTTGAGTGGATGGGAAATAGGAAATACACCCCGGGGAATCACTTCTGTGGCTCTGCTCAACAAGTGCACAGGAAATTAACTTTCTTGGGTGGCATAAGCCAGGGAACCTTGTTGGCTAGGCTTACTTAGGCCCTTGAGCCGATAGCCTAGTACCTACCTATGAAACTATGAGTATAAGACAGTTACTTGAAGGCAGATTCAGTGAAAAAAGGCTGAAATTGTGTAACAGGAGTATAAGGCAGTTACTGGAAAGCAAATTCAATGAAAAAAAAGCTGAAATTGTGTAACAGGAGTATAAGACTGTTACTTGAAAGAAGATTCAATGAAAAAAGGCTGAAATTGTGTAACAGGTGTATAAGACAGTTACTGAAAAGCAGATTCAATGAAAAAAGGCTGAAATTGTGTAACAGGAGTATAAGTAATTTGCATGGAAGATGGACTATTCCTGAAACTTTAACTGGCCACTTCCTGATTCCCTAGACAAAGTTGTCTGAAAAGCATTGAAAGAGACGATCTTCTGCAAAACAACTCTTTCATTTCAAGACTTGCTACAAATTGTGAAAAACATACATTCTCCAGGGATAGAGTGATCTTGGAGGTGATTATATTAAGTAGTGGGGGAATGAATGATTCATTTCTACATAAGAGCATTGGGGGAGGGGGGCTTGCTCGACCAGAATAAACATGCATATTTCTGGTTCTTCATCAAATACTACTGTTAAGTTATATACCAGTACTTTTGGAAAACATTATTTGAATGCTGATTCAGTTAATTTTCACAGTATAGTCCTACAATCCTGGCACATCAGCTTTAAGGAGTGCCACAAGAAATAAGTTAAGAGCCCATAACCATTCCCGTAGCAGCTGCCAACTTTCATCTTACAGATGCTCGGGGTACTCGTAGATGATAAGTTCTATGGGCACTTGCAGAACAGGTTTCAGTGAGCTGAAGCAGAATTTAGTACTACACTGAATACGACTTCAAAAAAGGATACAGTTAGAAGCCAATCCAAATGCTATGATAACCTAGACTGAATTCTAAAACAATCTCCATTTTGTCAAAAGATAAACAATATTATATATAGATATAGATATAGACACAGATATATATATATAGATATAAAACAGACCATCTATTCCAGGGCTACCATGTAGATAACATTCACAAAGTACTATAGCAAAACTAAAACCAAAACTATGAAAAGACAAGAATAGTGAAGTAAAGGTAGCCCTACATAAGACACTGGTGTAGATTCATTTGAAATGTATTGTATTTAGCTCACTCATCAGGTTCAGCAAGTACAGTCTTCTGCTGGACAGAATTCAGAGATGATTTGCTAGGATAAGTATGCAATGGGAACTGGCTCTACAATCAGCTTACCGAAGAACTGGACCTATAGTCAATAAAGGAAAGAAAACTGGGGGAAGTGATCCCCTTACCATTTGAAAAGCCAGACACAATAAACTAATGAGAATTTGCCTTGGCAGAGGTTAACAACTGTCATGTGGCACTCAAGGCGATGTTATTAATTTGTATCTAACGAAACATAATGCCAACAGGAAAAAGGATTCACTGATAACAGAACTAAATAAACTCCGAAACATTTGTATTTGGGATACCACTGATCGGTTATCATGTTCAGAAACAAACTGAATCAGTACTTTGGTAATACAAAATCTGATCAATAAGATATATATATATATATATATATATATATATATATATATATATATGTATATATATATATATGTTAAAGTGTATGTATATGTGGACTCTTTGTCAAAATACATTCGACATGCATTTCGAAATGCGCTGAAACACAGGTGATCTACTGTATGCTGGCATTTTAAAAATCAACATACCAAAAAATCCACAAGACTGAAGCAAACAAAAAAAAAAGGTCTCAAAAGAAAATGAGCGCTAATTTAGACATACTTTGCCTAAATAATGGTAGTGTTACAGAAGGCTTTTTCTAAGTTAAGGTATATAGGAGGGGTTAGGGGCTAGGCCAGTGTTAGATTCATTATGCATTGGTAAAGATGGTCTGGAGGCCACATACCCATCCTTATTAATGTGTGCTAACCCTGCCTGAAGTCCTGTGATAACCCCATACCTACACCATACCTTAGAAAAACCCTTTTCCATAATGATACTACTGCACAAGACACTCAAATACACACCACACCACATACAGCAGCACATATGCACAACACTAAATCTGCCTCCTTACCTATTCCTTACTCTAACCTTACTGACAACATTCATGCATGCACACATGCACACTACTACCCCTAATACCAAAACTTTCAACATACCTGAAAGTTTCCCATACATACTTTATCCCATGCACTCGATCTTCCTTATTTTGACACCTGCAACACTCAATGATCAAAACTCCTGAGAAATTTCCCAAGCAGTTCACTCTGTTTAACAACTGAAGATTCAAGAGAGTAAATGACACCTAAATATCTTTATATGGAAACATTCCATATAGCTGAATGTCCATATTATTATGCGTATTTAATGTTGGCAGAAGTGATCAAGTAGTCACATGACTGCTTCTGCCAGCATTACTTTCTAGGAGGTCATAGTGCAGCAGAAAAGGGGAATTTGCTCCTTCTGTGCTGCTGTGTGAACTTGGAGTTGGTAAATATAATTAACAGCAGGTGTAGGAGTGCAAGGGGGCTTGCACCCCGCATAAAACATGATTTTTCTTTTTTTAGTTATTCTGGGTTTCAGTCATTTGGGATCAATGTTTTGCCATTCTCTGTTGTTGTACTCAATATTTCAATATTTTGAAGTACATATACATACATACGTGTGTGTGTGTGTGTGTGTGTGTGTGTGTGTGTGTGTGTGTGTGTATGTATATATATATATATATATATATATATATATAGTGGAGTGTGTGTGTGTGTGTGTGTGTGTGTGTGTGTGTTAGCCTAGTATCCTCCTATGAACCTATTATGAATGCTCTTTTTTTTTTTGCTCATGTTTGTAAACAGAATGACTCGATACTACTACCTAATGAAAATAAAAAAACACATGTAACAAGTGAAATAAAACCTGTTCCTTCCAGCAAAAATGAAAATTAATGCCTACTTCTACACTAAACTCACAGCTCTGAAAATGGGTAGCTAGCTACTCTGCTTGCTTACACTACCTTGAAATATGTTTTTTTGAAGGGGAGGTTGTAATGACATAGTACACACTAGGCTAGTTTTGGCGAGAGAAAGAATCGCACATATTAAAGCTGCCACTGCTCTGAGCTTACAGCATGTAATTTTCTGGGTGAGAATCACATACAAGATACACTGTACAGAGCAAGTACGGAGAAAAAAACACGGAAAATGCCTATTTGTGACTTTTAAATTGTAACACAACAAGGTTGCAGAAGTGCTGTGTTGCTGCACACCCAGCTGGAAGTTAGTGATCATTACATATGAAAATGAGCACCATCGCATGAATAAAACCAAGAAAATGATTGAGGGACATGTCAAAGTCAAAGAAAACTTCATTGTCATTCAGAACTACACAGCAGTATAACTGAACAAAATTACAATGCTTCGTTCTCAATTCAGGAAACAGTTGCACATATAGACAGGGAAAAATTAATAAAATATCACAGCAGAAATTTAATAAGTAGCAATTGATAAATAAAGTAGGGCAACAGTGACCCACACCATCCCAGAACAGGAGACAAGGAAGACAAGAAACAATATAAAGGTAATATTGTCAAAGTAAAATTGAAACAATATCAGCATATCTATGATTAGACTGAATAATTGCACAGTTTGTATATTGTACTTAACAGTCCTTCAGTGTGGTAGGTGCGCTACCTTAGTATTGTATTTAGTTATTGCACATCCATAAAATAAGCCCCTTGATAGGCTACTTATGTAACAGACGTCATGGTTCATTTTTCCAAAGAGTTCAATAGTCTGACGGAGAGAGGAAAGAGACTGTTTTTTAGTCTGGTGGTCTTACAATGTAGGCTCCTGTATCTCCTGCCAGAGGATAGGCAAGTGTACAGACCATTGGCAGGATGTGTTGGATCGCTGGAAATCTTTTTGGCCCTGTTGATGCACTGGCATTTGTGTAGATCTTCCAGAGGTGTAAAATGCCTATTTAAACTATTTATGAAACAACAATTGTGATTTTAAATGATTTTACAACACAGCAAAAGGGCAGAATTAACACAACACAAACCACTGTGTTTCTTCAGAAGCAACACTGTCTCTGCTCAGACTGTGTGCTCCATCCACTTTTTGCAAAATGTGTGTGTGTGTGTGTGTGTGTGTGTGTGTGTGTCGCAACAGTGGAACTCCAGTCCGCTAATGATTGGTAGTGGATTTTTACGTACCGGGTTACCAGCCCTGATGCACAACCTTCAACGAAGGCACGCCCCATTCACATATGCCTCCACACAGAAGACGTTCTAGCTGAGAATCGAACGGGACAACGTCTTGCTATGAGGCGACAATGCTACCGCAGCAACACCACCGCAGTTGTACAAGTATTAGAATCAGAGGTCAAATTTTGCAAGTAAAAAGTTCACAGTTCCAGTTATACACAGTATATATGCACATATCTGTTCTCAGATCCCACAGTATCAGCTACCTCATTTAACTACTACAGAAAATGTTGTCTCAGTCTTCCTAAAAGAAGAAATTTTCATCTGTGGGTGCTGATAATACACCAGGTTGCTTGATTACAAGTGCAAAATATGGCCTGTCTGAACCCATCCTTAATCACTTTAATGTAAGTCACTGGCTACATTCCTGAAGCCTGAAAAATAGCCATTGTAAAGCCATTATGTAAGGGTGGCTCAAAAATGGAGCCTCGTAACTACAGACTCATTATTCTCATCAGCCTGATATGTAAAGCTACAGAGCTACTTATCTCTGACCTCATTAACCTTCGCATTGTCAAGCTCTTAAACCAGGAGCCTCACTGATTCAGCTTTGTCAAAGGAAGGTCCTACCTCTTTAACTTCATTAATTTCTTTGAAAAAGTAATCAAACAAATGGTTTGTGGTTATCCACCACATACAAACATATCTGGATCTGGCAAAGGTTTTTGACACTATTCCCCATGTAAGCATTATTGATAGACTTGTAAATATGAGTCTAAATCCATATGTTGTGCATTAGACAGCTAAATGTTTGGCTGAGAGAACCCATTTGGTTAAAGTTTTAAGTGCCACTTCAGAAAGCAAAAATGTTACTAATTGTGTACTACAGTGCCCAGTGCTGGGTCTACTCCTATTTGGTATCTGATTCTTCAACCTTCAGGCCAACACTACTGGTATATGGTTATCAAAATTTACAGATTACTATAGGCTGGTGGTGTTATTCATTCATTCTTGTAACCTTCCACTGACTCACAATTGATTGCTCCAACATGGGTTAAACCATTTTTTAACAATCGATACAAAGACAATCATCTCACATTAACTGTGAAAAATAAAGCATAGTTTATTTTGGTAAATAAAACATGTTTACATTCCACATAAATGACACCTCCCATCAGTCATGGTCATGAGGATTCTAGGCATTCTTACGGATAATCCCTTATCATTTGACAATCATGTCTCCACCGTAGTTTGGAAAGCCTTCTACCTGATCATATAATTTCCACGGCATCTCTACCAGATTCAGGGAAACATTAATTCCCCTTTACTCATATCTTATCAGGCCTATTATTAAATATAAAGCACCTTTTTGCATGTGTCTGTCTAACCATACCACTTAACATTAGAGATTCATAACTAAAACGATCAGCGGCATCAAAAATCTAAGTTATCAGGCCTCTCTCTCATACTCAGTCTCTTACAGACTCCTCTGTGGAGATCTGTGTCTAGCCCTTTGAGCCATGAAAGATCCAATGCTCTTCGAATTCCTATTCCTTCAGAGGACAAATGTTACCTCAGATACCTGGTTAACAAATATCAACCTTCATCAACAGATAAATAAGACATGTTAGCGTGGCAGATTCATATTTTAATGTATCACTCGCTTCTAGAACAAACTTCCACTACAAGTCAGGCAGAGTAGCAACTTTGATACCTTCCAGGTAAACCCAAATAACAGAATGGGCAGCCTCAATTCCTCTCCTGGTCTATCTTGTCTTGCTCTCTTTGAGGCTGGAAGGAACATTTGAAAAATGGACATTGTAGGGTTACCATCTGTCCCACTTTGTGAGGGACAGTCCCTCCCTGGGCAGGTGTGTCCTGCAAAAAAATTGTAAAAATGGCAAATGTCCTGAGATTTTAGGATAAAATGATTTCCTACATTTTATGTAATAGTTGCATAAAACAGTTATTCTGTATCTGAAACACCTAAATGTCATAAGAAACAGAATAAGCAACTAAAATGCTACAAGAATAAGCTTTTATTTAGGCAAAAAAGTGAAGTTCTGTCCTTTGTACTGGCCATGGGTATGTTTTGGCCTGCAAAATCTGATGTTTATACCAACAATGTCCCACTTTGGGCATTTGAAAAGGTGGCAACCCTCTGGACATTAGCTAGGTTTGTAATGATCTGCAGACTAACTGCATTGCACTTACCTATGAATTGATGACTACTAACGTCTCTTAGTTCATAGGTAATTACTAGGCATTCAGTCTATGATGTCATCACTGAGCTTAGCGCAAATTCCCAATTGCCTCTAAAGCATTGTCTGGTTAAGTGACTTGCTCTAGGTCAAACAGTAGGCAGATGAAAGCTGAGGGAATCAAACCATGCACCACAGGGAATAACTCATTAACAGCTCAGCATCTTAGCACTCTGCACCATCTGCAAGATAGCGATATAGTATTTCTGTCTACATTATCATAATTTGGAGGTTGAAAGCCCTGCAGCAACAGAATTTTTATAAGCCCCCCCCCACACCCCATTTCTCTCAGACGATATGGAGTTAAGTACACAGGTGTAAGAGGGCAAACATCTATATACGTAAGGGGGTAGTTAGAATAAACAAGTGGAGGGGTGCATGACTCCACATGCTGAAGAGGTGCAGAGAGATTACCCCTGCAGAAACATGTTTAAATTCTATTTTTTGTTGTTTTTAGTAAAACTTTTTTTTTTTAATTTTCCTTTCAGTGAATTACATTAAAGTGAACTCTGTGTCAAGAAGAAGCATTAAACTTATTAGTGGACCAGTGAAACCAATGACACACTGAGCATTCGATGAATCATCACACGAGAAGGCTGCAGTACAGACATTCACTCACCTCTTCTATACTGCATGTTTGTGGGCAGTGGGACTTGTATGAATCTGCCTGATCAATAATCATAACACACAAGTGTGTAAATGAGTAAACTGTATGCAAAAATCTATATGCTGAACTAGTAAGGCAACAGCAATTAATAGCACTTTGCAGATTTCACATACATTTAGGAACTTGTTTTAATCATGCAGTTATTAGGCTTTTATTGTATTTATGTTGTTTTAATCTGCCATTTTGTTCATATTGTTAGTGACCCTTAACTGTAAAATACCAGGTTAAAGGATTTTAAATATGGTAAAAAGTGTTGCCTGTCCACGAAGACCAATGCTTTCCTGGTATTATAATTAGTGCAGTGAATGCATTATTTGTAATGTGATATATTTGCTCTAAATTCATTTTTGCTATACCTCTTATCTGACAATGTGTAACATTTGTGGTATTATTCATGTCTGGTGAAATGTTACAGGTCTGTTCCCAGGCAGTTTAGTTCCAAGGATAAAACATGGAAAATATGTATCCTTTTAAATTTCTTCATTCCTGGTACCCACAGTGGCTCTCACTCCAATACCTAGGGCTCACCCTTGTATAAAACTGCCTTCGATTAATTTTGTAATTATTCTGAGCCAAACTTCAAAAGGGCCTATTATCTTCCTTGCCGTTAAATGAAAGAAATGGACAATGAAACAAGTTATACTTTTTTTCTGAAGAATACTCCATATAATAAAAAGGTAAACATTTGTTGGCTATATTCCTGCCCCAGGGTCTTAACACTGATATTGTAGGGGAACATAGTGGCAACTCTGATTGCTTTATGTGCCTTTACAAAGAACTGTCAATTGGCAACAGGACTTATTTGGTTCAACAATCCCAGTCTTTAGACCCCAGGCTCCTTTTGCCCTAATGAAGGGTGGGAGTGGTCAGGTTCAACATCTAGAAAAAAGATCCTTTTCAGGCTCACAAGTTTAGACAGGTAGCAATCTGGATCTTTAGGTAACTACTTTCATCCATCTATGTAGTATTACCAAGAATTTATCATCGGTACCGAAGATGGTTTTTAAGTGCCAAACAAGTTCTCACATGAATTTCAGTGGTTGTCTGTCTCATTTTTAACTTTAGTATACTAAATCCTGGGTGGCATGGCAGGTGTCAGGATAGCGAATGAGTAAGACTGTCCTTCCTCTTCCTCTTTTGTGGGTATAGCTGCGTACTTACCCTTTTCTACTTACAACTCCAAATTACTTTGGGTCAGTCCATATCTGTGCATTCACTCATAATGGCTCAGCCACTCACACTGATTCAGAAATGATGTACAATTCTTAGTGATCTATTCAAACAAGCTGTACAACACAGTGTTTTTAAGCATTTAGATGTGAAGATGGAGCCCTGGATTGATACAAGTTCTTTAAAAAAACAGCTCAAATAATCCAGAGGAAGTAGGTAGCTATCAAAACTGACTTTCCTACATTCCATAGGATTAGGACCTGTAGTACTGATGGCAATACCACTTTTCTTTTCCCACTTATATCTGTACAAGTGTTAGTGTCAAAAGACAAGAATTACAGTACATATGTCAGTGTTCGATTAACATACATAAATAATTATATGCTAAACTTCCAGACTTGTTTCCGTCAATGGCGTACAAGTATCTCACTCGGCAGCTACAGTATAATGCAGAAAAATTACAGAATTAGGCCATAACAGTACCAGAGACACATGACATGAAACGCTCTAGAAGGATTAAGAAATGGGATAAGAAGAAGGTCACAATATGCCTATTACTTACACCTCTTAGACTCCACTCTGTTTATGACAGACACAAAACAGTATCATTTCTCACAGCTTCATATTAACTGTAAAACTGTTTGGGGTGCAATGTAATTTCTTCAGTGTAATTAACCCAGTAGGTAACATATACACATCTGGATTCAAAAGTCGAGTTGCTAGTTGCTAGACAAATGCAGTCACTTTATTTAGGTCTCAGTGCTGACAAGGCAGTAGAGTACAAATAAAATGGGAGATGTCAAATAACTGACAAGCACTCTATGAGATGGCATGCTAGCCTCAAATTCCTCTGCGTATCAAATGACACCACCTACTGTAGAAGTAAAAGATTCTAAAACACATTTTAATGAAAATAAGAATGTCCCTAATATGATAAGGGACACACTTCTGTTGCATCTACATTCATGCAACTCCTTCCTGAAAGACGCCACAAAGAAGTAAAAAAAACAGTTAGAAAAAAGTCAGTAAAAATAAACAAAATAGTTGTATTGCTTGGTCCTACGCTTTCATTTATGTTCATTCCCTCTGCAGTCTTAAACTATCTAGGCAACATCTGATTAAACTGTGCGGCATTTTATGAATGAAGATGAGGCAAAATAAGGAATGGTAACCTAGGAAATATATGTACCCTGCATAAGCTGTTCAGAAATCCACACAACAAAATAATTCTTCACAGCCTAGCAGTAGTATGCCTTTCCTGTGATAATTCATTGGTTTTTACACTACAATACAGATGGATTTACACTGAAATGTGTGGTTTCCCCATAATTCACAAAGGCACAGAATTCTAATGAGAGGTAATCTGCAGGCCTCTACCCACCCTCTCTGAACTGTGTTACACCAATGCCTGTGTGATTTTGAATGAATGTACGCCACCACCTGTGAAGCACAAATTGCATTAAGCTCTAGCTACATTCCAGAAGTGAAAGAAAGATTAATAGCAGGTCATTTAGAAATGATGATTGCCCTTACATACATTTCCGACGCCTTCCACAGTAGTGTTGTTTCTGGTTACTTCCATTCTTGAGGTCTTTGTGATTTTGCCTCTGGTGGTTCTGGTGTTTGATATCATCAGGTTTAAATGCCCTTGGTCTCTCAATCATTATCACTTCGTTATTGATATCCTGAGGTTTTGGTTCAGCAGCCCTCTTGTACAGGATATGTGGGCGTTGCCCATCAGGTGCAGTGTAATTCTGGTTAAGTGCAACGTGCTGAGGTAATGGTTTCAGTATGTAATCTGCTTCTTGTGTCCTTATTAAACCTGACTAGAAAGAAAATAAAAAATAATCACAAGGGTATACAAGGTAGCCTTTGGAGATCACAGTCATTCTGGACAGGATATCTGCTGCCCCATTTAATACAAACTGATTCCTAACAGCACATCACTATATACAATGTCAGAGTCCAAGTTCCTAATACAGTACATCTGTTTCACAATACAGTATATTAACTGTCCCTATCACAGAAGGTGGAGATTTGGACATGCTTTTTACTTCTTCACTCACTGCCTGTTACTTTCACTTGCATGAAAACAGAATGATCAAACTATAAAATGATTACAAGGAAACACGACAGACAAAAATAGGCAATATTGTATTGCAGTACCCACCCTGTCAGACTGTGCAGAAGTGGCCATGGCCCTTGTGATTAGCATAACAAATGGTTGTGATGTATGCAAATGCAAATGATTCACTGCCATGCAGATTTGCCAGTGACATCATGCATACATTGGTTGTTGATTGACACATATGTAAATCACCCCTGTACATGTGATTTGTTGCTTGACAAGTTGATTGACACATAAGTAATATATAACATATATTATACATATAAGTATGTTCTAATACATGCAATGTAAGCTCTAATACAGTTTGAGTAATGCAGGTCACTATATAGTAATCTCATATTGGCATTCTTGGCATTATTTTTTACACTGATATGTAAGTGTGGCATCTGTTAAACACACAGATGTTGGCAATGTTTGTAAATGCTGGACATTTGTACTGTGTATGAGCAATTCAATTCTGTTACATTTTAAGCTTAATACTGTGGATGAAAATATGAAATTACAGTTGGGGAATGGGATTTCTGATTACTGCGGTGGTGTTGCTGCGGTAGAGTTGTCACCTCACAGTAAGACGTTGTCCTGTTCGATTCTCAGCTAGAGCGTCTTCTGTGTGGAGACATGTGTGAATGGGCGTACCTTCATTGAAGGTTGTGCATCAGGGCTGGCAACTCGGCACGTAAAAATCTACTGCCAATCATTAGAGGACCGGAGTTCCGCTGTGGTGACCCCTAACCAGGAAAAGCCGAAAGACACAACAACAACTGAGAGAGGATATGATAAAACAAAAGTGAATAAGCTCTGTGATGAAGTTAAGGAACAAAGGAAAACAACAGTTAAACATATCTTTCCAGCTGAACCAAAAGAGGGATGTACTACTAAGCATGCTCAAAATAAAACCAGATGCATGCTAACTTATAATAACAATACCATAAAAGTTAAGAACATAATTAGTAAATAATGGCACACTTTACAAGATGTACCAGAAGTGAACTTAAACAATACAGATATACCCAGCTTTGTATACAACAAAAAAGTCAAAACCTGAAACATTTGTTATGTTATAAAGAGCAAACACAAGTAAATGGTTATTATAAAACAAGTAAGAAAGGAACATTTACATGTGGTAGGTGTATTTACTGTAGTTTTATCAGTGAAGATAATATATTTATTCATCCCATAACTGGTATTATTAGTTTAATGCATATGGTAATGGTGAAACAAAAAAACTTGGGTACTTAGCAAAGTATTCTTTTCACGCATACTATGCAGGGAACACCAACCAGAAAGTCAAAGAACGTATTGGAAATCATTTGTCAGAAATTAAAAGAGAGGTGCTGACAAATGCTTTATGTAAACATAAGAAAGAAAAAGGTTCTAATCATGTTTTTAAGTTTTCTACTTTTAAGGTTTTAACTGACACAGTATGTGGTGGCAGTATTAAAGAGCCTAGGTACACATATAGCACTGGGTTTAAATGGGAGTGTTTCTTTAAACCCCATGCTTAGAGAATTTCAGAAATGAGTAGAATTAAGTAAAATGATCATATGACTGTGAAAATGATACATATGCTAGTTTGTGAGTTTGTTCACTCATTTTGCCTGAAGAAGCTTGACTAGGCGAACGTTTATGAATTTGCTTTTTTTCATTTTGTATGTTATTAAAAGTGTATTGTGAAGAGCGGTCTGTGGTTCCAGTGTCTTTTTGTTATTCTGTTCTGAAGAAATAAATCAATTCCACTAAACAACTCTCCTCAGTCTAAAACTGTAGCCAGAAAGGGGTTTCACACAGGTTCATAGCACAGTTGAACTTCACTCCTAAGTCTCCATAATGATTTATATTCCAAATCAAACTACTACCTCCCAGCCAAAGACACATGTTTTCCATAAGTGCAGCAGTCCTCAGGCAATATGCACGCAATAACGCCCAACAAGGTGTGTGTTAATGTCTAATTAATGCCTAATGGGCTCTCTGTAGTAAAGTGTTGTGGTTTACTTATTTATTTTTTAAGTACATTATTATTTTTTATATATTTAATGTATTTTTTATATATTATTAATGTAAAACAGTTCCTCTGCTTAATGTTTCAAACTTGCTGTAGTATATGTTGATAATGGAGGATGTATTTTACATCCAAAATATAAGCCAGGTATTTATTTTTTAGGTCCCTTACTCCTAAAACATTTGGTTTATTGCCAGTCATTTGAGACAGAAGTTACATTTGTTTCCAGTATTTTGGCAAATTAGGTGATTTGGTCTTGGTGAAATGAAAGTCAGTCAACTGGGTTTTAGGTGATGTGACGTAGACCCATATATATATATATATATATATATATATATATATATATATATATACACACACACACACACACACACACACATATATATATATATATATATATATATATATATATATATATACACACACACACACACACATATATATATATATATATATATATATAGATATATATATAAATATCTATATACACACACACACACACATATATATATATATATATATATATATATATATATATATATATATATGTATATAGGTATACGGTTACCTATCAAAACATCTACTCTTCATAACATCTAAACTCAAAACATAAAGACCATGACATCTAAACTTCAGAACATCTAAAACTCATAACATCGAATCTCAAAATATTGAAAACTACAAAGCAACTATAAATAAAATCCCACAATGTTTTTACTATGTTTATGCAGGGGGGCAAGCCCCCCTGCACCCCCCCATGTAGGGGGATCCATCCCCACACCCCCCTTAAATTAAATATAGCAACTTCAAGGTCGCACTACAGTGGGGGAAAAAGTTAATTTCCTAACCCCACATAGCAAACAGTGTGTGGGATGTTATTTATAATTGCTTTGTAGTTTTCAATGTTTTGAGATTCGATGTTATGAGTTTTAGATGTTATGAAGAGTACATGTTTTGATAGGTAACCATATATATATATATATATATATATATGTATATATACATATATATATATATATATGTATGTATATATATATATATATATATATATATATATACACACACACACACACACACACACATATATATTGTATATATATATATATATATATATATATATATATATATATATATATATATATATACACACACACACACACACACATATATATTGTATATATATATATATATATATATATATATATATATATATATATATATATAAAACTTAACAGATTTTTATTAAGTTTCTTCTACCCATTTTGGTCCTCCAGAGATTAGAGGACCAGTCTGTGAAATCTGATAACATATGACCTATTATTTAGACCACTGATCATCGAAGAATCTCCTTAAGGCCACCTTTGGATCTTAATACTTTTGTAGGAAAGGTGTTCAACACTGGATGCAGAATTCCACTGAACTTGTCCCAAATGTGTCAGTTGCATTAGATCACAATTTTTTTTCAGCATGAAAAAATGAGGACTATGAACTAGTCTGCTGTTTCCATTCTTCACTGATTAAACTTATTTTACTTCCCTTCAGTCAGGTCACTCAAGATGTCCTTCCATTTCATTGTTGCAGTATTAATTACATTACTATTTATTACATTAGGGATCCCCTGCCAAGGGTGGTTTGACATCTGGCCAATACACCAAAGCCTTTAGGTTACTTTAATGTACACCGTACATCACATGTATGCTCCTTGTCTAGCTTAGGGTATAAAGGTGACATCCAGATGTACTATCCTCAGAACATCTTTGCCGCCAGTCCGAATGGCATTGCTTGATCTTTGGTCTGAATGCCTGTTCCATTGCTGGTTCACCAAGCTGTTACAGATAAGTGCCCCATTGGGGTTCTTTTTTACTTATCATTTTTATTGTTGCTTGTGGGGTTTCATATCATGTGAGAAGGGTAAATGCGAGTGTGGGAGAGAGATTCCCCATAAAGACCACTATGATCAGTGTCTTTTTTGCCTAGGTGCCTCTCACAACCATTTTTCAGGCTTTGTACCTAAAACCCTTCTGAGTAGACTATCTTCTTTAGTGCTTTATCTAAGCTTCTTGCAAAAGACACAGTGGAGAGTACTTCCCACTACAAAGGAAAGCCGTCAGTGAAGAAGAAGTCCAAAAAGCCTAGGCTGGAATTTTTTTCCATCCGCCAAACATCTCTCCATAGGTGAGTGAATGCCCAAAGGTTCACCTGGCTTTGTTGTTGGATCCTTCTGCCTTGACTGGATTGGATGCCGGCAGGGATCTGACTTTAAGTACATCCAAGGAGACTTTGCAGAAGTCCATTTCAGACTCTCAGGGGGAATCACAGTTGATTATTTCTGAGGGGCCTAGGGGGTGTTCCTCAGATATTAGTCAGAAAATAAGTCCCACTAGCATCATTGAATGCCGTCCTGGTTCAGAATTTTCCAAATTGTATAAGCAGAAGTCCCACTGAAGAAAAGGCAAAAGACTAAACATATTCCTCCTGCTCCCAAGGATCCACAGACTGAATGGTAGGCCTTCACTCAGGGTTTGTTTATTGTTTTGATGGCACTGAAACCAGGAGTTTCTGTGTCCTCTACTCCCCAAAAAATACCCAAGGAACAGGACTCTTCTGAAGAGGAGCTGGATTTGGATGAGTAATCCCTTGCTTATTCTTCCCAGATTCATTCTCCTTTGGAGTATGGGTCTAAGGAAGATGAATCTACCAGTCTTGATACTCCCTTTCAAGACATTACTTTTGGGGACACAGTCTCCAGGATGGTGGAGTTCTTTAAATGGGACTGTGCTCAGGTCTCTGAAGTACATAAAAGATACTATGAGTTGCTGCAGATGGACTCCCCTAAACATTCTGCTGTTCCTCCTGTTTGACTGCCTTGCTGGATGCATTTTCCAATGCTTCTAAGGCTTCCAACTCTCAGCTCCTTGATTCAAAGAAACCTGATAGATTCTATAGGGTGCCTGAGGACTGTAATTTTTGTGCAAGAGTCCTGCTTCTGACCCCTCAGTGGTGTTTGTATCTTCTGACAAGCCCTGTCAGTTGCTTCCTTCTCCCAATTTACTGCTCTCTGATAAAGGTAGCAGGACCACGGAAAGGCTAGGCAAGAAGGTTTACACCTCTGCTACTTTGGTTTTTAGGGCTGTTAATTATCAGACCCATATGTCCAGGTACTTGTTGGTTCTCCTATCCCAGACTTGTCAGGTTATTTCTGATCTTCCAGACTCTAAGGGTAAATCTTCTGCTATTTCTATGTTAGGGATTTCTCCCAGGTGGCTCGTCATAGTTATGATGCAGAAGATGCTTCCTCTAGGGCTGCTGCTTTTAGGTCAGTGATGAGGAGGCATTCTTGGCTTTGACTTCAAACTTTGCCTGATGACATTGAGGTTAAGTTGGTGGATGCCCCCTCTTGATAATAAGCACTTGTTTGGTGAAGCGGCTGATGATATGTTCAGTCCCCTATGTATAAGGGCATGGCTTTACAGGAACCTAAACATGTGTTTGTTTCTTCTGTGCCTAAATTTCAGAGAAACTACCCCAATAAGCCAGCTTTTGTTTGCAGGCAAACTCACCCTCCTCCCAAGGGCAAAAAGGGTGGCAAGTGGGCTCCTCCTGCTAAGGCTATTCAGACTTCATTGCCTAATAAATCTCATTTTACAGATAGACTAGGTGCTATCTGAATATCCTATTCTTCCCAGCCATTTTCATCTTTCTCTTTACCCCCTCCCATCTCTCTCTCTCTCTCTGTCTTCCTGTTTGACTACAGATTACCCTCCTGTCCATTATTTGCCAGGGTTTTTTCATGGTGTGGAAATCTCTTCCCATTTATGTGTTTTTCTCAGCCCCCTCAGGAACAACTCTCTTTTTTTCCAGAAGTGCTTTGGGACCTTTTGACTCAGGGTATTATTCAAGAGGTGCATGTGTCCCAAAGGGGGAGATGGTTTTACTCCAAGATGTTTCTAGTACCCAGAAAAGAGGGTAGTTGGAGACCAATTCTAGACCTCTCTCATCTAAACGCTTTTCTTAAGGTGCCCTCATTTCATATGTTGCCCCTTCAGACTTTGTTCCCTCTTTTGCTTCATCAGGCTTATGTGGTGTCTCTGGATCTCAAGGATGCTTATATCCATATACCGATCCATCCTCTTTTCAGGACATTTTTTACATTTCTCTGTTGCTTCCTGCCATTTTCAGTTATCTGCTTTGCCCTTTGGCTTTTCTACTGCCCGAAGGGTATTCACCAAATGCCTTGCTCCTGTGATTGCTTTTTGTAGGATTCAGGGAATCCAAGTATTTCCTTACTTGGACAACCTCCTGTTTCAGGCATCCTGTCCAGAGATCCTGTTGAAAATCTTCATTTTTTAATTTCCCTTCTGCAAAGCCTGGGGTTCACAATAAACTTCAAAAAGTCTTTTCTGACTCCTTTGCAGGACCGTGTTTTTCTGGGGTGCAGGATTCAGACGGTGCCTATGCTGGCATACCTGCCTCCTCCCAAGGCCATGGTACTCATTTCCTTCTTTCAAACTCTTCTTCCTCTGGCCTCTATTACAGCCTGAGAGTTTCTGAGAGCTCTGGGGTTCATGGCATCCACCATTCCTATGTGCACTCTGGCCAAATTCCACATGAGAAAGTTTCAGTGGTTTCTGAAGTCAATTTGGCTTCAACATGCACATTCCTTGAATTTGTAGTTCCACTACCTTGTTTCAAGAAGGGACTTCACTGGTGGATCCAGCAGTTGTCTCTAAATCCAGGGCTCCCTTTTAACCCCCCTCTTCCCTCTCAAGAGCTGTTCACAGATGCTTCAGATGTGGGATGGGGAGCAGCTTTTGGCTCCCTAAAGGTGCAGGGGGTGTGGTCGCCTCTTCAACAGAAACAGCACACCTATGTCAAAGAGATTAGAGCTCTTCTGCTGGCACCTTAAGCTTTTCATCCTCATTTCTCTCCAGGACCTCTCAATGTATTTACAGACGATATCACAGTGATGTGGTATGTAAACAAAGAGGGGGACAAGATCTTATCTTCTTTGCTGGTTGGCACTCCTAGTGTGGGATCTTGCTGTCCAGTATCAAATAACTCTTCAGGCAGTTTATATTCCATCATGTCAAAACACTGTGGCAGACACTCTGAGCAGGTCCTTAACTCAATCCCACAAATGGATTCTTCACAGGGATGTGTTTCTGGACATTGTCCACCAGTGGGGAACTCCTCAAATAGATCTGTTTGCCTTCCCTCTGAACAGACAACTTCCCCTCTGAACAGACAACGTCCTCTGTTTTGTGCCAGAGTCCCAAGTCCCCTGGTATGGAGTTGGCGCCCTCTCTTTTTCTTGGAAGGAGATATTTCTTTACGCTTTCCTTCTCTTCCCCTCATTCCAAAAGTCCAGTTCAAAATTCAACAGGATGCTCCCAAAATCTTGTTGGTAGCTCCCCTTTGACCGAGACAGCATTGGCTCCCTCTTCTTCTGCATTTAGCCAAGGGCAATCATCACAATTACCTCACAGGGTGGATCTACTCACACAGGACAAGGGATCTCTCATCCATCCTCACCTGTCCAGTCTTCAACAGATACTGTGGGTGATAGGATTTTGATTCCACATACACACCTTTTTTTCTGAGGATGTGCAGGAGGCCAGGAAACCCAGTGCTAGGAAATCCTATTTATCCAAATGGAAGAGATTTTCTCTTTGGTGTGTTTCTCATGTTGCGTTGGCTTACTCTTCTGTTAAAGCCCACTCATCAGTTATCTCTGCTTATCTTCCTTTATCTCCTCCTTTAGCTTTTAGATTTGAGGCTAAACAATTCCTTAATGGCATCCTTCTTATTAGACCTCACAGGAAGTCTGTTCCTCCTCCTCCTCCCTGAGATCTTAATTTTGTTTTGGAAAAATTAATTCAGCCATACCTCTCAACTTTATAGATTTTTGCAGAATGTCAAGATTTTTGCCTCGTATTTTTGGTCTGTTTTTCATAAAATTCTTTTTTTCTGACAAATTAGTGGCAATTCAATAACCATTGTAGTTAGAAAATAATGACACACATTTTAGTTTCAGACTTCATACCCTACAGAAAATTCATGCTAATGCAAAACCTGTTATTCTATCAACTTTCTGATTTAAGCGCAATCTTTACAAATTGTCCCCATTTTTGGACCTTTGTCCCACTTTTATTTATGGCTTTGTTCAGATTTCTTGCTCTAAGAGGTTGAGAGGTATGACTCAGGCTCCTTTTGACCCTACAACTTCAGCTTCCTTGCAACAGCTCTTGGAAGACTGTACATTTGTTAGACCTTACTCCAGCCAGATGGGTGTCTAAGCTTCAAAGCCCTTATGACTTGTCCTCCTTTTCTGGTGTTTTTTTAAGGACAGAGTGTCCTTGTGTACTAATCCTTCTTTTATGCCCAAGGTGGTGAATGAGTTTTTCCTTAATCAGTCTGCCAGTGAGAAGGTGTTGCACACATTGCATGTTCATAGGTTCATAGGTGTGTACTAGGCTAATGGCCCTGGAGCCTTTACAAGCCTAGCCCATAGGATTACCCTGGAATCGTGCCACCCAACCTTAGTTCCCAGTGCCTCTGTCAAGTAAAGCCATTGGAGTGATCCCTGGGGTGAATTTTCTATTTCCCATCCATTCATCAAGATTTCTCTTGAAGAGGGCCAGTGAGGTGCTCTGCTTGACATGTATGGGAAGTCTATTCCATAGCATGGGCAGTCTCTGGGTTATGAACCTGTCCCTCCAGCATGTTCTGTTGATTGTGGTAATGAGGATGAGGTCTCTGGAGCGTACGGTGCAGAGGGATTGGAATTTCTTTAGATGTGGCATTTCTAACAGAGCTGGGTCAGACATGGCTTTGTAAGTCAAGCAGAGATCGCCTCTAAGTAGGCGATATGAGACAGAGAATAGTTGGAGTTTTTTAGTCTCTCCATATAGGACAAATGTTTAAGGCCTAGGATCCTCTTTGTGAGGTACTTTTGCGGCCTTTCCACTTGTTGCAATTGTTTAGTGAGGTACATGCCAAATGGGGCATTGTACTCAATGATTGGCCTAATGAGGGAAGAGTAGAGGGAGACAATGACCTCTTTCTTCCTGGATGCAAAACCCTTAGTAATGAAATCTGCTACATAGAAGGACTTTCTGACCACAGTGGCAATGTGGTGGTCAAAAGAGAGGTTGCTGTCAACCTGTGTTCCCAGATCTCTTATAACGCCTTCTGTGTTCAGTGGACTACCATCAACGTGGTAAGTCATGGGAACTGGGTTATTCCCAAAGGGATTGACTACACATTTTTTGGCATTAAGCTCAAAAGGTCATAGTTCTGACACCAGTCGTTGGTCTCAGTGAAGCCTTTCTATAGGATGTCAACATCACTAGGGGAGTTAATAATAACTCCCAACTTGCAATCATCTGTGAACTTTGTCAGCCAGAGTCCCTTCATGTTGGCCTGGACGTCAGAGAAGTAGATACCAAACAGGAGAGGACCCAGGACCGAAACCTGTGGGACTCCACTCGTGACTCGTCGGCAGTCTACTTGGAGTCAGCTACTTTCACATTACGGGTTCTACCTGTGAGCCAGTTAGCAATCCACCTAGTGATAGAGGGGTTGATGCCTAGCTTAGTGAGTTTTTCTATGATTCCTGAGTGGGGAATGGTATCAAAAGTCTTGGCCAGATCAAGGTAGGCTGTGTGAACCACATTGCCTTCATCCACAACTCTGGTGACTTACTCAAAGAAGTTGACTAAGTTGAACAGGCATGAGCTACCCTTCACAAAACCAAACTGTGTGGGATTCAGAGTTTGGAGATTCCCTATATCCTTGTTTATTAGGTCCATGAGGATGTGTTCCATAGCTTTGCATATCAGACTCATTAGGCTAATGGGGCGACAGTTCCCAGGGTCTGTAGTTGCTCCTCCTTTGTGGAGAGGGATGACTGTAGCAGTGCGCCATTTGGTAAACAAAGCCTGAGGTGAGGCTGTGAATGAACAGGGCACACAGGTGAGGAGCCAGTTCACTCTGTAGTTCATGTAGAACACAGCCAGGGATATTGTCAGGTCCCATAGAAGCTGTATTCTTGGCCTTGGACAGTGCTGTTTTAACTTGTGCAGCAGTAATACTCGGTACCTGGCAATCTACTGGTATTGTGACTGGTCCCTGAGGGGGGGGGGAGGGGTAAAGTTGGCACTGAATCTGTCGGCCAGTATATTGGCAATATCTGTTGGCTTGGTATAGGAGGTAACATTGTGCAGTATCTCAGAGCAAATCTGGGTATTACCGTGGAGATCTTTACTTAGCTATAGAAGGCCTTGTGGTTGTCTTTACTATCTGCTGCAATTCTGTTTTCATAGCTATCTTTAGAGGATTTGATGAGGGATCTCAACTTTTTGTTGAGGCTGATAAGGGAGTTTTTCCAGTCTTGGGACTTCACCTTATTCCGCATCAGTTTCCTCCTTCTATTGTAGAGTTTGTTTATGGCAGGGGACCACCAGATTGGCTTCCTTTTTTTGGAGGAGACCATCTTGGTTCTATTGGGTATGGCGAGATCCATGCATTTGTGTATGTGTTCGTAGAGTGCATTGGTGTATGATTCGGCGGTGATGCAACTAATCTCCATTTGCATGGGTGCCCACCTCTGTTTTTAGGAGCCCAAATTTAGCTTTGGAGAAGGTTTTCATGGTGGTTACCTTTGTGGGGGGATGTGGATTTCCAATGTGATTAGTTGGTGGTCAGATCTAACCAGGGAGGAGTTGACTACTGGTGTAGAGCAATGGTTGTCCATGTTAGTAATGACATGTTGCTAACTCTAGTGGGGGTAAGAACGAGTTGGTCCAAAGCACTAGAATTAATGAATTCCAGGAAACGTTGGGCAAGTGTATTGGTACATGAGTAGTTTTCTCAGTTAATGTAGGGGTAGTCGAAGTCGCTCAGTATGAGAGTGTTAGGTTGGACCCTATTATTCTCCAGGGTGCTTAGGTACGTGGAGTGTGAGTCTTGGGACATGGTTGGGATCTATAGCAGGCTACGACCTGAATCGCTGTCTTACCCAATGTTAGCTGCACCTGAAGTATCTTAGATGCGTTATGTTGGGCTACCAGTCTGGAGGTCTGCAGATCTTTTGTGAATATGGAAACACCACCACCTTTGGAGCTTCGGTCCAAGTTATGGGGCCGAAAGGTGTGGAATGAGTTATAGCTTGGTAGTGCAGGGGTGCTTTCTGCTGCCTTGAACCTGGCCTCTGTTACGACATAAATGTCGATGTTCTCTACTTTAAGAAGTGCTTCCAGCAAGAGCATTTTGAGATTTAGTCTTCTAGCGGTGAGCAGCATGACTCTCAGATTGCATTTGTTTGTAGCTGTTACAGTAGTAATTTGGTCTTTGGAACACTGCCAAAAAAGGCACTATAGGGGTGGCAAGAGCCTTGGCCAGTATCCAGAAGCCCAGGGGTGACGGATGCAGGCCATCTCTGGCAAAGCATTGACGTCTGTCAATCATGTCATCCAGGCAAACAGATACTGGATCCCCTTAGAATGACACCAGAAACTTAGTCAATTGTTGAAATCAATCATTTTCTTCTTGTACTGTGGTATCATTCTGGGTGATGGTAGGATGCTGCTCAGGGCTAGGGTCATACCCGCCTGGGCTACATAATCCAAAAGCTCCTCCATGTCTCTTTTCATGTAGTCCAGGGAGGTACATCTCAGGTCATTCACACCCACATGTACAATGACAGAGTCATATTTGTACCTGTTGTTGAGGGACCTGAGTGTGCGCGTTATGTGGCAGATCCTGGCACCTGACAGGCAGCTGACTGTTACTTTCTCATTGTAAAACCTAGTGAGTGAGACATCAGTGTGCCTCACTATCAAGTCACCTATAACTAGTGTGTTGGGCATGCTGTTTTGCCTTAGGGGCTTTGGTTGAGTGGTACAGTGTTTAGGAGAGTTATGTGTCTCATGATTAGTGTTGTATTGTGGTGGTCAACTGCGTTTCTGCCTTGGAGGTCTCTGCTGTTTGGGTAGATTTTTATTGAGAGCCTCTATGAAGGTGGGTGTGCAGTTTGTGTTTTTATGTGAAGGCAATGCTGGTGTGTGTTCTGGAGGGCTATGTGTTCCATGTGATGTGGTGCAAGTGTTGACCTTTTCCTCTTGACCAGCTATTTCTGGTCTTAGCTGGAGAGTGCGTGGCTTCCGTTGTGGCTATATAAGTACATCTCTCGCAAGTCTGAGTGCTGGGAGGTAAGAGGAGTGGGTTGTCAGTGTACATGAGGCAGTTGCTACATTGCCTCAGGATGCCCACGTTCACCAGGTTAATAGGAGAAAGCACAGGGAACTGACCTTTTGACATGCCTGGAGGGGTGGGCATTAATAATAAGTACTGCAGCTGTTTCCTTATAGAACGTTTAGTGCTGGTAGCACTTTTGTGTGCTACAATAACTGCTACAAGAAGTCTGGTAAAGTGCTAGACTAATAAGCTCGTAAAAGTTCAGGAGAGGAGAGAACTAGTAGATGTAAGGTAAAAATTGAAGAGCAGACTTTGGCACCACTCAGAAGCTTACAGACAGTCCTGGATACAGCAAATCTGTATCTGGACTAGACTAGTTACAGTAAAGGTGCATAGACAATTCAGATTTTATTTGGATAAAACTAAGACTATTAGGAAATCTGATCAGATTTTTGTTTCCTTTCATTCTAGGTCATTAGGTTTGGCTGTATCCATGCAAATTATTTCTTCTTGGTTCTCAAAAGCTATTTCTTTTGTTATCCTTTTCATGGTAAGAGCCTTCCTTTTCCTGTTAAGGCTCATTCTACTAGAGCTGTTGCTTCTTCTGGTGCTTTTCTCAAAGGTTTGGGTACTACCTGTATTCTTGAGGCAGCTATCTGGACTTCTGTGCATACTTTTACCAAATACTACAAGTTGGATTGAATCTCTAGAGCTAGAGCTGGTGTTGGAAGGGCCATCCTTCATGACTTCCTAGAGGGCTCCGCTGGTCCTTCCTCCTCCCAAGTTTCTTCCTGAGCTTTTGGCACTCTCCCTAATGTAATGAATACTGCAACAGTGAAATGGAAGGGCATGGTACAGTTGTGAAACAAATCTTACCATAACAGTAGATGTCCTTCTCATCACTGTTGCAGTATTCACTCCCTCCCTCCATCCCCTGGTCCACTTCTCTTCTGGATGTACTGATTGCTTTTTCTTTTCCTTGGAGTGACGTTCCAACTGGGTCTCTCATTTCTTAGGATGTTAAGTCCGGATGTCACCTTTATGCCCTATGCTATGCAAGAAGCATACATGTGATATATGGCATACCTTAAAGCAACCTAAAGGCTTTGGTATACCCAGATGTTGGGCCACCCTTGGCAGGGGATCCCTCATCTCAGAGACATTAATATCAGGATGGGAAGGAAGTAGAGCCCCATAATGGAGTCACTCAATAGATAAGGCTGTTAGATGATCTAGTAAGCATAACAATGCCACTCAGATAGGTCAGAGGTCAATATTTCACCCAAAGCACTCAGCTGAAACTACATGAGCAGCAGGCCTAACAACTCACAACCACCCCAAAGTAGAGATTGTTACAAAATGTAAGATGGAAGCAAACCCGTAAACCCTTCTAAAATCCTTTTGGCAAGGTACTTCTACCTCATATGGAGACAAAGTAATAAAAAGGACCCACCACATAATACAAACCACAATATGTTACAGACAGACACCAGAGAAACTGTGCTTTCAGGCTACCTACAACACTGATTCCCTCCAGGCAGTGCACACATGCAGTGGTATTGTGTGATTTCAAAAGGAACAAAACAGTTTTATTTCTCATTTTAAAGACTGAGAATTTTATTAAACAATAGTTAACAGATCCAATATACATCTTTTATGAAATCAGCAAATATCAAAAACATTTCACTACACATGGCTAACAAATCTGACACAAACTGCAAGCAGTAATTGCAAAATTAACATCTGAGACTTGATACAATCTGGCACTGTACTTACTATTCCTAGCTTAGACCTGCGGTGGTGGTGCTGCGGTAGCGTTGTCGCCTCACAGTAAGACACTGTCCAGTTCGACTCTCAGCTAGAGCGTCTTCTGTTTGCAGACATGCGTGAATGGTCATACCTTCGTTGAAGGTTGTGCATCAGGGCTGGTAACCCGGCATGTAAAAGTCAACTACCAATCATTAGCGGACCGGAGTTCCGCTTTGGCGACCCCTAACCATAAAAAGCCGAAAGACACAACAACAACTTACTATTCCTAGCTTAAGTCTAGATCCTGCAATTAACAGATTACTTATATCATCCAAAAAAAAAACACAGACTGTATAAAACCAGGACTTACTCAGCAGTTCTACATCTGTCCTAACAACTTTAACAGCTAACCTTGTAAGTTCCAACATTTGAATATGAAAATGCATCAATATCCTGACCACTGGTCCATATCAAGGTTGTAATATGACCAAGATGTAAAACCATTAGACCTCTGTATTACCTCTGTTAGCCATTTGCCTGACTTTTGTTTCCAGTAAGTAAAGCCCCAAGAAAAGAAAGTGGCGACTACAGTTCTGATCCACTACCATTCAGTAGTAGCTAATATGGTTCCCATCATAGGAATACCAAACAGCCCAAACCAGTAATCCTGTTTAGATGGTAGAGTCTTATGTACAGCTCAAGCTATCACCATAATTACTTGTTGCCATCTCCATGCTACCACAGGACATTCCCATATCATATGAAAGCAATTGGCCTCCCTCTGATGTCAGAGCCGACAGCACCTCTCATACAGTTGAAAAGGTGCAAAATGCCACCTTACATTAATTTTATAATTGTAAAATGAGAAAGAGCTGGAAAAAAGGAAGAAAACTATTGCAAGTGACCTAAGTCAAGCTTAAACAAAAATTCCACCTCCTCCTGCAGTTTAACTCAGCTCTTAGATTGCTTTTTTCCATGCAATATGATTCCAATTTTGTGTAGGTACAAGTTTGCACTTAATAAAAAAAGAAGTTATGTACTCACCATAACGTTCCATCTGAGTAGGTAAACTTAATTTGTCAGCAACCTGTGGGTTTCAGATCCGATACGGATCCGAGCTGGCAGCATACCTAGCAAAAGATCCGAGCTCCAAGCTCCTTCCCCTACCCATACTACACTGCAACCTCCTTCCAATCCTCAGATCGAGTTTGCCACTCCACACGTGACACCAACAAACTAACCTGAGACCCCTAAACCAAGGATAAACCTCCAGCTCATGAACTCTGAACATCGAGCTCAGCAAAAATAACGCCAAGGTAAGGGGGAAGGAGGGAGGGATGGTTGCTGACAAATGAAGTTTACCTACTCAGATGGAACGTTATGGTGAATACATAACTTCTTTATCTGAAGTAGTTAACTTCATTTGATCAGCAACCTGTGGGACAGAGTCCCCAGCTACCTGAAATCTTGGGAGGCCCTTAAGGAAGGATATTCCAGAGCACTGCAGAGCCAAAGGAAGCCCTTCCTCTAGACACCAAATCTAGTTTATAATGAGTAATAAAGGAGTGAGAAGACACATTCCATGGTTTTCAAACTGTTATAGAGAGAAACAATAATAATGGTATTATAGTGGAAGATAATATACACACTTACGACAATTTCAAAATATATAATTTTACGAACTTGGAAATCAACAGCAGTTGCTTCAAGCTGCTAGTCAAAGGTATGAAATTTATACCTACTCCCAGTTTCAATCTAGTTGATTGTTTATGTGAGCTCAAAAAATTCACAAGGAAAATTAATCTAAGTATATTTTTTAACAACAAACTAGTTTCAAACGAGCTCACAAACAAAGAGGGAGGTGACAATCAGATCAAGGATAGTGATTTCAAAAGCAAAAGTACATTTATTCCACCATACCACCCCAAAGTTGATGTTTTTGAGAACATTGTGGCTAAGGAAATATATACTTTACATCAAGACAGAATGAAGTCTGAGGTTGACAACAATCTAACAGTCCAGGAGAGAGAAACATTAGAAGCCTTAAAGACAAATTCTCAGGTCAGAGTCATGAAACCTGACAAAGGGGGTGGGGTGGTTATTTATGACAAGATTCAATATATTATGAAAATGTATGACATACTTCATGATTCAGGAAATTATGAATCTATTTCAATCAATGAAGTGAATATTTTCCATCGGAGAATTGATTCTTATTTAGAAGAATTTCTGATGGATGGAAGAATATCTAGTGTAGTATATGATTATCTAAAAGTCAAGTTTCCAACCTTGGCTAGTTTTATAGGAATACCTAAAATCCACAAGAGTACTTCTGACCCCCCATTTAGACCCATTGTGTCTGGTAAATATTCAAAAACATATTATATAGGGAAATACATAGATATCAAACTCAAGTCAGTATATGACAACATCCCTTACATGGTGAAAAATTCTTGGGAATTTTTAAGTGAATACCCTGTAAATAAATGGACAAAGGATTATTATTTCGTCACCATTGATGTGATTGATTTGTTCTCTAGCATTCCCAAAAATGAGGGACTGGAAGCGTTTTGTAACAGCATAAACAAACATATGAGTTTGACATGGGATGAGACTTGTCTCATTATGGAACTTATGACTATGGTTTTGGATAATAACTTCATACACTTTGAGGGAGAACATTTTAAACAGATACGAGGTGTAGCAATGGGAGCAGCTTGTGCTCCCATATTCGCCAATTTGGTCATGGTTGACTGGGAGGAATCTCATCTATTCCCCAGCACACATTTCAGCAAAATCCTCCATTACTCGAGATTTTTGGACGATATCTATATTTTATGGAGTGGTACCAATGAAGAATTGGACACCTTCATTGAATTTCTTAACAACAGTAGTAATTTCTTCAAATTCACATATAATACGAGTAATGAGGGAATAGCTTACTTGGACACTTATATATACGTACACAGTGACAATCTAAGATCCAGAATACACAGGAAAAAGACATTTTCTAACGACTATTTGGCATATGACAGTTTTCATCCTACCAAATTAAAACAGAATATATTTAAGGGACAATGCATCCGTGCTGCTCGTATGACTTTGGATTATCTGGTAATGCAGGAAGAAATCAAATTTATTACAAAACTGTTTAGAGATAGAGGTTATCCCCTTTCAATGTTGCACAATGTAGGAAAATATGTGGTAAACGAATGGGGTTTGAAATACAAACCCCTATTAGGAACAGGAGTAGTCAGCAATAAGGAATTAAATTCCAATTTTAAGAAAAATGATAGAACCTTACATCAAAAATCATTCATTTCAACATACAATCCAATGTCTGACAAAATTGTGGAAACTATTAACAAGTTCTGGTTTTTATTAGATTCTGAACCTAACTTGGAGAAAATAGTAGGAAAAAGACCAGGGGTGGTATATAAAATGGGAGACAACATTAAGAAACTTCTTGAGCATAATTTTTACGATCAGCAGAATTTTAGGAATCATAAAATGAGGAATCACATTTTTGATGGTACCAGGAAGTGTGGCACGTGTAATCAGTGCAAACACATTTTAGATGTACACAAATTAAGCATTTTCAACAATTATACTACAGTAATTAAGTTGAAAAAGGGGAATTGCAACACCAGAATGGTGATTTACATCGCCAAATGTGGAGCATGTCCTAGCTACTATGTTGGAAAAACAGAAAGGAATTTTAAAAAGAGAATTTATGATCATATTTATAGTATATCTAGAAAAGATGGTACCAATGCACTATCTAGACATGTGGAAAAAATGGGGGCTGAACATGAATTCAAATTTGCGATTTTGGATATCATCTATAACAATCCCAAAGGAGGGGACCCAAAGAAACTATTAAGTTTCAAGGAAGTTTGGTGGCAACTTTATCTCAATGCAGCAAACTTTCCAGGTTTAAATGAATTTATTTCATGTAAACCTATCCTTGAATTTGATCTCAGATAAATGTAATCAACTGCAATTCCAATTAGTTTATACATATTTATATTCATATTCATTTTTATTATTATATATATCTATTTTTTTACTTGTTCATTTTTTTATCAAAACTGTCACATAAAATTATGTATTTATTTAACAACATAATACACATATATGGGGTATGTATAGATACAGTTTTGATTCATTAGTACTGTAATAGATTTTGAACAAGTTTTATTCTATTTACATTATGCACAAAATGGTTATGTATGTACACAGATAATTTTAATCTTAATTTTAGGTTTTGATTGTTCAACAAATATATTTTATCTCCTTGGCATATTAGTATTATAGTATTTATTCATTTTACCAATTTTTACATAGTCATTATTATTCATTATGTATATATTTTTTTTACTAGGTTATTGTATATAATTTATTATGAGTAACATTTATTCACGTAGTGGAATATGAAGAAGTTATGAAATATAGCTGTATTTCTTTAAGGAAGGAGTAGCAGTCAATGTATTTTTGACGCCAATTCTTGTATTTAAATAATGTTTCTTACCAATGAAAGGATGTTCTGATGAAGCTCTGTTTTATGAGTGAAAGCGCTTAACATCCAGTTTGTATTTTTATTAATAAATCTGTTCCGCTTGGAAGTTTTAAGTGAAATCGTACACTTATTGGTCTTATCGAGGTTTCCGTTTGGTTTTTGTTTGGTATTAACATGTAGAATGAGCATGAACTCCTACTGGTCTGGTAAACCAAGCTCTCTGTATTGCTTGTAGGATACAAAGGGAAATCCACCTAGCAAGAGTCACTTTTGAAACTGGTTTCCCTAAAAAGGGCTTAGCAAAAGAAACAAAACGTTGGTCAGATTTATGAAAGGCCGCCTTCCTGTGCAAATAAAAATGTAACTGACTATGAACATCCAGCAAATGAAGTTTGTATTCCCCTTTGTTCTGAAAATTAGGGAAAAAGACAGGCAAATTAATAGATTGATTAATGTTTGTCTCAGAAGCAACTTTAGGGAGAAAAGATGGATTAGTCCTGAGAGACACCCTGTCCTTATGAAACACAACATATGGGGGTTTCATACAATCAGCTTGAAGCTCCGACACTCTCCTTGATGAAGTTATAGCTACCAGAAAAGCCGTCTTCCATGACAAAAATTTTAAGTCAACTGATGCTGAGGGCTTGAAAGGAGGCGCAACTAAGGCCTGAAGAACCACAGTCAGATCCCACGGTGGGGATGGATTCTTAATAGGAGATCTCAGAAGAAAAGTGCCTTTCAAAAAGGTCTTACAAATTCTGGCAGCAGCGAGAGATCCTAAATTGTCCCCTACATGGAAATGAGAAATAGCTGCCAGCTGGACCGTCACTGTGGAAGAGCTGGCTCCTTGCTGGAAGATATGTGACAAAAAGTCTAATACCGCTGGGATTGGAGTGGTAAAAGGATCTAGATTTCTCTGTGAAGCCCAAATGGAGAAGCATCTCCATTTGCTACAGTAAATTTTCCTGGTAGAGGATTTATGTGCTGCAGCCAAGATAGATTTAACAAGAGAAGAGATACCGGGAGTCCTAGTAACTAGTTGAACTCGAGCAGCCAAGCTGTGAGCTTCAGGCTGTCCAGATTCAGAGGAAGCATTCCCGAGGGATGACAAATCAGATCTGGAATGGGATCCAAGATCCAAGGTGGAGCTATAAGATGAGCCCGTAGACAGGGGAACCAGACTGGACGAGGCCAGAATGGGGCTATGAGGATCAATCTGCTCCCCAACCGGCGAGCTTTCTGTAAGAACTTTATTATGAGCGAAAGTGGGGGATACGCATAAAGAAGACCGGGTGGCCAAGCATGAACAAGAGCGTCTCTGGGGACTTCCCCCGTCGGGGGGGATTAGAGCAAAAACTCACTGCACTTCATGTTGGAAGGCGATGCGAAGAGATCGCATCAAGGCTGACTTCACTTGAGGAAGATCTATTCCGCTACACAAGGGTTCAGAGACCTCTCGTAGGGAGAAAGGACAGTTCTGCTCAACTTGTCCGCCAAGATGTTGGACCGACCCGGAATGTGCATTGCTATCAGAAAGTGGTTGGTGGAAATCGCCCATTCCCAGACTCTCATGGCTTCTCGACAAAGGGGATAAAACTTGGTTCCCCCCTGTTTTTTCATATACCAGACCATTGACATATTGTCTGACTGGATCGCAATAGTTCACAGAGGGAGATAAGCATGAAGGGCCTGCAATGCTAAAAGGACTGCTCTTATCTCTAGAACATTTATATGTAGAACGGTCTCATTTTGAGTCCACGTGCCTTGAACAGTCCTGCCCGAACAATGCCCCCCCAGCCTAGGCAGGAGGTGTCCGTGGTCACCGTGGCTTGGGGTTGGGGCACAAGAAAGGGACGTCCCTCCTGCAAATTCCGAAATTGGAGCTACCACGTGATAGAATTTCTGCACACTCTGCTCAGAGGGATCAGAAAATCTAGAGATTGATGAAGAATCAACCACTGAACTTGCAACGTCCACTGTAGAATTCTCATATGCAGATGAGATAGCTGCTGCCATGGACCCTAAGTTTCTCAGGACTAATTCTGCAGGGGGTGCAGAGGACTGTAGAAGCGCTAACACATGAAGTGTCAGGCTGTGTAGTCTGTCTGGGGTTAAGAATGGCCTGGCCTGACGAGAATCTATTCTCACCCCAATGAAGTCTAGCACTTGAACAGGTTGAAGGGAAGACTTCCTGAAATTTATGGTAATCCCTAGCCGAGGTGATATCCGGAGAAAGAAATCTCTGGCTAGTAAGAGTAGATGTCTGGTGGGGGTGGTGAGGAGCCAGTCGTCCAGGTACAGGAAGACCTGAATGCCCTGATGTCTCAGGTGGGCCGCTACAACTACCATGACCTTGGTGAACACCCTGGGGGCTGTGGTGAAACCGAAGGGTAGGACCCTGAATTGATAATGACTGGCCCCTAGCCGAAAGCGGAAGAACCTCCTGGATCACCTGTCCATCAGAATATGGTAGAACACATCCCTGAGTTCTATTGAGCACAACCAGTCTTCCTCCTGCAGGAAGGGCAGGATGGATTGAAGCATGACCATCTGGAACATTTCCTTGGCAATGAACAGGTTCATTGTTGATAGGTCGAGAATCGGCCTTAGGTCCCCTGTCTGTTTTGGCACCAAAAAGAACCTGGAATAGATGCCTGATCTGGACTGGTCTGGGGGCACCTGCTGGATGGCTCTTTTTTCTAGAAGCTTTTGTATTTCCAAGGCCACGGCCTCCCTCTGAGTGGGTGGGACATCTGGGAGGTGCCTTGTGTAAGGGAGCTTGTTTATAAAGGGAATAGAATAGCCTCTGGATATTATTTGAAGCACCCAGCAATCTGTTGTGATGCACTCCCACTGGGCTAGGTGCATTGAAAAACGCCCCCCAACTGCCTCCAGAGAGGAGCAGTCGTGCAACCCCTCAGGGTTACTGCACAGGTAGCTCTGAAAAAGGTTCATGCGATCCGAAGTTCTTCGGCCCCCCTCTGCCTCTGGGCCGGGGTCCACCTTGTCCCCCTCTGCTTCTGGGGGAGAAGGAGTCCTGAGCGTTTCGGGACTGCTGAGTTTTCTGGACCCACAGCTTCTTTTGCTCTCAATGGTTCCTGGAAAAGGACCTTTGAGGGTTAGAGAAGTGGATCCCGACGGCTGACAGCATCTTCCCATCTTTCTTGCTCTGGACAAGTGTATCGCGGACAGTCTTCCCGAACAGGGTCGAACTGGCAAAGGATGCGTTAGCGAAGGACGCCTTGAAGGGTTCCAAGAAGTCGCAAAGATGGAGCCAGGTGTGATGCCGTAAGGCGATGCTGGACCCGCTAGCCCTAGCGGCTCCCTTGGAGGCACGAGAGAGTAAACGCATGGACATATTGGACAGACTTGAGAGTGGCCATACAAGCCAAGAAGGTCCATTTATCCAGGGCCGACATGGACTCCAGGGTAGACTCAGCGCACTCTTTCACAAGGTCCCGCTGCAGTCGAATTACGTGGGCCAAGTAATTCAGCGCCCTTATAGTAAAGGTGGCTGAAGCAAAAGTCCACTTTCCAAGATGGTCCATAGCCCTGGACTCCTTGTCTGGGGGAGGGGGGGTGGACTGAGGAACTTTCTTGGGTGAGTTCCTTTTTCATGGCCGCCGCCGCAACCACCATGGCATCAACCGCGGAACCTTTGTTCCAAGAAGCTCTATCTGCCGGTGGACACAATATTTTGTCGGGCCTTTTGGGTATAGGCTCCACAGTGTCTGGTTCCTTCCAAGCTCTGGTGATGATAAGGTCCACCAGAGGGTTGGCAGGGGGGGACACCCAAGAGGTAGATGGGCCTGTGTCAAACGCTTCCAGAAATACTGACTCGATAGAGGAAGGTTTTTGGGCAGACCACCCCCCCCCCCTCTGGCGAAGGATTTCCATAATGTCACCAAAGGAGACATCTTTGGGGGGTGATTTGGGGGAACCTTCCCCTTCCTCCAAGTCAGTATGCTCAGTGAGGGACTCAGGGGAGTCCAAGTGCCTCCTTTTACACTGGCGTTTGTGAGGGACCTCCACGGTTGGACTCTCCAGGGAGGGCTCACAAATGGTTTTGTGTTCCTCCAAGGGAACTGGCTGGAGTGCAATAGACACAGGCTGTCCCTGGGGGGACTGGATGACAGAAGACAAACCCAGCTGCGAGGGAGCAGGGATGGACCCCGAGGACAGAGTGAGGGGTCTCAATCCTTCAGAGAGAACCCTCTCCACAACGTTGAATGCCGAGGGAAAACCGGCCTCCCTGAAACTGGTAGTGATGGTAGCCGAGACCCTCAGATCTGATGAAGGGATCGGAGCCAAAGTTGGAATGGCTGGACCCAAAGGAACGGTATGCCCCGACCACAATGGAGTCGATGACACACTCATCCCCTCAGATCCGACGCCCAACTTTCGGCTCCCTGAGCTCAGATCCAAAAGTGGATCCGACAGACTCGAGGGCATGGCCGGCGTCGAGGCTGAAGGCAACATCAGCGCCAACCCCCTGACTCTGGGGCTCCTCGGATCCATAGACTCCGATATCCAATGGTGGATCGGAGAAGGAGCTATCGGGGCAAAAAACGAAGCCGAACTCTCCGCACCAGGAGGGGCGAAGCCAGCAACACTCCCATCTGCAGTTGAGTTTGTAGAAACCTTTGCATCATCTGATCCATGTCTGCTTCGGAGATGCTCCGAGTCGATCTAGAGGATGCCACCGATGCCGGCTGGGAGAGCCAACATGAAGATGACCTTGAGGGTGGTCTAGTCTCCTCCTCCAGCTCCGGAGAAAAACGTGGTGAACGGAGCTGAGGAGAGGATGGCCTGGTAACCTTCACAGGAGACAAAATCACCTTAGCGGGAGGGGCCGTTGGATCCAACTCGGCCTAACGCTTGCGTCCCTTCTCTCTATCTTTATCTTTTTCTTTCTCTGAATGTCTCTCTTACTCCCTGTGTTTTTCTTTTATTCTCTCTTTCTTGGCCTCTCTCTCTCCCTGTGGTAAGGTGGGAGTGTGAGTCCTGGACAGGGGAGGAGGGCCTGAAGGCTGGACAGCCACAGCCGTGGCTGGTGAGAAAGCAGCAGACGAGGCAGAAGTTGATTCTGCGGGTAGAAGACCCGCCAGAATTAACTTGTTCCTGCAATCCCGCAGGGCTCAGGGGTTGAAGGCCGCACAGATTTTGCAGCCGGATGACAAATGGGCCATCCCCAAGCAAACTACACACAGAGGGTGACCATCGGCTGGTGACAGTTTGTGGCCACACTCTGTGCACTTAGAGAAAGTCACTTTCTGACTTTCCGACATATTAGGGAACACACGCACGCACACACACACACACACACACACACACACACACACACACACACACACACACACACACACACACACACTCTATGGGTGGGAAGGGGGGCCTCCACTAACAGAAAGTTAACAACTTTCAAAGCACAAAAAAAACAATAATTATCGTAAACGGTAACCATAGAGAGGGATAAACTAATAATTATTACTAAAATTATCAAAAGGGGCACACACAGACCAAAGTTTTTGAAAAAACCCTGACAACTTGCCTGAAGCGCAAAAATAACGTGCTGGCGAAGCTGTGGCAAATGAGATCTGAGGATTGGAAGGAGGTTGCAGTGTAGTATGGGTAGGGGGGAGGAACTTCGAGCTCAGATCTTTTGCTTGGTATGCTGTCGGCTTGGATACATATAGGATCCAAAACCCACAGGTTGCAGATCAAATGAAGTTAACTACTTCAGATCATACATTTCCTTGCCTTGGAATAAAGGAAGGGAAAGATCACTCACTTTTTTTTTTAAGTTTAACTTCTCAGATAATTTGCAAAGGAATTTGTCTACAGCTGCTTGACATACCACAGACATACAGAAATCTGCAGTTTACAGGTACTACTGACAATCTTATATGAGTAATTAGTCCTATTGATATCAGGAGTTCAGCCACTGCTATAAAACAGACAGAAGGGTGTGAATGTTTTACACCATCCTTATTGCAGAGAGGAAGAGAACATACACTGATTCACAGCTGCTTCCAATGTAGCCAGGGCTTTCATATCAAAGCAGAGCAGTTAGATCAGTCAATGGTTCAAAAGCAGTTGTCACCTCTTTTGACAAATATACATAAGCAGCATCACAGTAGTGAAATGCCAAGCTTTAAACTTTAAATGTTTGCTGTTTGCATTACTTTACAGTTTAAGACTACTTAAAATTTAATATAAAATATGTGAGTGACATTTAGAAAAACGTCAGAACGCACTGTTTCTTGTAATTCTAAGTATCAACACATTTACCATTTTCATGCTCTCCCACCACAATAGGACAAAAATGCCCACATCAGGACTTCTCTGCAGGAAATGAGGCAGATGGCAACCCTTTCAACTAGGTGCGCTGATAGCTGTTTATACAATGGTATTTTATACTTTTTTTGTGACATCCTTCTGGAGGAGGACACACATCTGGTGTACAGCTCCTTGGAATGAGACATCCCCCACTGACTTTGAGTCAGTCCTTAAACAAGTTGAGTATGAGTATTTTCTAGGCTACAAATGAAATGTAATAACTGATGACATACATGATATACAGCTAAATTTACTTTAGCTTGCATGCATGTGCCCTTTCATTAAAATTTTAGGAAAGGGAAATCTGAAGTTGTATAACTATCTACCTATATAAATAAACAAATGAAGGAAAATAAAAATCTTTCCACTATGGATCCCTCAGAGCAGTGGCAGTATTGACACCTGAGGGAAATGTGTGCGGAGTGGGGGGGGGGGGGGGCAGTCAATTAATCTTGGACTACAAAAAGATACTTTGAACAAATGCCTGCAATTTAGCTACTTTTTTGGTTGCAGCCACAAATGAGGACATTCAAGAAATTATAGAAGCAGTCCTGTTACAGAAGGTATACAAGATGACAGTGAGTGACACTGATCTCATTATGCGTCAATGGCTTGGGAGTACACCACTAGTTCCTTATATCTTATACACCACTACTTCCTTATATATAGCATGACATATATAAGGTCAAAGCCAAAGTAAACTTTAGTGTCATTTAGCCTACACAAGTGCAGTCTAAACAAAACTGCGTGCATCAGACTCGAATTGAGAAGACATATACATACATACAATGACACATAAACATACAACATACACATACACATACAATGAATATATATTCATCATTTCACATTAGACAGGTTATTTCACCTACATATTACCACAGTTTACTTCATCCAAAATTTTCAGCAGCTGAATGATTTCTTATTGCAGACTTGAAATGGATTATGGGAAAGAGAAAGGCTTGAAGAAAACCAAGATCACATTGATAGGTCAAACCCCATTGACAGCCCTTTTGCAGAAAACATAGTAAAATTATATAAGAAGCAGTCAGAGTGATTTTGAGGTATTAAAATAGCCCAAAAAACAAAGCTAGAGTGGGATATATATATATATATATATATATATATATATATATATATATATATATATATACACATTTTTTTTAGTTCTAAGGTAGAGTCTTCCTTTAAAGAATAGGTTCTCACCATACACTTAGCAGTGGAAACAAAAGAGACTGTGCTAGCATAATAAAATCATGTCTGGTTTCTTCGTTTGTAGAAAATGACAGGATGAGCATTATCAGGAAGTTTCTGTGGGTGGATGATAGGCATTCAACACAGGGGAGCTGGGGGGGGGTCCCTTTGGTAATGACAGGAAAAAAGGTGGCCTGTATTGTGTATAGAGGTTGTGCATATAGGCATTCAGAGAAAGAATGGAAAAAAAAGGGAGTAATATAGAGAAAGTATGAGAGATACACAGCAGAAAGGTAAGTCAACATGCAATGATCTACAGATGGACAACTGGGAAGTGGAGAAACCAGTTGAAATGAGAGAGAGAGAGAGAGAGAGAGCAAGAGACAGAAAAAACAACTAATCTGGACTACAGTACTGGAGTTGTTCAAAGTGAAGCTGTTAAATCACTCAGTTGGCCAACCAAGCTACTCAGAGAACAGACATCTAGCTCAAGTTGGAGGGCTTGTAAATAAGTAGGCAAAGGGTATGAAAAGAAGAAGGGCTAACTAGGCCACAAAAGTAGATCAGTACATTAAAAGGACTGGCAACAGCTGTGTAGCTTTACAGAATATCTAGTGCTGTTCCTATCCCATCAAATGAAATAAACTATTTTGGAAGTTACAAAAAGTGTAAGGGTATAATTTTAAAGTTAAAATATTACGGATATTTATGAAGTACATTAACCTGGGTACTCACTCTTAGTAATAGACCACATGCTGGGGGGTGGATAGTTGTTATATTAATCAGAAAAGAGTACAGTAGGAGGAGTAATAGAGGATATATGAAGGAATCAGAGAGACAGGTGTTATCTAGGCTGATAGCATTAAGAGACAAAATAGATAAATGGGAAATATTGATAGTGACAACATGAGCGACAAATCTTTTTACCAGCAGTTGTTTTTGGAATGGGAAAAGATGCATGAGGGGGAAGTAATAGAAGTAGCAGCAGAGCAACATAAAAAGTGCCTGTTTAAAAAAAAGTCATTTTAGCTTAATGTATTCATTGCAAAATGTGAGTCATATGGTCTCTGATATCCTCTTCTGTGATACACTTTCTATCTCATTATTTCAGACTTCATGATATGCCTAATGTCTCATAATGTTGGAAGAACGATGCAAAATCTCTTTGGTATTGCAGTAGGGCACAAACTGGAAATTAGGGTTTCCATGTAAAAAAGGGAGTACATGGTTTCAGAAGTAATGAAGAATAAGTAACACTGTCTTTCATTTGAGGAATCATTCATTTATAGCACATCTTGCTAATCTCTCTCATCAACATAATTCGTCTGACACTAGAAATTTGATTTGCACTTTGTAAGATTATGCTCAACAGTTACAAATATGTAACATAAATAAGGTATAAAATAAAGCTTGCTTAAATGCAGAAACAGAGTTTAGTAATATGTGATCAGCATTCATACTAAATGACCATAGCTTGGAAAACAAGGAATCTGCTGAATGGACATTATTTCCCTTACAGACTTAAAAACAGGATGTATGCAAGAGGAAAAATGCAAAATCTGATTTTAAAGAATGGACAATGACACTGTGACAATGTGTTTCCTCAAAAACATGTTTTTCTGTATGGACAACAGGACATGTTTATCAGCATTGGCACAAGAACAGATGTTCTTATACAAAGATCCAAATAGAATACAGGATGTTAACACTGTCAGAAAAGCTAGCCTCTTATAAATTCAGCAAAAATGTGACAAGACATTGTTAAACAAGGAAGCTTAAAAATAATAAGTCAGCAGTTTGCGTCAGCATCTGCAACAATAAGTATTGTTTCTACAGGATGAGCAATTCTCCAAAATAGAATACCAACAGAAAATGTATATGTATGTGCATGACTAAAATTATATATAAAGATCTGTATGAATCCAGTTATGTTAGGAGGTATTGGTAGAGACACATTTATCTTGAGGTAAATGTTATATCTCTCACATCACCTGTACTATATGAGAAGTAAAGTAGAACATACTTTAAGCTGCAACGTTAGTCCATTTGGTTTATTATAAAAAGTTATTTGTTACTGCTTAAAGTTGATGCTGCAAAGTATATTCTCTCATCAGTGTATATTCTGCAAGTTTCTGTATGCAACAGACTGTGAATGCAAATATAACCAGACTTTGATTTCAGCAGAATCCAGCCAGCAAGACTGTGTCTTAAAAGACTTCAAATCCATCACAGTAAGCAGCACCATATAATTTTTCAATGGCAAGCTAGCTTGCATTTGAACCTAAAATCTGCATTGAAACACAGGGGGAGTGATGGTAAGCCCTGCAGAGGGTCACTTCAGTCAAATTGCAGTAACTAACATTTGTATGTATGTGTAAATCCTAAACAGAAGTATTCCATTTTATGCAGTTTACAGTAGTAAAGTTTTTTAGACGTCTAAAATCCGGAGTGAGACTAGTTCAAGAAAATCGCAGTGCCATAAATTCTCCAAGAAAAGGTGGATGTCTACTTGTACAGCAGTCCGCTGCCTGTTGTGCTTCACCAGCTTCTCAAGTGACTTTGAACTTTTTCTAGCCATCAGCAACAGCCTGATCACCTATTTTCTTGCTAACTGGTAAGACTTTTTTCTGTGTCACATATTTAGTGTGGACGATATTAGACAGTTTGTATATTATTAGACAGTTTGGATGTTATTAGACAGTATGGATATTTATAATTCATTCAAGAGTAAACCAAGCTTTAGTAAATTGCAATGTTGGTATACACAGCACATTAGTAAATGTAAAATCTTATTAGGGCAGGTTGATAGTAAGGCATTATGCAAATGTATTACAATATTTGACTGGTATCTCAAAGAAAACCATGTGGGGTATAACAAAATGTTTATTGTGTGCTTCAACAAAAACTGCATTTTGTGTATTATGCCATAAAAAAGTATTGCATCATATTGCTAAAAAATAGACTGTGAAGACAGATCTGTTCATGATAAAGAATTAACTAAGGGTAAAGTGTTTCCATTACATTCAGATGTTGAACAGTTATGTCCTGTCACCACATGTGAGTCAAATCAGTTAGTGATAGAACCTCTAGTACATTTTGTTACAAACGAATGTAATAAACTTCTAAAAGACAGACACAATGAGTTCAGGAAGCTTAGACAAGTTATACATACATCTTTTCAAAAGTGCATAGGAGTTTCAAATTCAGCAGAACAGCTTACTAAAGAATGTCAGAAAGACCATGCAACATTACAGGAAATTCAACAGCAGTTGCAGGATAAAGGAAATAAATTAGCTGAACTGACAGAGACTGGGAACTTCCTGCATACACAGCTAATCTGTGCAAAAGAAATATATTTTATAATATGTTTATGTTTTGAAAATGGTTAAACATACATGGTAGGATGATAGGATCTGATGTCTGAACAAATCATTCTCAAATGTTTTACTTTCATTCAGTTAAAGCAAGGCATTTATCAGTAGTACAGTATATAACTGCTAAGCTAATGGCATAGTCAAAAGGTACACAACAGTTTTATTGTATAAAAAATACATAAAAATAGTTACACTACACTGTTCTAGTGCATAAAATTAAATGAAAATAGTTAATAAGAGTAAAGATTTCAAGTCACAAGACTGACATGCTTGTATAAAGATATACAAATACAAGACAGACATGCATATATTTTCTTTTCATCTAAAATACATCTGTTACAATGCACAAGAATAACAGGCAGACAACAGCAAATATAAATAATGTAAATATAAACATGTTAGTTTAGCTAATATCTATTTTGTTTTTTTACAATTTTTTTATAATTGTATAGTAACACCAAACAGTTAAAGTTCTGAATTTTAAAAAGAAAATCACAGATGGTATTAGTCAAACAGTTTTTGTAAAATTAATGGCAGGACAGTTAAATAGATAAATAAACAAAAAAATGCTGAAATCCATGTAAGCTAATTGTAATGTAGTATACATGCATAGTTATGCAAATCACAATCAAATTAAAGGAAAAATGCCAAAATAATTAGCTATAGTTTATAGAGTATAATTTGTGAACTCAGACCTTCCTAGACTGAATGAATAGTTACAGGAAATGTTGGAAAGATAAGATAAACAACAAGACTGATTGCCAGACAAGTAGCTTGAGTTTTTCTAAAGCATCATTGTTATTAAAACATAATTGTTAAAATGTTTACATGCAACACTATTTGGTAATTGTAATAAAATGTCACAATTGTGCATAGATGTCACTAATAATCTGTTTGTAAGTAAATGTTAAAAGAAAAAAAAACTCAGTTGCATCAAGTACAGCCAGAAAATGGGTTATAGTATACATACAGTTCAAATCAATTGTGCAGAAGGGTATACATATCTACTAGAGGTAGTAAACAGCAAAAGCTTTATAAAAATTATCAAATCAGACAAAAGTCCATAGTTTGTTAGTAACCTAATAAAATAAATGTATAACCAAAGTGTTGGGCTGACATACATTCTATTCTCACAGCATAAAGCAGGTAAACAGTGCTGCAGTACTACAGGGGGAAGGGTACTTTCTCAGTTGTACACTGACTGTATAAGCAGTACTGCACAAGGGTCTGAAATAAAGCTACAGAAAAAAATAAATAACAAGGGTCTGAAATAAAGCTACAGAAAAAAATAAACAACAAGGGTCTAAAATAAAGCTACAGGAAGAAATATCTCATTCCTTCTTGACAATACTCTTTTATGGGAAGGGAAAAACAGGTATTAGTATATTAGAAATACTGGAAAACTGGATTAAACCTGACAGAATAAGATATTTTACAAGTTGTTAATAGCTATCATAATGGTTATTATTGTATAGTTTAGTATTAAATTGTATTTACAACCTGTTAAACTGTAAAGCTATACAAGAGATGGTTTAAAAAACACAAGATGATTTAAAATTGCTTTATTACAGCTATACAAGAGAAAGTAAAGCTATGTAAAAAATTGAACAAGATTGGTCACTATTATTAATATGTTTTTGGCAAAACAATGTTGGTATAAAAAAGCATGAATATTTTTAATTGTTGAGTATGTAGTTTAAAATAACAGGACATATGCCTTTGGTGCCAGTTCCACTAGATATTTTAAAGAGACATAAACATTTTCCAAGATTTTGCTTAATATTAATGTTATTTAATTTGTAAGATTAGACTAAATGTACTTTATAGTCTTTGTATGTACAAATGCAGAAGAATTCAGTACAAATGATAGTCTTTGTATGTACAAATGCAGAAGAATTCAGTACAAATGAAATTAATGTCTAGTAATGAATATGTGTTAAAAAACATATTTAAAGAAAAAAATGGGTCCTGGGTATCTAGTAGATTGAAATGTATAAATAGCAAACGGTCTGTGTAAATACATACTGTACAGAACACATTGTAATAAGTTCAAAAGTAATTTGTCAAGTTGTAATATCACTGGTTTTACCCCAGTTAGATGAAAATTATATTAAAATATTGTACTCATACATCTAATGGACTAAAATGTACATAGCATTCTCTAGTGTATAAATCATGTTTTTTTTTAAATCCTCAAGTATTAAAAATACTAAAATAATTGCATTCAAGTATTTATTATCTAAGCCCAGTTCAGTATTTTACCAATATGTTAATGAGCAGTTCAAAGACATGACTACAATGTTAAGGTTACAATGACATTGAAACTGTATATTTTCAGCAGTGTATAAATGCTTGCAGTAGCACATAGTTATTGTCTCTTATAATTAATTCAGCAGTTGCAAAGAGTAAATGAAACAGTTCTAAGTCATAAATTAAATTCTGTAATTGCAACAGAATAAATTAATCCAGTTAAACTAAAGCAGACACAGTTCATAATTGATGAAATATTTTCATAGAATGGTCTGCAAAAGAGAAAGTTGTTAGATACATTCAGTTTTGGTAGTAATACTTGATATCATTGTAAAATTGCATTTTGACTTGTATCAAAAATAGACTAAAGGTTTTGTTTCTTATCAAAAATACATATCAGTATAAAGTGTTTTGAGTACATTAAAATAAAAAGAAGGAATTGTAAGATTATGCTCAACAGGGTTTTAAGGTTGAAAGTAATTTTGTTACAAACATGTAACATAAATAAGGTATAAAATAAAGCTTGCTTAAATACAGAAACAGAGTTTAGTAATATGTGATCAGCATTCATACTAAATTACCATGGCTTGGAAAATAAGGAATCTGCTGAATGGACATTATTTCCCTTACAGACTTAAAAACAGGATGTATGCAAGAGCAAAAATGCAAAATCTGCTTTTAAAGAATGGACAATGACACTGTGACAATGCGTTTTCTCAAAAACATGTTTTTCTGCATGGACAACAGGACATGTTTATCAGCATTAGCACAAGAACAGATGTTCTTATACAAAGATCCAAATAGAATACAGGATGTTCACACTGTCAGAAAAGCTGGCCTCTTATGAATTCAGCAAAAATGTGACAAGACATTGTTAAACAAGGAAGCTTAAAAATAATAAGTCAGCAGTTTGCGTCAGCATCTGCAACAATCAGTATTGTTTCTACAGGATGAGCAATTCTTCAAAATCGAATACCAAGAGAAAATGTATATGTATGTGCATGACTAAAATTGTATATAAAGATCTGTATGAATCCAGTTATGTTAGGAGGTATTGGTAGAGACACATTTGTCTCGAGGTAAATGTTATATCTCTCACATCATCTGTACTATATGAGAAGTAAAGTGGAACAGTACTTTAAGCTGCAGCGTTAGTCTGTTTGGTTTATTATAAAAAGTTATTTGTTACTGCTCTAAGTTGATGCTGCAAAGTATATTCCCTCATCAGTGTATATTCCGCAAGTTTCTGTATGCAACAGATTGTGAATGCAAATATAACCAGACTTTGATTTCAGCAGAATCCAGCCAGCAAGACGGAGTGCCTTAAAAGACTTCAAATCTATCGCAGTAAGCAGCACCATATAATTTTTCACTCTTTACTGTATGTGATTACTCAGAGATGACTGAAAACATATAAGGCCTGATCCATAAAGTAGTGAGTCAAAAGTTTCAGAATTACTGTCAACCAAAAAAAAAATCTGCCATTTAATTGTCAACTGTCCGTCAGGAGGTCACAAGGTGTTGAGTCTATTATTACATCTATTACTAAATTAAAGAAATGAGTCAAAGAATGAATTTGGTGAGCTGCACAGTTCATTAGTGTAAAACAGAATAGCAGGGAGTATCAGAAACAGACAAGTGTCAAATTACTGACAGAATCAGATTTAGTGTTAAAAAGAATCTGATTCTTGTAAACTGAGTAAAATGACGGCAAAGCAATAGAACAGCTCATTGAAAAACTGCCCGTGTGTAGACTGCCTTGTGATTAAGAGAGCCTGAAAATGAGTAAAATATTAAAAGACAGTACAATGTTCATAGAAATATTTAGGCATGTAATCAGATTCAGTACTGATTTTCTCAGTTCATTTTCAGAAAACAGTACAGAAGACACCCCTATCGCTTAGTTCATATTATCATAATAGCAGCCTGTTATCTTATGAAGCCATACAGACTCTGAGCAAAGTTTTTTTTTTTTAATTCCTGTCTCAGAATAGACCCTTCCTGTAGTAGCTATCACCTCAGCTTTGAAAGAAGCTCAGAACATACAGCTTCTGCAGACAAACCAGACAAAATCTGTTGCTTTATGTCTGATTTCCCTGAGGACAGAGCCTCAGTCCCTCAATCATTCCACACCTGGCTACCTATTCATCCTCCTTCTGACCTTTTCCTGTGGACTGAACTCTTAGAAGACATTCTAGTTTACAAGTTACTGCACATGGACATCTACAGATCCTTTATACCTGTGAAAAGCCAATGAATAGAACTTGTAGTCTAGTTTTACCAGAAGATCATCCTTTGGCATTCCCAAATAGCCTTTAGTCTGTGCATCTATAGTATTTTCTATTCTCTGGCCTACACTTTGGACCTACAGCTCTTCTTTAGCAAGGGAACTACTATCTCTACAAGCATATGGAATGAATTTCAGATCAAACGTCCTAGAAATGTTTTTCTGTATTACATGACTATAACCTGGTAACCACTATTATTTTGATTACAGGATTTAGACAGTGAGCTGTGGAAGCTAATGCTATCACTTCAGCAATACAACTCAATTTTCCTTCACATTTTAGTTCAAAGTCTTACCTAATATAGTTAATTATTGATTTGGCAGTATATGACTTTTCTTCTACTTGTTTACAGTACTATTTTGTGTTACTGTAACTAAGTTGTAACTAAAAAGGAGCCCTACTGGCCCTTTGTACCTTCTTGTAAAAATTAAACAAATTAAAATAAAATGAAAGACAGCAACAGAGGCAAAATTAAGTATTTGCCCAAGGTCTGGAACAACCCACATTTACCAAAGGGATAGGCCCATCCCATTTTTATAAATTTCCTGACATAACTGGGAAATTATTTACACAGTCTGCAAAAAACTGTGGCATATCTGTGGCAAGACATTGCTGCATCATGTCCATGAATTACATTATCTTTTGTCATAAATCAGATATTCTATTTGACTTTTGGTGTACTTGTATACTATTAACAAAGCATTTGCTAACGTGAATGTAAAAATAATAATAATAATCTGCAAACTAGACCAGCTAAAAATTGTTTCTCAAGTGAAATTTCAATCAAACCACATAAGCTGTTTTCAGTACATACATGCCTCACAGTAGTCATGAAAATATGTCATGCAGCACTGTAAATACAGGTGCTTTCTGTAATCATATGTGTCAGAGAAATATGCATTTATGTATATGTCTAATGCTAGAAGCTAAAAGAATTAACACGTTTTCATTCTATTTTATATACAGCTTAATTCTGTGTGAAATTATATGATGCTTTTTGAAACTGCAGTATGCTTTCTGAAAACTTGCAAGATGCCCCCTGACCTAGTAATTGCTAGCACAGCAAAATTCATGTTTATGCCTTTTGGAAATGTACTGAGAAGTAGGTGATTATCTGCTAGGTCAGGAAGTAATAAATGAAACAATACTATATTCTATAATGTTATGATTTTGAACAATCAGCTCTGTTCGTGTTATGAAAACATGCACAGCTGCGGAAAAATAAGAGATACATAAGACAAAGGACTGCTTGAAGAATCTGTACTTGCCTTGTGCTCGAATTAGCTGTAGTACCTTGAATAGAAACATAACATAGTGGGAAACTGTATCTAACCGGTGGTCACCAAGGCCACGTTGTTTTTCTTAGGAAGTTTTTCATAAAATTGATAGTGCAAGCAGAAAAGTATGGATAAACAGCTGCTATGTAATGATGATGTTAAAACTTGTGATCTGCTACGTCAGCTTGGTAGGCAATGTCTTGTTAGAAAGTGTATAAAGATGAATTTACTTCCTGATCTTAGTTAGACAAACTCTGTATTAGCATGTTTTTGTCTCCTTGCTACAAGATTAAAGTGCCTTAACCTGAACCTACCGTGTATTGATCATTTTTAAAGTATATTTTTCCTTTGACAATATGTGTCACTATCATGGGAACACTGAAGAGGATTAAACTACAAGAGATGCAGTAATAATATTAGGAAGTACAAGTAGTCAGGAGTACCCAAAAGCAGTACTAGCCATTCCTCAGTCCTGTAGACTATACCATCAGATTGAATTATCTGCTGTGCTTAACAGTAAACTCATCTACTCTGATTACAGTCACTATTAAACATAGTTTGATGTCTGTAATCCTTCCAGACTTCTTGCAGCTGCTGGAAGGAAGGCCAGTTCTGACACTGACTTCATGTACTGCAATGGTAAGTTAATACAATGCCAGCATTTCTGATCTTAGAAGTGAGTGACAGCATTTTAAGAACTGCCCGAGATTGTAGTGTTTGCCCACGCCAGTGTGGCTGCCATGTACTACAAGGCAGTAATTTTGCCTAAGCAGGAGGGAAGCTTAAACACGGCTTTGTAAAGATCTTTACTATCATGCAGTGGTGAAAGAAGCCAGGCTAACTCCAAAGCCAAGCGATGGCCTAAACTTTTAATAAATTATGTGTTCTTCATTTGGTCATTAAAGCAGTAACCGGGAATAGATGATTAGAATGGACAATATCAGCAAGGTGGGAAATGTTTCAAGTTCAAATTACGATACCTCATTTAGTTGTATCCAAAAATTTGGCAACATAGGTTTACAGGCAATTACTTGGGTAAGGACCCAGGGGGTCTTTTTAAGACAAGCTATGCTTCCCAAATGTATATTAAAAGTTTTCATATCCTAGGGTTATTTTAAGGGGTATATGTAGACTTGGGAATGGATGGTCAAGCATTTACAGGCTTCTCAGTCTAACAGAGACATAGGTGCCAGACCATGGGTAAATTTCTGATTTCCCATCCACTGGTCCATGTTATGTTGAATTGAGATAAGGAATAACTCTGCATCACATGGATGGGAAAACTGTCCCAGAGAAGTGTAGACTCATATACATACCTGTCCCTCCAACATGTTCTATTTATGTTGCAGATGAGGTTTAGGTCCATAGATTGGGTAATTCTAATGCTATTTGTTTTACAGATGTGCAAGAGTTCCATCAGAGTGGTATCAGAGGATGCTTTTGTAAGTGAGATATAGACTGCCTCTCAGCAGTCTGAGGTGGTCCACATAGGGCATGTTGTTTATGCCCTGTAGTCATGCCCATAATGTTCAGTCCAGTGCTTATTATGGAAGTGTTTCCTTTACCTTTGCTACTGAATCTTTTTCTTAGACTTAATACTGATATATGTCATTTTGTAAACTGGACTTCATTGATGTATAACTCTCAGTTGAACAGAGCTGGGTATCAAGAATTGCTAGGTATTAAGATAGAGGTAACCATTCAAAAAATGTTTCATCTTGCCATCAGCTCATTAATTACTAACTTTCAAAAAGTGATTAAGGAAATTGCATCTAATATGCTTCACACTGCTAGTTAAGTGAATGACATTAACTTTGCTGGCAAAATTGAAGTAAAAGAAAAACAACACTATGAAGAGACTGGATTCAGAATGAGATAAAAGCGTCAACTTAATTTTGAGTACTTAGGTCAAACTACTGACCAGCATAATTAATTCTAAGAATAAAAAGATTGAAACCAATATGCACATGTTCCAAAAAGAATAGTGCATTTGTTTACAACTGCAATTCTCTTGGAATATTCTGTACTACAAAAAACATCCGTTTACTAGTTGTACTTGTTCAAGTTAAAGCTGCATAGAGTCACAGCAAAGAGGCATATAAAAAAAGCATATTAAGATTGCAAACTATCAAGACTTTTCATGCTATCATTTAAATCATTTAGAAATATATATTACGTTAAAATGAGATGCTAGTAACTGCACAGATACACAAGTGGACCTTTTCTCTCTATATATAGAAGTAGCATACACTTATGAAAGATGGCTGCCACAAAAATTAATTCTACCTGGACTGAGAGGGGGAGGGGCATAACCAATAGTGTTTGATGTCTAGATATGTATCAATTTCTTACGTACATTCACTCCAAGATAAGGAATGCTATATACAGATCATAAAAAATTTCAAAAGACAGGCCACTTTTTGTCTGCATATACTGACCAAATGCATTCAACAAAGTGAACAAGCATGAAATCAGCATACCTTGTCATGGTACAAAGATCCAGAAAACTAAAGAGCAAAGTAAGATGCACAAATAGTGCAATGTCACACTACTGTAGTATTAAGACGAATAATACCTGTGTATCAGCTGCTCAACTAACAGCTAGAATATGGACACTGAAAACGTAATAAACGAAGATGTAGTTCTGACATAACCGTATTCAGATTCATACTCCTAACAAGTTTAGCCACGAGAAATAACATTTCTAGCTGCACTGCAGCATCCTGCTGTCATAGGTTCATAGGTAGGTACTAGGCTATTGGCCTTAGGGCCTATATAAGCCTAGCCAAAGGTACCCTGGCTTTCGCCACCCAAGAAAATTATTTTCCTGTGCCACTGTCAAGCAGAGCCGCAGAAGTGATCCCCAGGGTGAATTTCCTATCTCCCATCCAATCATCAAGATTTTTCTTGAACAGTGCTGATGAGGAGCTTTGTTTGATATAGATAGGTAGTTTGTTGCAGAGTATGGGAAGTCTCTGGGACAGGAATCTATCCCTCCAGCATGTTCTGCTTATTGTGGTGGACGAGGTTTAGGTCCCTAGAGCGTGTAGCTCATAGGGATTGGGATTTCTTTAAGTGGAGCATGTCTAAAAGCTCTGGGTTTGACATAGCTTTGTGTGTTAGGCAGAGATCGCCTCTGAGTAGGCGATATGCAACGGAGTAAAGCTGCAGTTTTTTGAGACGGTCTGTATAGGGCATCTCTTTGAGGCCGGTAATCCTCTTTGCGAGGTATTTCTGTGGCCTTTCCAGTTGTTGTAGATGTCTTGTGAGGTACATACCAAAAGGGGCATTGTACTCTATAATGGGTCTAATGAGTGACAAGTGGAGGGGAACAATGACCTCTTTTTTCCTGGATGAGAAACCTTTTGTGATGAGGTGTGCCACATAGAAGGATTTCCTGACTACTGTGGCGATGTGATTATCAAAGGAGAGACTACTGTCCACCTGTGTCTCAAGGTCTCTTATCACACTTTCGGTGTTAAGTAGACTACCACCTATGTGGTAGTTCATGGGTACTGAGTTTTTACCAAAAGGAATGACAATGCACTTTTTGGCATTGAGCTTGAGGCCATGGCTTTGACACCAGGCATCTGTCTCAGCAAGGCCCTTTTGTAGGATGTCCACATCTTTTGGAGTTTTGATTATGGCTCTTAGTTTGCAGTCATCTGCAAACTTCATTAGCCAAAGACCTTCTGTGTTTGCAAACAGGAGAGGACCCAGGACTGAACCCTGTGGTACTCCACTTGTCACTTGTCTGAAGCTGGATTTGGAGTCTGCTACTTTCACAGTGTGGGTTTTGTCAGTGAGCCAGTTGGCAACCCAACTTGTGACATAGGGATTTATACCTAGTTTAGTGAGTTTATCTATAATTCCAGAGTGGGGGATGGTGTCAAAAGCCTTGGCGAGATCTAGATAGGCTGTGTGAACTACCTTACCCTCATCTACGGCTTTGGTGACTGCTTCAAAGAAGTCTATCAGGTTTAGGAGACATGATCTGCCTTTTACAAACCCAAACTGGGTGGGGTCCTGAGTTTGGAGATTACCAATGTCATTGTTTATAAGTTCCATGATGATACACTCCATAGCCTTGCAGACCAGGCTCATTAGGCTAATGGGGCGGTAGTTTCTGTGGTCTGTAGTGGCTCCCCCTTTGTGGAGTGGGATAACTGTCGCTGTGCACCATTCAGTGGGCACATAGCCTGAGGTGAGGCTATGATTGAACATGGTACTTAGGTGGGGTGCCAGTTCGTTCTGTAGTTCATGTAGAACACAGCCTGGGATGTCGTCAGGTCCCATGGATGCTGTGTTCTTGGCTTTGTGTTTTTTACCTTTGCAGCCATGATTACAGGAACTTTGCATTCTTCTGGTATAGAGATGGGCCCTTTAGGGGATGACAGAGGGGTAAAGTTAGCACTGAACCTACCTGCCAGGATGATGGCAATATCCGTTGGTTCTGTATATTTAGTGTCATTGTGCTGTAACTCAGAGCAGATCTGAGTGTTGCCATTGAGATTCTTGACATAGCTATAGAATGCTTTGTGGTTGTCTTTAGAGTCAGTGGCGATTTTGTTTTCATAACTAGCTTTGGAGAATTTTATGAGGGATCTCAGCTTCTTACTGAAGCTGACCAGGGAGTTTCTCCAATCATGGGATTTTACTCTTTTTTGCAAAAGTTTCTTTCTTCTATTGTAGAGTTTGTTTATGGCAGGGGACCACCAGATTTGCTTTCTTTTTTGGAGGATAGCATCTTGGTTCTGTTAGGGATTGCACGATCCATGCACTCATGTAAGTGCTTATAAAGTGCATTTGTGTAGGATTCAGCAGCCATACCTCTATTGTCCGTCAGCATGGGTGTTGTGACGTTTGCCACTTCTGTCTTAAGAAGTGTGAAGTTGGCTTTGGAGAAATTTTTTACTGTGGTTTCCCTAATGGGGGGTGGGGGAGGGATGTGGATGTCTAGGGTGATTAGCTTATGGTCGGATCTGACCAACGAGGAATTGTCCTCTGGTGTGGAGCACCAGTTGCCCATGTTGGTAATAACCAGGTCTAGGATATTGCTGCCCCTGGTGGGGGTGTGGATAAGTTGATCCATGGCATTGGAATTTATGAATTCCAGAAAACGTTGAGCACAAGAGTTGGCACATGAGTAGTTTTCCCAGTTAATGGTAGGGTAGTTGAAATCGCCCATTATTAGGGTGATAGGTTGTACCCTAATATTTTCCAGTGTATTAAGAAATGGGAAGTGGGAATCCTGGGGCATGGTGGGGGACATGTAGCAAGCTACAATTTGGATTGTGGTCTTGCCCAGAGTTAGTTGCACTTGGATAATCTCAGATGCATAATGCTGAGCAACTAGCCTGGAGGTGTGGATATCCTTAATGAATATGGACATGCCTCCACCTTTAATGTTTCGGTCCAGGTTAGGTGGCCGAAAGGTGTGGTATGAATTATAGCCTAGTAATGCAGGGGTACTCTCTGGAGCCTTGAACCAGGTCTCTGTCACTGCACAGATGTCGATGTTCTCCATTTTAAGGAGTGCCTCGAGAGAGTGCATTTTGAGGTTTAGACTTCTAGCATTGAGTAGCAATACCCTCAGATTATTCTTGCCTGTACCTGTTAGGGTGGTGAAGTTGTCATTTGAACCTTGCCTAAAAAAGGCACTATAGGGGTGGCTAGAGCCTTAGCCAGTATTCGGAATCCCAGGGGCGACAGGTGCAGGCCATCTCTGGCAAAGCATCGTGGCTTGTCGATCATGTCATCCCAGGCAGACAGATACTGGATCCCCTTAGAATGACACCAGAAGCTTAGCCAATTGCTGAAGTCAATCATTTTGTCCTTGTACTGTGGTATCATTCTGGGTGATGGCAGGATGCTACTCAGGGCTAGGGTCATACCTGCCTGGGCTACAAGATCGGACAGCTCCTCCATGTCCCTTTTCATGTAGTCCAAGGAGGTACATCTCAGGTCATTCACACCAACATGGACAATGACAGAGTCATATTTGTACTTGTTGTGGAGTGACCTGAGTGCATGCGTTATGTGGTGGATCCTGGCACCTGACAGGCAGCTGACAGTAACTTTCTCCTTGTTTAGCCTGGTGAGTGGAACATCAGTGTGCCTGACTATAGAGTCACCTATGACTAGAGTGTTGGGTACGTTGTTGTGCCTTATGGGCTGTGGTTGAGTGGCACACTGAGTTTGTGGGCTATGTGTCATTTGGGTTGTGTTGGGGGGTGGAGGTTGCTTGTGTTTCTGTTTTGGAGGTCCCTGTTGCTTGGGCAGGTTTTTACTGAGAGCCTCCATGAATGTAGGTGTGTGTTTTGTGTTTCTATGTGTGTGTTTTGGTGGTGTAGGTTTTGAGGGACTATGTGCTGAGTGTGGTGTGGTGCAAGTGTTTACCTTCTCCTCTTGACTGTCTAGTCCAGTCTTGGGTGAAGAGAGCTTTGCTTCCTGTTTGGCTATATAAGTGCATCTCTCACAGGTTGTAGTGTTGGGTGGTAGGAGGAGAGGGTTGTCTGTGTACATGAGGCAATTACTGCATTGCCCCAAGATGCCCAGATTCATCAGGTAGACAGGAGAAAACACTGGGGGCTGACCCTTAGACATGCCTGAATAGGTGCTTATTTGTTAAGTACTAGAAACTGTTTTCCTCTAGACAGTGAGGAAAGTTGAGTGCTGTAGTAATTTGTAGCTTATTTAGTGCTTACAATAAGTTCTGAACAAGTGCTGAAACAAAAAACTGGCTAGTTCTAAGAAACAAAATTAAGCTAGAAGGCTTTCCTCCAACACAGAAAGGCTTGGGCCCTAGAAGCCTACAAATAGTCCTGGACACAGCAAATCTTTATCCAGGCTAGACTACCCACAGGAAAGGCAGGAAACAAGCTTAGAAAATTTTTTTTTTTTTTTTTTAGTGGAAAGAGAGAAAGGAGTAGCAGAAACTAAGCTGATTGGCCTTCTCAAATGTTCTCCCTGTACTGGGTAGAATGAGGTAATGACACTAGACTGGGAAGCGGGTCCCAGATCAAATTTACACTAGGGGCGGGCAACTGCAAAGCCATCAACTATAAAAACACTATACCAACAGGGAGTGAGGGTGGGAAATAAACTGCAGAAATGTTTCTCACAGCTGAAAAGCAGCAGTGAGCCTTTAAATGAAAGTTTTAAACAGCTAAAGGAGCCTCTAGCCTCATCAGTCAGATGTATTTACTTTCGTGAATGCAGGCCATCTGTGTATTAGTAAAGTACAAAATCCGGTTAGTCCTCACATGTAGTTTCCTTCTCTCAAGGACATATATGAAGTTGTGTCAAGACGGACAGTCTATGCTTCATATGTGAAATATCTAGAAAAGCTACAGCTCACTACAGGAAACAACTTAAAAGGCCTTGTAGAATGGATTTATATTAATTTTACAAGACCATATTTGACTTGTATACAACTGTTATATTTTTAAATAAAATGTTAGTGAGCAGAAATCTACCATGTCTCTTCAGCAGCTGCTGGGAACAATGTTAGCCTGCTTTTTCCTTTTTTTCTAGCCAAACAACAATCATGCTGATCACTGAAATTCACTGTGCAGTCATCAAGCAGCCAAGAAAGGATTTTTTTCTGTGTATCATCACATGTCCCAGGTGAGTGTCAAGGAAGCATTCCTGGAGTGGGAGGGTAGTGGGTGAAGCTTGGTGCCAAGACTTATTTCCAGAACCGAAGTAACTTCTCAGTTAAATCATGACTCCACTCAGCAGATGGTTCCTGCTAAGTCACGGGTCTCCATATGGGATCCTTTGGAAGCATACATGTTCAGTGACACTCCCATCAACCCTTTCTCCAGGGGAGGTGAGTAGACAACTCATATTTATTCCTGTCCTTGTCCTAGCTGAGTCATCTGTGCTCAGCCAAGTAACAGAAGCTAGACTGGGTGGGTCAATTCTCAATCCCATTTCACTACACCACAAAGCCAACATACCATTACCCTGCTTGGCCTCACAGAAGAATTTCTCGCTCCTTTGATTATTGAAATCAAAGTTTGATTCATAATCCAGATTCCTGATCTCTTTCTCATAGATGGGGTTGGCTAACTGTCTAGTAGGCTACTCTTCTCTTCTTGGTTCATGCAGGATGGAATGGCAAAGGAATACAACTAGATCAGGCAGGCATCTGCAAATTTCTGACATGGGGAATTCATTCCTGTACATGCCTGCTTCCCACACTTGAACATAACCCATCTGAAAGGGGGGCTACAGGATAGGGGATAACTACATGAATCCTAACTCTGCATTCTCATGGCCTTGGACAGATCAAATTCAGTTCACAAGCGGCCAGCACCAAAAGGTAATCAGCACAACACCCCAAAATAAATAAACTGGTTTATTTAGATAAGTCCCAGATCAGTTTCGGCAAACCTGCCTTTCTCAATGGGATATATAACAAAAAATCCCATACAATCATAACCTTTAAATAGTGCAATCCTCCAATGAGAAGTCAGCTTCACATATTATGTCATTTCCTATACCATTTGTTAACACTCCTAAAAAATAAACAATGAACAAAGAAATATCACCATGTTGTGTATTATACATCACAATTTAATAAATTTCATAATTGATCATTAAGTCCTGGTGAAAAGAGACCCCACCCAGTTTTATAATCCAATATTTCTCCTTTCTATTTAAAATAGAGTGTCAGCCCTGTCAGTTACTTCTATTGCCATGGATCCTATCTATAACCATAAAGTAGAACTGGGCAGTACTATGTACCACACAATGTCTATATAGTGCATTTGTCAACCTTTTGTTGCGTATATCACTCCGATATTCAGACATATAGAAACGCAAGGAGCGTGATGTCTGCCCTATATAGAAAACCGAACAAGTGCATGTCGCTACATATATAAGCCAATCGGATCCACAATTCCAAAAAAATCTGGTATCAAAAAGCTGACTGGTATTTTTGCTAGTAAATTGTTTGGACTTGAATATGTACTGGCATGAGGAACAATGACCACAGGGAAAGGTGCCCAACAATCTGTCCCCAGTAATAGTGATTTGTGGTGTACCACACCCCCTGTGCTGGTACGTTTGAAAATGAGAAAAATGTAATCCTGATGTTTTTCCCTTCCTATAAGAAAACTGACAATTAGGACCAAGGACATGATGTAAGTCATCACTGGCCAAAAGTATATTCCAATGTTTAGAAATTACCTTCTGAATCAAACTGATATTACGACCATAGGTGGTAACAACTCTAATAATATCAGATTCCATCCTCTGTGTTTTTTCTTTGTATTCTAATAATTGCTTAAACTATATTAAGGGCTTTTTTGTTGATGAAACTAGTTTTGTTACTGATGTACATGACTTTTGTCATAGAATGAATTTAAGATTGTTTTTTGGCTCTAGGGACGCTTCTCAAAGATCGACTGATTTCAAATTTCTAAAGTCAGATTATATGCCCCCTATGAATAAGCACGTATCTGTATTCCAACAGGCTGTGCTCAAAGATTTACATTTTGCATTGGGTCAATACACTCCACTTGGTCATAACCTTACTTGTGGGGAATGACAAGCATTACAGGAATTGAAGGATAATAAAAATATTGTAATATTACCGGCTGATAAGGGAGGGGCGGTAGTCATCATGAATACAGATTATTATCTGGGGGAGGGAAATGGACAGTTGTCCAACCCTTGTCACTATATGTGTATGCCTATTGACCCCACACCTAATTTTAAAAAGGGAAACTGATTCCTTCCTAAACAAGGCTGTCGATGAAGGTATTATTTCGGACTCTGTGAAATTACATTTAACTGTCTCAGATCCACAAAAACAAATATTATACCTCTTACCCAAAATACACAAATCACTGACCAAACCTCCGGGTAGACCTATAGTTTCTGGCAGAGGTTCTTTGACAGAGCCTTTGTCTGTATTTTTGACCAAATACTTGAAGCCTTTTCTTAATTTGATTCATGATAGAATACAGGATATGGCACAATTTCTCAAGATAGCATCAGATACCCAATTGGAGCCAGATTGGCTTCTCTGTACCCTTGACGATAAGGCTTTATACACTGACATTCCCCACTGGGCTGGACTCCAGGCCTTACAATATTGGTTGAATCTAGCCAATTTATATCTAGCAGGTTTCAATACTCTATTAATATGTATGGCAGAACATGTGCTCAGCAAAAATGTGTTTTATTTTCAGGGGGAATGTTTTTGGCAAACTCAGGGTACTGTAATGGGTGCATCTTTGCACCCATTTATGCTGACCTGTTCATGGCTTATCTTGAGGAACAGCTGATTTATGACCCCACACATAATATTTATATGAATGAACTGGATATTTGGAGGAGATACTTGGATCATTGCTGGTTAGTGTGGCAAGCTGATAGACAATACCTATTGGAATTTGTTGAATATTTGAACGATAACAAATGGGGAATAGAATTTACACTAAATTCAGATTACCATCAAATTAATTTTCTGGATGTTACAGTTACCAGAAATCCTGACAACACACTAAGAACTCAGGTGTATCGTAAGTATCCCCAATACAACAACCTGGTCTTTGCCACCAGCATGCATCCAAGTCATACCATTCGTAATATCCCCAAGTCGCAGTTCTTACATATAAAAATAATCTGTTCCACTATGGATGATTATATTACACCACAACAGAATCTTAATAACAAATTTAGAGTCAGGAGTTATAAACAACAGGACATCATAGCTGCCAGTGATTAGGCCTCAGCTTTGGACAGGATGCAATTATTAGAATACAAAGAAAAAACACAGAGGATGGATTCTGATATTATTAGATTTGTTACCACCTACAGTCGTAATATCAATTTGATTCGGAAGGTAATTTCTAAACATTGGAATATACTTTTGGCCAATGATGACTTACATCATGTCCTTGGTCCTAATTGTCAGTTTTTTATAGGAAGGGAAAAATATCAGGATCACATTTTTCTCATTTCAAACGTACCAGCACAGGGGGTGCAGTACACCACAAATCACTATTACTGGGGACAGATTGTTGGGCACCTTTCCCTGTGGTCACTGTTCCTCATGCCAGTAAATATTCAAGTCCAAACAATTTACTAGCAAAAATACCAGTCAGCTTTTTGATACCAGATTTTTTGGGAATTGTGGAACCGATTGGGTTATATACCTAGCGACATGCACTTGTTTGGCTTTCTATATAGGGCAGACATCATGTTCCTTGTGTCTCCGTATGTCTGAACATCGGAGTGATATACACAACAAAAGGTTGGCAAATGTACTATATAGACATTATATGGTACATAGTACTGCCCAGTTCTACTTTATGATTATAGATAGGATCCATGGCAATAGAAGTAACAGACAGAGCTGGCACTCTGTTTTAAATAAAAAGGAGAAATATTAGATTATAAAACTGGGGGAAGTCTCTTTTCACCAGGGCTTAATGATCAATTATGAAATTTATTAAATTGTGATTTATAATACACAACATGGTGATATTTATTTGTTCACTGTTTATTTTTTAGGAGTGTTGACAAATGGTATAGGAAATGACATAATATGTGAAGCTGACCTCTCATTAGAGGGTTGTACTAAAGTTATGATTGTATGGGATTTTTTGTTATATATCCCACTGAGGAAAGCAGGTTTGCTGAAACCGGTCTGGGACTTATCTAAAAAAACAGTTTATTTATTTTGGGGTGTTGTGTTGATTACCTTTTGGTGCTGGCAGCTTGTATACTGAATTTGGTTTGGTTTGGCCCTACACAAGCCATACGTGCAGACATCTTTACTGTTACCTTGGACAGATCAAGCATACCCTTTTATCTGGGTCTATATTACAAGACCGAAGGCGCATTCTTTTGAATGTGTCTTGGTCGAACTTAAAAGGCTGAAAACGCAAAATATCAAAGAGGCTGTTGAATTCTTTCCCTGGGAAAGAATTTGCTTGGCTGCACTCAGTACTTTGCCATTTTCGGCACTGTAGTGCAGTCTCAGAGTTGGTATATTTAAGTAAGGGAGTGTGGGGGGCGCAGCCCCCCACTTAATGTAATGTTTGAAATTGATTTTTTATTTATTTTTTTGTTGGAAGACAGATTTTTTTTCCCTTGGAAAAAAATCGCAGTTTTGACACTTCGACATTGTAAGCTTCCGCTTACATAGGGTCGATGTATCACAATTCGCTTTTTTAAGCATTCAGTGATTTAATATAGACCCTTTTATCCCTATAACAGAATGAATAGGCATTAATGGGCAGTGGCTGAACCACTGTGCCAGAATGTGGAAGAATGCCATGTGGAAGAAAGATACCCAGACAGTTGCAATAGTAGTAGGAGCAACTGGTCTTATAAAAAAGAATTTACAATCGTATTTAGATATGTTACCAATTCATGTAACACCATACGAATTGCAGAAGGAGTCATTACTGGGCACATTGCGGATGCTGTGAAGAGCACTTTTGGCTAACGTCAAAGAGTGAAACAATACCAATTTCATGAACTTTAATCGTATTTTGACTTAGGAATGGGGTTCATTCCTGTCATAGTATTAGAAACCCAAAAGACTTGGAGAAATTAAAAATGTCAGAAATGTGCAAACATTATGGTATCAAAGTGGCTGAAAAACACTGGAAACATGAGCCACAAAGAATCATAGAAAATGATGAAATTTACATCACATGGGATCACACAATACCAACAGTCCAAAAGATAGATGCTAGCAAACTAGATATAGTGGTCCAAGAAAAGAAGACAGAAGTAGCATTGATTATTGAAATCGCTACACCCAGTGACTACAGTGTCTTGCATACAGAGAGACACAAAGTCATACAATACCTGGATCTGCAGGCTGAAATGAGAGCCATGTAGAAGAAAGTTACCCAGACAGTTCCAATAGTAGTAGGAGCTTCGGGTCTTATAAAAAAGAATTTACAATCGTATTTAGATATGTTACCTATTCATGTAACACCATACGAATTGCAAAAGGAGTAATTACTGGACACACTGCGGATGCTGTGAAGAGTACTTTTGGCTGACATCAAAGAGTGAAACAATACTAATTTCATGAACTTTAATCGTACTTTGACTTAGGAATGGGGTCCATTCCCATTGCGGTATTAGAAACCCAAAAGACTTGGAGAAATTAAAAACATCAGAAAGTCAGTATGGCTGAACCAAAAAGACACAAAATAACAAAAAGAGCACCAAGTGTTAAAGTGTATTTTTATTGTTTGTCATATTACAGAGGTGACTGACTTGAATAACAGAGTAAAGTTTATATTAGTACTGTTGTAGCATCTGCTCTATTTTCTTACCTCTGTTCCTCAAAAGCTTAGTTGGCATGACAAAATGAATGAATGAAAGAATGAATGAAGGAATAAATGGTTCAGAGAAAACTAATAATGCTTGACTTACTCTTTGGATATCAGATTTAACACCCTGAAGACAGTCTTCAACCTTTTACATTATAACTTGGTATCTGAAGTGCTTTTATGTATACATCCTTCAAAGGAAGTGATTTTGTGTAGGTCAAGGCTAATGCAGGCCTACAGACTTTGGTAGTAGAGCTGCTGAAATAAGTGTGTCAAAAAAGTTACCTACACTAACTAAAATTGGGATGCTAATCATTAACTAGGATAACTTCACCCTGTACTCTGAATTAATAACTTTAGAGATTACAGGGTCACATTGAGAATAATGAGCTTTTTATTGTTGACATACGAGTCATTAGTCTTGGGTGCTTTAACCTAAAAGAGGTACAACTGCTGTGGTAGCTCTTTTGGATGTATGGTCTGGTAGTGGACATCCCACATGATAAGAATGGTTCTAGCACCTAATTTGGCTCCTCTGTTTCAGCACAAACTCTTGACATTTCATAATTAGCACCGAACATGATGCCACAGACTGGGGAATTAAGTGGTTGATCACCTGAAAGAAAGTTGTGTGTGTGTGTGTGTGTGTGTGTGTGTGTGTGTGTGTGTGTGTTTCCAACCTCCTTTGATGAACTGCATTTAAACAGAGAAGACCTGGCTGGGGAATTTCTTACAGATATTTTTTTTTTTTCTGGTAGAATCCAAGACCTTTCAAACTTAGATGATTAGAAACAAATACAAATAAAATGAGATGAGAGGGATGCTCCTGAATGATGGGCCTAAATAAAGTATACAGTTGCACTGTCATAGAAACCTGATTAGGAAGTATCTCTGCTTTTTGGCATATTATGGGGTATAGTGCTTATCACTGGTAAAGACATTTCGTGGTGGAAGAGAAGAGTCTTTTTTTCAAGAAATGATCATTTCAAACTTTGCTACAAACCCCGCAAACAGAAACAAAATTTAGAAAGATATTATGTTAATATTAACAATGATGATAGGAGTCATGAAGAATGCTACTATACCCATTCCTGGATTAGCAGTGAAACCTAGAGCATTCTATATAATGAAGGGCATAAACAAAGCTGATAAGTATTAGTATTAACTATTATTTAGTTCATTACTTCCCACATCCCAAAGACATGCTGTAGGTGGATTGGACACTCTAAATTGGCCCTAGGTGTGCGTGTGTGTGCCTTCTGTGGAAGGCTGGGCGCCGGGCTGGCAACTCGACACCGTAAAATTCCGCTGCCAATCATGAGCAGACAGATGATCCTCTGTGGCGACCCCTAACCGGGAAAAGCCGAAAGAAGAAGAAGAAGATGCATTGTAATCTCGGAGGGGCTGTTACTAGGAAATATAATTTTAAAAAATATGGTGTGGCATTACCTATTTAAGAAATTACATTTCTGACACTATGCTTGTCTTTTATAGCCAGTTTCAACAACTCACTTCTTGCTGGCTGTACAAATAAAAAAGTATGGACTTTCGGTGGCATATTTCTTATAGCAAAAAACTGCATATAAGCTAATTCTCAACTACTTCTAGCTTTGTCCATGATTCTGGGCATCCAAGATTGAGCTCTATCTCTTTGACACATCGCACCTTTACTGAAACAGTTCATTTCTTTCAAGCATTCAGAAGAAATACAAATTTACATCATATATCATCATGACGGCCTTCTTTCTTACTTTGCATTTTAGAGAATTGCCCACTAATTAGAAGTTTCCTTTGGGCTGTCCCCAGTACACTCCTTACTCTGCAACATCCTACTTCATACTGTTACATTTTAACTACAAGATCAGACCATATAAAGGTATTACATAGAATTAGTGTAATTTCAGCAAATTATGTCAGAGTTGCAGATGGACTGCAAATTTCACTAGCAGAAAAAAGAAAAAAAAAAAAAACTGTGAAAGGTTCTCCTTACAGTATTTGATTGTGGATGAAGAACTGGCCATATAGATGACATGCCATCTCTGTAAGGATCGATTTTGATCTCAGAAAGTTCAATTAAGAAGTCAAATCATGAACATGGAAAATAGCAAAGGGGATAATATTTACCCATGTGACACTCTTTTGAATCCTGGAACTTATGGCAAACATTTTGCCTCTACAGATCAGTATACTTCACATACATTAAAGTTTCCAGATTACCTACTTTTGTGTGGACGTCTTGCTTTCTTTCTAAATGTCACCAAATGCAATGCAGCAAATGCACTCATATTGTCCTAATTCACAGAGGTAAGTAGTTTTCTTGTGCTTCTTCCATAACAAAACACATGGTAGTAGATCAACAGATCTGAGACATAAGGAATAATGTTTTCTGTTGACTAAGCAAAAGCAGCACAGAGGGGTACTTTATATAAGCAGACCCAGCTTGCACTGTAAGCGTAAGGATACTTTTATTCAGAGATGAGTGCATTAAAATCATTGTTGTCATACTAGGATATACTGCAGGTGCTAAAATAATAGTAGTGACACACTTGCTCACTGTCATTTGGTAGAAAAATCAAGTGGTATAACTCCCACTAGCCCAGTCCCAAGTAACTAGTTAGCCCTCCCAAACCCTAAACCTATAAAGCTGCCAGAGCTCTATGTCTAACCCTACAACTTCTACCCAGTTCCCAACCCCAGTCCTCAATCTCTTATCCTAAAACTATACTTCCCATAGCTAACTTTAAAGTTCTCAATCACTCCCTAAACTTAAAACTCCAGCCCAATCCCTAAACATAATTTCCTCATTCACTCACTACCCTTAAAACTCCTTTCCAAACACTCCCCTAATCTACATTCCCACACCATCCCACTACCTCCCCGCACTTGCCACATTTACCTCACTTGAACTTGAATAATGTATTCAGGAAAGGTGTTGCAGCTGCTTGCCTGAACTCTTATTTGAGTTAGAGTGTAAGAAGCAGCCTACGCCAGCTGCAAGGTGCTCAAGTCCTTGGCTTTGAGACAGTGACATTTGAGCACTGGAGACTTGAGTGCTTGTAGTATGACATGTATGTTTACAGTTACATACTGCACAGCCAAATGACTACACTGATGGACAGACAGTAGCACATGAATTTACTAACTGATTAAGAGAGGACAGGGATGAATCAATCGCTTAGTGTATGTGTTAAGTGTGATGCAAAAAGTACAGTTTTGTACCTACCATAAATGTAGATGTTCGAGTGTCTTCACTGCTGCAGTCATTACACTTGGGTTATCCTGCCATCAGGTGGTCCCGCAGTCGGCCAGAGTTCCAAAGTCTTGGTCTGGCGTCGGTTGCTGTCGCTTCTTCCCTGATGTCAGTGCGCCAGGGTTATATAAGATGCAGCCGACGCCATTTTCTTCAGTTTTTCTTGCCCCAGATGTCAGGTGCCCCCAAATAGGTAGGCAATACATATTGCTAATAAAACATACAACAAGGTAAAACAAAACCTTCAGTTACCAGCAAATACACCACATAGGTAGTATAGGGTAGAAAGGTATATATTAGTTCCAGCTAAGAAAGAGGGGATGGCGGGTGGGTAACTAGGACTGCAGCAGTGAAGGCACTCGAAAATCTACATTTATGGTAGGTACAAAACTGTACTATGTTCATCGTGTTTCACTGCTGCAGTCATTACACTTGGGTTGAATCCCAAAGCTGAGTTAGGGTGGCTGGCTCTATAGAGGATTTGGGGTGGCTAAGAGGCCCTGCAGCACTGCAGTGGCAAAGCCAGCTCTGGATCTAGAATAAAGAGGCAAGTGATAATGCTTGGTAAAGGTGTGCACTGAACTCCAGATTGCAGCTTCCAAGATATCTTTGGTAGGCAGTTGAAGTGGCTGTTGCCCTGGTGGAATGTGGCCTAATATTACTAGATACAGGTTTCCCATGCTGTGTGTAACAGAACCGGATACAGTGTCCTATTCACTTTGAAATGGTCTGCTTTAAAATAGCCTTACCCTGTGATCCTGCAGCATATGCTACAAACAATTGCTCAGTTTTTCTGAAAGCTTTTGTTTTGTCCAAGTAGAAACTTAATTGCCTGTGTATGTCCAAGGAATGCAGAAGTCTCTCCCCTTTATTCTGGGGATTTGGATAAAAAGTTGGCAAGTGAATAGTTTGGTTAAGAGCCACACTGGATACCACCTTAGGCATAAATGAAGGGTTTGTTCGTAAAGAAACTCTGTCTTGGTGAAAAATGATGAAAGGCTCCACTGCCTTAAGTGCCTGTAACTCTGAGACTCTTCATGCTGAGGTTATTGCCAAAAGCAGAGCAGTTTTCCATGATACATATTTTAATTCTTCTGAATTGGCTGGCTCAAAAGGAGGTAAGGTTAGTTTTTCCAAGACAAAGTTGAGGTCCCAAGTTAGTGTTGGTGCTCTCCAGGGCGGTCTTATGTTTTTTAGCCCCTCTGAGGTACTGTTTTAGCAGTGGATGAGAGAAAATAGGACGATCTGTGTTGTAATGAGCCAAGATGGCAGAGGCGTGAATCTTAAAGTATGAAAAAGATAGTCCTTTGTCCAACATCTCAGTTAAGTATTGTAATATCTGAGGAATATTTGGGACAAGAGGGTCAAAGCTTTGAGCCTGGTTCCAGGCACAGAATCTCTTCCACTTTTCTGAATAAGATTTCTTGGTGCTAGGCCTCCTGGCCTTCAAAATGACATCTATAACAGCTTTAGAGAGAGGTGTTGTCTGCTTGACTAATGAACCTGCCATGCAGTCAGGTTTAAGGTTTTGAGCTGACTGTGCAGGATCTGATTGTTTTGTTTAGTCAGAAAGTGTGGAGTTTGAGGTAAAATCCATGGTGGGCCTTGAGCTAAGTTCTTTAAGATTGGGTACCAGTGCTGGCATGGCCAGTCTGGGGCAATCAGGATCATCTGTGTTTTTTCTTGTCTGACCTTTAGGAGTACCTTTGAAAGGAGAGGTAGTGGTGGGAAGGCATAAACTTTTAGGCTTTTCCAGCTGAACGAGAGAGCATCCACCTTCCATGCTTGTGTGTGATAAGTCCTTGTGCAGAATTTTTGTAGTTGGCAATTCTTTGGGGATGCAAAGAGATCTATGTCTGGGCACCCCCATTTCTGCGTTATCATACTGAATACTTGTGGATTTAATTTCCACTCGTGAGGATCCATGATGTTTTTGCTTAAGTCGTCTGCCAGAGTGTTTTTCTTTCCTGGCAGGAATTGTGCTTGTAGATGAATTTGATAGGCTAGAGCTGTGTCCCTCAAGGTCATAACTTATCTGCATAGGGGATAAGAATGACTGCCCCCTTGCTTGTTTATGTACCACATAACCGTGGTGTTGTCTGTCTTTAGTAATAGTTGTCCTGGATGCAGAAGGTCCTTGAAAGCTGTTAGGACATTTTGTACAGTCAACATATCTTTTTGATTGATGTGAAGATGCATTTGGTCTGCGGTCCACTTGCCCTGAATACATTTTTCTGTCATGTGTGCTCCCCAGGCGTAATCCGAAGCATCTGTTGTTAGTGTCTGCCTGGCTGTGGGTAGAGTGAAAGGCTGTCCCTTGTTGAGGTGACATGCCTGTGCCCACCATCGAAACTCCTGTTGTAGGCAGGGAATTAGTGGTATTACTGCTTCCAAACTGTGACAGTGTTGATTCCACACACTTTTTAGGTACCATTGTAATTTCCTCATATGCAGTCTGGCATATGGAATTAGTAGTATGCAGGATGCCATGAATCCCAAGGCCTGCAGAATTCTTCTTGCAGGGAGTTGGGTCTTTGTTGCCATCAATTGAAAGTACTGAGTCAGTTGTCCTTGCTTGTCTGGCGTGAGATAAGCCATCTGGGCCATAGTATTTAAGCTGGCACCCAGGAATATTATCTCTTGTGAGGGCACTAGTTTTGACTTCTTTTCATTTACTGTGTACCCTAGGCAAATTAGCAACCTTTTTACAAACGCCAGATGCTTTAGAAGAATGTCCTTGCTCTCTGCTTGAATAAGGCAGTCGTCCATGTATGGATATATTTGAATTCCTTTTTGTCTTCAAAATGCAATTACTGGTGCCAGGCACTTTGTGAAGACCCTAGGCACAGTAGATAGCCAAAGGGCAGTGCAGAGAATTGGTAATGCATTGAACCAGCTATGAATCTGAGGTATCTTCTGCAATTTTGTCTGATAGGGACATGCAGGTATGCCTCTTTGAGGTCCAAAGTAACAAGCCAAGCCTTCTTGCCCAGCATGGGAAAAAGCTGCTGTAGTGTCAACATTTTGAATTTCGGAACATCCAGGTAAGTATTTAGAGTAGAAAGGTCTAATATGGGTCTCCAGGCTTTGTCCTTTCTGGGAACCAGAAAAAGTCTTGAGTAAAATCCTTGTCCTTGTTCCTGTTGTGGCACGTTTTGAATAGCTCTCATGTCCATGAGGGCTGTAATTTGTTTTTGTGCCTCTGCCCATTGATTTTGTGGCAGGTCTGGCATTCCTTTTAGCCTTGGTAGAGTGTGAAAGTGGAACCAGTAACCTTGAGACACAATATTCAGAACCCATTTATCTTGGGTGATTATATGCCAATTCTGTGAAAAAAGTGCAAGTTTTCCCCCTAAGGGAGCTGCCAAAAGGTAAATCTTTGGCATTCGAAGGAGGAAGTCATTGGGACTGCTTCCTGTAAGGTTGTGACTTGTCTTCACTTCCTTTTGGGGTTGGAGCACCCCACTGTCGTGGTCTGTATGAGCATTGGGGCTGAGATCTGCCTCTTGGGCATCTGTATCTGCCTCTTTGTGGTCTGTCTGACACTGGAAAGGACCAATTTTTTGAAGGCCAATTTCTGCTAAATGTAGGTGGTGTACCTGTAAGAAATCATTTACCGTTTGCATAGATTTTGCCTTATCCTCCATTTTCTTTAATACCTCTTCTGCCTTAACACCAAATAGAATATCCTGCTGCAAAGGAGCATCCAGTAATTTAGCCTTAACATGATCAGGTAAACCTTGTTCTTTTAACCAAGCATGCCTTTGAATCACAGATCCTGTAACTGCTGCTCTACAAGAAGCCTCTAATGAATCAAAACCACATTGCAGAGTATGTTTGCCCACTTGTTCAGCTGCATGCAATAACTCCTGCATTTCCTTATAGTCAGGTTGTTCTGAACTTGTAATAATTTCTGCTTTAACAGAGACATTAAATATTGTTGGTATTTAAGCATGTGAAACTGGCAATTTAAAGCTCTCACTGCTAAAGTTGCAGAAGTGTAAACTTTCTTACCCCATCTGTCTAATGATCTAGAATCCCCGTCAGAGGGAACTGGATTCTTAGCCGTGGAATCCTTTACCCCTTTGGGACCCTGGGAAATAGTTTCTGGGTCAGCAACAGGGTTTTTATAGAGAAATTTGTGAGAGTCAGGGACTCTGTAGTACCTGTCTGGCTTGACTGGAGCAGGGGGCAAAGAATTAGGATTTAAACTGGATTCAGAGAACACATCATCCACAATATGTAACACTGGCGGAACAGCAAGGGGTCTGTGCTGAAGTAATAAAAGAAAATCTCTGAGCCTTTTCTTGGATTCTGAATAATCCTGGCCCTCCCAATGGAAATGCTCCCTCATGGTATGTATAGTTTCCCCAAAAGAATAATCCTCTGGAGGAGAGGCTGAAGGAAATGATTCTTCAGCATCAGAGTCCTCATAGGGGGGTAAAGAGTATCCCTGGTCTGAAGAGGAATCAGAGTAAATGGAAACCTGATCAGAGGAATCATAGTCTGTATCCTGCCTAAGCCTTTTATCAGGAGGGGGACGGGTACCCCTAATCAGAGTAATTAAGTCTTCGGCCATTTTCAGCATCTGATTTTTAGGCATGGAGGCCTGTCCAGGTGAATGCTGTACTTGCTTCTTTGTCTTTCATGGAGTTTTAGACTTGGCTGAAGTTTTTATGGTAATCTGTGAAGGTCTGAAAACACCCTCAGAAGCCGATGCCTGCTCAGCGGCTCCGGACCCATCTGAAGGGTTAGTTTCCATAGGCCCAACACCTTGAGTATCCAGAGGCCTAGACATCTCCACGTGGGAGTCGGAGGCAGCCTGTGGCTCTGAGGTAGCAGGTGTCAGGAGCTGCAAAAGCACCTCACTGAGAACTGGTGAACTGGCGACTGGCCTAGAAGAGGCTTCATCGTCAGTTTTGGGCCTCGGATGCCTGTCCTTATCCTTGTCTTTGGGTTTTTGTGTATTCCGGTCATCGGTTGTTCCAACGGCATGGTATAATTAAACCTTCACCCAAAGTAATGGCAAGCAAAATCAAACCGACGTTTAATAGTGTGTTTGTTAAATCTAGCACAAAACTGACAACTAGTGACATTGTGGTCTGGGCCTAGGCATGGAATACAGTAAGAATGAAAATCCTTATGAGGTATTTGCTTCCCACAAGAAATACAATTATTAACTTTTACTGACATCGGTCTGAGGCAAGAAAAAGTTTCCCCAACGGGGTACTTAGCTTTATTGAAGACTTCGGTTCTGAAAATTTGAATTAAAAATCTCAGGAGTCGGCCGACCGGCACTTGCGAACTGCTTTTGCTTTGGGCACTGCGCGGCAAGAAAGACTGAAGAAAATGGCGTTGGCAGCAACCGACGCCGGACCAAGACTTTGTAACTCTGGCCGACTGCGGGACCGCCTGATGGCAGGATAACCCAAGTGTAATGACTGCAGCAGTGAAACACGATGAACATCTGGTGCATACTATCAAGAGAGGAAGGAAATGTACAGGACAAGTACATGAGGGGAATATGGATACAGAAAAAGATCCTCTGTGAATGCAAAAGGGATGAAAGGGGCAACAGAACATTCATCTAACAAATGATACAGAAATATTCACCTTTTGTCATCTAATTCTAGGATTACAGCAGCTGGGAATTACACAGGAATGTAATACATTTTACATGCAGATCTCTTTCCTGTATGGTTATATTTTTCTGACTACTGTGAAACAGACTACAAACTAGATTGTGGTATTCTGTATGTAAAGAAAGTTGAAATGGCTAATCCCCCTAAACTATTGTTATGTACTCTATCGAATCATGCTCTAAAATGACTACTTGGACAGCAATTTTCTATCTTATCCTGTATTACTGTGTCTACTTGGCCTCATACACTATACCATTCCCTCCTCAACTTTACATTATTATGAAAGTTCAATTTACCACTGCCCTACTATTACAAAAATTCTGTTTGTCTAAACTTTCGAAACAGTCATTCTGATCTACTTTTGACAGATTTTTCACACCACTGTGTTGCCTATATAATGATTATGTTTGTAAGCTGACTGTTCATAAGCCTTTTTTTAATGTTTTTGTTTTCTAATTGCAAACTCAAACAATCATTTTTTTTCTCATTATTGTATATTCAAATAATTCATCACACTACATATGCATGTTACTTTCTCTCTGAATCTTGTGGAGCCTTTCTCTCTAGGCCTCTTTTGAAAAGAGGATTTCCACTCGGGTTTTCCTGGTCAACAAGAGCAATCAGTCAATCAATAAATAAATAAATCATCTTGATTTTAATGTTTAGAAACTATATAATATGTAGAGTAACGAGAAGCAGGGGGATGGCTGCAAGATGCCACAAGGCTCAGCTCTTCCCCCAAAATGCAACTGGGGTCAACAACAAAGTGATGTCAGTACAGTCAAGGCAGGTTTTATAAATAGAGAAGAATTTGTTGGAATGCAGAGTACAGCATTGCTGAGTTGGAGCTGAAGTATGTGGATTAGTCAGGCATCTGTCTGTGTGTCATTCTGTGAAGAAGTAGATAGTGCAAATAAATAAGATGAGGGATCGTGAGAGTTTTGCTACTGCTTTTTGTAAAAGTTAAAGGTCTGTGTGGATTTGCTCTAATGCAGCAGCCATAGGCTAGGACAGGAGAAAATGCTGAATTGGACAAGTAAATCAAGAACATGTCAGGGTAGGAAATGGAACAGGAGTGAATGTGACTACACACTAGACAATTCAAAGACTGGACGTTAGAAGGCAAAGGTATAAAAGTTGTAAACAGGACTTCGAAGGGATTAAATAATAATTACCAGAAATGAGGCCTGTGTCAAAAGTTGTCATGATAAGCAACACTTAGTCAAATGTAAACAAATGAAAAAACTGAAAAGGAGGGTTCTAAACCTGTGGAAGGAAACTGTAGCAAAGCTAAATGGAGAAAGATGGTGGCCTGTCCAGTGAGTGTGAGAGGTGGCATCTCATTACATGTACAGTAGAAAACAAGAAGGTACTTCTAGTTTCTTATAACAATAATGAAGATAATGTTCAAGGAATATTTTAAGAAGTTAAGGTCAGTTAACAACACCAGAACATTGTGAGAGTAGAGGAAGGATAAAACATAAAATTAAGCTCTTGCTTCCTGCCTTTTTTTTAAGTAATTCTATTTTAACTGAATTTAAGACGTGCTTTCATTGTTTACTACTTTTTTGTCAATCCTGGAGTTATTGTCAAGGAAAATAAGAAGAGTGTTCAGGAAGATAGAAGATGTAAGTAGAGGAACAGTTTTAACTTATTTTCAGATGACTGCATGTACTTCTGATGGCTGTTTAGTGGCTAACAATAACAAATATCCAGAATAATGAGACTTTTTTTATTGCACATTAATGTGGCTCCACTCAGCACTACGAGTGTTAATAAAAAATGGTCATATTTCAGGCTCTCCTGCAACTTGAGCATATTCATACATGTCTAGTAAAAGAGACATAGTTTCAAAGCAAAGCAGTGGAATCACTCCTTGCATTACAATTCAGATCTACTGGCAATTGTAGAGGACTATCATTACTTGTCAAGGATATCATAATTTCACAACAGAATCCTTCAAACACCACATTTGAACCCCTAGATGGTGAAACCATTATAAAGAAGACTTAACTACACCTTTATATTTAGCTATAGAATACCTTCTATGTCCCCTTCTGAGCATGATAGCTGCCTTAATGTATTAGTTGAAACTCACATTAAATTCAGTGCCTTTTTACTGGGGAACTTCAACTCTGTATAAACAAACTGGTTGATCAATGTGAATGGTCAGTAGGACTGAAACTTCCTTTTATTATAAATGCTATCACTACCATTCTTCTAGGGACCACGGTACCACTGATTGAGTCTTCACAGATCTAGCCACTTCTTGCACATCTCTAAATGTCTCATCCTGCCTTTGCTTAGTAGCCTTTGCTTTTAAAACTGGTGGTATTTTCCTTGTAAATAACTCTGTGTTAGCAACTTTGATCACTTGATGACTTAAATTAAATTCACTGTAATCCTCCTCCTCTGATGGATCCCACTGCTAAAGCTGCTGTCTATGTTTTTGATTTCTACTCCTAATAAAACAGTTGTATTGATAAGGCAGACCCTATCCGCACCACATATAATGAGAAATTCAAAAACAACCCCCCATGATGGAATACTAGTAAAAATAAATCAAATATCAAAACAAAGAAATTGCTTATAGCTTAGTAGGTCTCATCCCACCTACCTCAAGACCACACTTAAGCAAATTAGCAAAGAATTTAAAGGAACCATTAGGAAGCTCAAATCTGACAACGGAATTAAAATAGTCACTAAAACCAAAAATAAGTACAAATATTTCTTTAACTATGTCAGGAAGTTACACTGTTCAGAGCTAGTCCACAATAATACTGTACACCCTGAACCAAAAGCATCTTCTCTTGATCCAGGGAAGTATGAATTCCCCTGTAATTGTCCCTTATCCGACCCATTATTGAATATAATATACCATTTGGCATGTACTTATACGAACATATCACTCAACTTAAGATACCACAGAGATTCATAACTAAAAAGATCAGTGGCCTCAAAGATCTTAATTATCAGGACAAACTATCTCTATACTCAGTCTCTTATAAACTCCTCCTTGGTGATCTGTGTCTAGTCTTTTAAGCCACGAGCGATCTAATTATCTTTGAGCTCCTATTCCTATACAGAACAAGTGGTACCTAAAATGCCCGGTTAAATGAACTAAACCTTCATAAACAGATAAATATGACACCCTGACATGATAGATTCATATCCCAATGTATATCTCCCTCTGGAATAACTTCCAGTACATGTAAAGCAGAGGGATATCCTTGTAACCTTCAAAGTAAACCTAGATAATTGGATGCACAGATGCAAAATCTCTCCCAGTCTATCTTATATTGCTCTTGTTAATGCTGTATGGAAATTCTGAAAAAAAAAAAATATATATATATATATATATATATATATATATATATATATATATATATACATATGGATCTACTATATTTGGTCGAATTTCATTTGTTCGAAAATGATTACAGGCAGCCCACTTCACTGAAACCTCATTTGACTGAAAGCATAATTGCAATTTATGCACTATTATATACATGTTTATCCATTAAAAATACATTAAAACATATAACATAAGTAAAAATGTGTTGCAAAATGTGGGGGGCTACGCCCCCCATACCCCACCCCTAACTTTATATTCTCACTCCAGGGTCGCACTGCAGTGGGGCAGGGGCTAAATGCCATTTTCGACCAAATGTAATTCGACCAAATGTGTTTTCAGTCAAATGAGGTTTCAGTGAAGTGGGCTGCCTGAAATAATTTTCGACCAAATGAAATTCGACTAAAAGCAGTACGCCCATAGATATATATATATATATATATATATATATATATATATATATATATGTTTTGTTTTGTTTTTTGCTAGGCTTGTAATAGTCTGTCTATTACTTTAGTTATGAACCTATGAGTCTATGAAATATCCTTCCATTACTTTCAACAGTTTCAGAAAATGAAATACAAACATCATAAGCTCCACATGAGAAGTAAAGCTGTGTATTAACTCATTAGCTGTACAATGTTGCTGTCTAAAGTTCCTATGTATTATGTAATCTAAAAAAAAAAATCACCTCCTTTATAATGAAATACGGGTAACATAGGAAACATTTTTAAAATATCTTCAATTGTAATATTCCATGCTTTCTTAATATATTTTTTTAAATTCTCAGAAAATAAATCAAAGTTTAAAACATAATACAATTTATGTAAAGCCTGCAATTTTACATTTCTTATTAATCAATCTATTACATTTAAAAGTTTGTACTTTCACCTAAGAGTTATGCATGACACAGACTTTCCAGCACACTGGATATTATTATAGTGATAGCCTAAAGACAGAAAGATGTAAACTATATATTAAGTGTCTCATCTTGAAAGTAATTTTATAGTGTACATAAGCATCTTGCCCTACACAAATCCCCAAAAGGAAGTGACTTTAAGGTGTGTAGGGAATGAAAACTAGCACCACCTAAGAGCGCAATAGAGATCAATGGTTTCATAAACACCCTTGTTCCAAGTATTTAGCCACAAACTTACACAAAGTCACATCCAAAAAAAATGTTTTCATATAAATCTGTCTGATAGTTAACTTCAAAGGAAATCTATTCCCATGAATTTCATTAATGACATTTTGAAGGATAATAAGACCCTCTTGCAAATCAAACAAAGGTGATTAATAAAACAACCAGTTACACAAGACCAATATGCATGACTGTAAACAAAATGAATTCAAACCAACCTGGCCATAGATTAGTACATGGAGAAGCAAATGACAGTAACTCTAATCTCTTTAAACACTTTATTTTCAAATTTAAGCAAGTCCAGCCACTGGTGTTTGAATATCCTGAGAACCATCATCATTATTATCATACAGAAAAGATTATAGTTTGAATGCTCTAAGTACGTTTGGAGTTATATTTAACTCAATGTTGTCAAGGATAATATGTTACAATATAAATTATTCTTGGTTGTTAACAGCCTTTCAAGTTTATTAAGTGATAGTAATACACTGTAAGATACTTGATTATTATTAATGGTCTCAGTACAGTAATGGCATCTCAGCTGTTTCATTTTTTTCTCCATAAAGAAAGTCTTAGGGGTTCCCTCCATTATTTTACTCAGGTTACTACCAATGAATTCATCCATAATTATCTAAGCAGAATCTCTAATAATATACTCAATATTGTTGGAAAATACAAACTTAATGAAGTACTAGCCACTGTATAACAATAATAATAATAATAATAATAATAATAATAATAATAATAATAACATAACAATGAGAGATATTTTCTAGTCACCTAGTGTGTCTGTCATTAAAGACCTTCCAAACTTTATACACAGCACAAAATATGGACCTTAAAGTATACTGGTCACTTTCAGAAGCAAGTGTAAGTAAAAAAAAACTTTGGAATTTTTTTATGCAAAAACTGTGTTCTTTCTGCAATGTATTTTGTTGATAAGGACTGCCCCCCTGATTTTTTTCTGAGAGCTGAAAATCCCTGCCATGGTATCATAAAAGACTAAGCTCACAATGCATCAATAACTAAATTATTGTACAGACTAATATATGTTCATGCTGAATGCATCAGTAGTGGTTTCTTACTTACTAAAAAGACAAGTTGTCAGCTACATTTTGCAGATAGAACACCTCAACTTAACACGTGATGATGTAATAGTGGAACAAAAATATAGTTGTTCCTCTAAAGAGGCACATTTGTTTTAGTACACACGATGCTCTGCAATTGCATGTAAATCAGTGAGTGACCAGTGAGATTAATGAAATTAAACACATTACAATTCTTGTTTTTTGCAGAATCTCTTCTGAGTTTCACTTTAGAATAATGGAAAATTAAATTAATTGTACAACAATGATTCTGAAAGTGACCAGAGCAGTTTAAATTCAAAATCATTAGAATTCAGACACCAGCACATTAATAAAATATTAGAACAATTAACCAATAAAGCAATTCAGAATGACAACAAAGAAAGTACAGTTTTGTACCTACCATAAATGTAGATGTTCGAGTGTATACCCTGCTGCAGTCATCACACTTGGGTTATCCTGTCGTCAGGCGGTCCCTCAGTCGGCCTGAATTCCAAAGTCTTGGTCCGGCGTCGGTTGCTGTCACTTCTTCCCTGACGTCAGTGCGCCAGGGGTATATAAGAGGCATCCAACGCCATTTTCTTCAGTTTTTCTTGCCCCAGATGTCAGGTGCCCCCCAAAAGGTGGTCAGTAGATAGTACCAATAATAAAAGTTTAGCACAAACAAAACATCCCTCCAGCTATAAGCAAATACACCACAAAGATTGTATCAGATTTTAAGGTATTGAAAGGTTTTAGTTAGGTCAGAGTGGATGGAGGGAGGGTAACCTGGACTGCAGCAGGGTATACACTCGAACATCTACATTTATGGTAGGTACAAAACTGTACTATGTTCATCGTGTTATCCTGCTGCAGTCATCACACTTGGGTAGAATCCCAAAGCTAAGGATGGGAGGTGGAGTCAAACAGGGTTAGAGGAGGCTAGAAGGCCCTGCAAAACTGCAGTGGCGAAGCCAGCTCTAGTCTTGGAGTAAAGTGGCAAGTGATAGTGTTTGGTGAAGGTGTGTACTGAACTCCAAGTTGCAGCTTCCAGAATATCCTTGGTTGGCACCCCCCTGAGGAAGGCTGTAGATGTAGCTGCTGCCCTGGTAGAGTGGGGCCTTATGCTAGCAGGAACTGGTTTTCCATGGTGGGTGTAGCAAAAACGTATGCAATGTCCTATCCATTTGGAAATGGTCTGTTTTGAGATAGCCTTTCCTTGTGATGCTGTAGCATAGGATACAAAAAGCTGGTCAGATTTTCTGAAAACCTTAGTTTTATCCAAGTAGTAACATAGCTGCCTGTGAATGTCCAAGGAATGCAGGAGTCTTTCTCCTTTGTTCTGTGGATTTGGAAAGAAGGTGGGTAAATGGATGGTTTGATTTAGAGCCACACTGGATACCACCTTAGGCATAAAGGAGGGGTTAGTTCGTAGAGAAACTCTGTCTTGATGAAAAATGAGGAAAGGCTCTACTGCCATTAGTGCCTGAAGCTCTGAGACTCTTCTGGCTGAAGTAATTGCTAGCAGCTGGGCAGTCTTCCATGATATAAACTTTAAGTCAGCTGAGGAAGCTGGTTCAAAAGGAGGTAGCGTAAGTTTTTCCAGAACAAAATTTAGGTCCCAAGTTGGTGTTGGTGCTCTCCTGGGATGCCTAATGTTTTTGGCCCCTCTGAGAAACTGCCTTAGAAGTGGATGTGAAAATAAGGGAGGATCCATGTTGTAGTGAGCTGAAATAGCTGAGGCGTGGATTTTAATAGATGAAAAAGAAAGCCCTTTGTGTAACATCTCAGTTAAATATTGTAGAATCTGAGGTATGTCCGGCTGAAGGGTATTTTGGCCTTTAGCTTGGTTCCAGGCGCAAAAACTTTTCCATTTGTCTGAGTAGGCTTTCCTGGTGTTGGGCCTCCTGGCTTCCAGAATAACCTCCATAACAGCTTGTGAAAGAGGAGCTGGCTGGTTGCTAAGGTGATTTGCCATGCAGCCAAATTTAAAGTTTTGAGTTGGCTGTGTAGAATCTGACTGTCTTTCTGTATGAGCAGATGAGTAATTTGTGGTAAAATCCATGGTGGGCCCTGGGCCATATTCCTTAATAATGGGTACCAGTGCTGGCGTGGCCAGTCTGGGGCAATGAGTATCATTCAGGGTCTCTCCATCCTGACTTTCAGCAGCACCTTTGTAAGAAAGGGTAATGGAGGGAAGGCATATACTGTCAGCATTTTCCAACTGAATGAGAGTTTGTCCACTTTCCAAGCTTGATGGTGAAATGTCCTTGTACAAAATCTTGTTAGCTGATAGTTTTGGGGGCTGGCAAACAGGTCTATGTCTGGGTGCCCCCATTTTTGAGTTATCATTGCAAATACTTGTGGATCCAGTTTCCACTCGTGGGGATCCATGATGTTTCTGCTTAGGTCGTCTGCCAATGTGTTCTTTTTTCCTGGCAGGAATTGAGCTTGTAATTGAACTTGGTAAGCCAGTGCTGTGTTCCACAAGGTCATTGTTTGCCTGCATAGAGGGTAGGAGTGTGTACCCCCTTGTTTGTTTATGTACCACATTACTGTGGTGTTGTCTGTCCTTATTGTAAGCTGTCCTGGATGTAAGAGGTCCTTGAAGGCTGTCAGGGCATTCTGTACAGCTAGCATTTCTTTTTGATTAATGTGCAGATTCCTTTGATCTGCAGTCCATATGCCTTGAATGCACCGTCCTGCCATGTGTGCCCCCCAGGCATAGTCCGATGCATCTGTTGTCATAGTTTTCCTGGCTGGGGGTAAGGTGAAAGGCTGACCCTTGTTGAGGTGACATGCCTGTGACCACCATAGGAACTCCTGTTGAAGGCAGGGAATGAGAGGTATCATTGTTTCCAAGCTGTGGCTGTGTTGAGTCCATACGCTTTATAGGTACCACTGTAATTTCCTCATTTGCAGTTTTGCAAATGGTATTAGTAGTATGCAAGATGCCATGAAGCCCAAGGCCTGCAGAATTTTTCTTGCAGGGAGATGGGTCTTTGTTGCCATTGTTTTGAAGTATTGAGTTAGTTGTAGTTGTTTGTCTGGCGTCAGATAAGCCATTTGGGCCGTTGTATTCAAGCTGGCACCCAGGAATGTCATATTTTGTGAGGGCACTAGTTTTGATTTCTTTTCATTTACTGTGTACCCTAGGCAACTTAGAAGGTGTGTTACCAAAGCCCGATGTTGTAAGAGAATGTCCTTGCTTTCTGCTTGGATGAGGCAGTCGTCCAGGTATGGGTATATTTGAATTCCTCTTTGTCTGCAGTATGCAATTACTGGTGCCAGGCATTTTGTGAAGACCCCGGGCGCAGTAGATAAGCCAAAGGGCAGTGCAGAGAATTGGTAATGGGTTGAACCTGCAATGAAACAGAGGTATCTTCTGCAATTTTGTCTGATAGGGACATGTAGGTATGCCTCCTTGAGGTCCAATGTTACTAGCCAAGCTTTCTTGCCCAACATGGGAAGAAGCTGCTGTAGTGTTAGTATCTTGAATTTGGGTACTTGCAACAAGGTGTTTAAAATTGAAAGGTCCAGAATGGGTCTCCAAGCATTGTCCTTTCTGGGGACTAGAAAGAGCCTTGAGTAAAATCCTTGACCTTGCTCCTGTGTAGGTACCAGTTGAATGGCTCTCATGTCCATGAGAGCTGTAATTTGTTTTTGTGCCTCTGCCCATTGATTTTGTGGCAGGTTTGGCATTCCTTTTCTCCTTGGCAAGGTGTGGAAATGGAATCTGTATCCTTGTGAGATAATGTCTAGGACCCATTTGTCCTTTGTGACGATGCACCAGTTGTCTGCAAAAAGTGCTAATTGTCCTCCCAAGGGAGTTGCCAAGAGAGTTTTGCTTGGCAGTTTGAGGTTTAAGTTATTGTGTTTGCCTTCTAGTAGTTTGGGACCTGTCTTCTCCTCCCTTCTGTGTTGCAGTGCCCCATTGTCGAGGTTTGTAAGGGGTTTGTGCTTGTCCTCTGCCCCTTGGGCGCCTGTATTTACCCCCTCTGAGGTCTGTCAGAAGCTGGAAAGGACCAATTTTTGTTGGCCAATTTCTGCTGAAGCGTGGGGGCTGTACCTGTACGAAATCTTTGACTGTCTGCATAGATTTTGCCTTATCCTCCATTTTCTTTAAAACCTCTTCTGCTTTAACCCCAAATAAGACATCCTGCTGTAAGGGTGCATCTAGTAACTTTGCTTTAACATGATCAGGCAGAGTTTGTTCCTTTAACCAAGCATGCCTACGTATAACAGACCCAGTAACAGCTGCTCTACAGGAAGCTTCCAAGGAATCAAATCCACATTGTAAAGTATGTTTGCGCACCTGTTCAGCTGCATGCAACAGATCCTGCATTTCCTTGAATTCAGACTGTTGAGGGTGCGTGCTCATCTTTTGTTTTATTTGAGACATTAGGAATTGCTGGTATTTAAGCATGTGAAATTGACAATTTAGTGCTCTCATAGCTAGAGTAGCTGAGGTGTAAACCTTCTTCCCCCACCTATCTAGTGCTCTGGAGTCCCTTTCAGAGGGTACAGGATTTTTAGCCATAGAAGCCTTAGCCACTTTGGGACCCTGGGAGATTGTCTCTGGATCAGCAACAGGGCTTTTGTAAAGGAATTTGTGTGAGTCAGGCACTCTATAGTATCTATCTGGTTTGGCTGGAGCAGGAGGCAGAGAATCTGGATTTAGACGAGATTCTAAGTAAACATCATCCACAATGTCTAAAACTGGGGGGATAGCAGTGGTCTGTGCTGGGGGAGTAAAAGAAACTCTCGGAGCCTTTTCTTTGAGTCGTAGTAGTCCTGACCTTCCCAGTGGAAATGCTCCCTCATAGTGTGTAAGGTTTCCCCAAAGGAATAGTCTTCAGGGGGAGAAGCTGAGGGAATGAAATCTTCAGCATCAGAATATTCATAAGGGGGAAAAGAGTAATCCTGTTCCTCAGAGGAGCCTGAGGAAATAGACACTTGATCAGAGGAGGCATAATCCTCCTCTTGTCTAGGCCTTTTGTCGGGGGGGGGTTGGGAACCCCTGATTAAAGAAATCAAACCATCAGCCATTTTAAGCATCTGTTTTTTAGGCATGGGGCCTTGAACTGGAGACTGAAGTGCAGTCTTTTTTGGTTTTAGAGGAGTCTTGAGCTTAGCATAAGATTTTATGGTAAGAGTAGTCGGTCTGAAGACACCTTCTGAAACCAAAGGTGTTTCTACACCACCGGCTTCTCCTTCTGCGATGTCGTCAGTAGAGCGTAAAGAAAATGGCTGTGTTGGCCTAGAACTCTCTACTACAGAATCCGAAGCGGTCTGGGGTTCCAATTCTGCGGTAGCCAGGGGCTGCGTAGGCGCCTCACTGAAAACCGGAGAACCGGCGACCAGCCCAGCCGAGGCCTCGGAGTCTGGCTTGGATCTAGGCTGCCTGTCTTTATCTTTGTGTTTTTTATGCACGCCGGTAGTCGGTTGCTCTGACGGCATAGTCTAATTAAATTTCCTACCGAAGTAGTGTCGTGCGAAATCAAAGCGTCAATTTATAGTTCGCTTATTGAACCTAGCACAAAACCGACAACCAGCGACGTCGTGGTCTGGGCCTAGGCAAGGTATACAATAAGAATGAAAGTCCTTATGAGGTATTTGCTTCCCACAAGAAATGCAATTGTTAACTTTTTCTGACATCGGACTGAGGCAAGAAAAGGTTCCCCAACGGGGTACTTAGCTTTGAAGACTTCGGACTGTAACTTGATTCGAAAATCTCAGGTGTCTGCCGACCGGCACTTGCAAACTGCTTCTGCTTCGGGCACCGCGCGGCAAGAAAGACTGAAGAAAATGGCGTTGGATGCCTCTTATATACCCCTGGCACACTGACATCAGGGAAGAAGCGACAGCAACCGACGCCGGACCAAGACTTTGGAATTCAGGCCGACTGTGGGACCGCCTGACGACAGAATAACCCAAGTGTGATGACTGCAGCAGGGTAACACGATGAACATCTATATTAACAATTACCAAGTGAAATCTATGTTAACTCCCTTAAGTTTCATTATCTACAATTCCACTATCAGCAATGCTTCATTTCTTTCTGAAAGATGTTTGATATCAAAGCCAACAATATTTAGCTGTAGCACTAGTGAAAATTTTGCTGAAACAGGATTACAAATCTTATTACACTTGTAGGGATATCTCAAGTAAACAACCCCTTCTGAATCACAGCTGAGTTCACCTACTGCTTGAAATTTCAATATTTTTAGCAATTACATGCTTACAAAAAGTTTAACTCCCGTTTTGGGTAAGTACCCCGATTTATTACTTCATTAAATGTACCAACATGTGACCTATTAAATCTTGACTTTTTTCCCTCTTTTATGAGAAAATCTTTCCATCAAGCACGTAAGTCTGTAGCTCCACACAAGTCATTATGAGGAAGTAATTTCAGAGTATGCAAAGGATGAAAATAAGCACCATGTAAGAAAGTATGAGAAGTAAATGGCTTCCTAAATACATTTTAAGTGGTTACCGCCAAGTATATGGAGCTATACTGAAAGGAGAAAATCATGACTTTAGTACCATTCTGCCAGATCTATGACTATGTACTTCAAAGGTCTTAAGTGCCTCTCAGGAAGATTTGATAAGGCTCACTCAACACTTAAGGACAATGACCAGCACCTCAGGGACTGAGACAATGACAAGAAATTGTTTAATCTGGATGACATTTGGCCAGAAGGTTTCTCAAGTGAGGAACATTAGTGCACCAGTAGGAGTGGTTTAAGATCAGATATGTCCCAGGTATAGATGGAGAATTGCCGTAAAACCTACTGGGCACAGTGAGGGCAACAATGATCTTTTGGAAGGAGCAGAACTCAGTTCCTAGTAATTAATGTAAATATGCACTTGGTCAAATGGAAGTGACCACGGAAGTGAAATGTTTTTGGCTTGTGTTTATCTGACTGCTTTCTGTCACTGCTGAAGAATCATCAATTCTGAAAGGTTACACTGGAGAGAATTTGGAGGTGGAGGAGGTGAACGAAGAAAAGTGGACTGAAGGTGGCATGAATGCAAAGGTTAACTAAGCTGTTAGGAAAAGTTGTGGCTTAAAAGACAATTGTCATAAGTAACAGTTTTGTATTTCAATGATGTTTTAAGAGACACTAGTCCTCACCCTGTTGACTGAGGGTGCTAGGAACTCTTTAACTTCCTTATGGTGAAAGGATTTCTGGTAATCTAGCCTGATAATGGCATGCTGTATGACAAGCAGTGGTTGTTACTGGGAAGCAAACAGCGTGTTGCAATTCTTCTGTAATTACGCATTTGGTTATTTGAGGATATGACATGAACATTATATTAAAGGCTGACCTTTGCTTTATAATAAAGAAGGAATGCTAAAATTATTCACAAATATTATTATACTGAAATATATGTGTAAAACATTTTAGTAACATATTAATACATTTAGCAACTGTGGCTGGCTAGGCATATGTTAGTAGTCAAAATACTTGATATCTCTCAAGTTGTCTGGATGTGGGGGGTAAGAAATGTGTACTAATTTTAATGTTCTTTTTTATGGAACGTAAGAATTTAGAATTTAACATGGGATATCCCTGTTTCTTAGTAAATATGGGAGCAGTAGCATGTAAAATATTTTACATTTTAGGTATTTGACTGGAATGTGTGATGAAGGGCTAAAATGCTTGTACTTAAATATTAGCTGTAATATAGGATAATTACTGTATAAGGCAATATTAGTCACTATGGTAAGTAGACTCAACAACTGTTGTAACATAATGAAAATATATTATTCGTGGATAAAAGACAAACATAAGGGTAAAAAGTTAAAAGTGTATCTAAATACATATTGCCAGGTAGAGTCTGTTGACATTGTTGGATCAATCAGTATTAATCTGGAGGCATTTATACCTGTTAGCACTTCACACCATAGGGGCTGTTACAAGTGTATAGGGGATTGTTTATATATTTCTAAACAGGGCCTTGGAGGGACATTTACTGTGAGGCAGTCTACAGAATGTTGATAATCTTATTGGTCTGGGTATTGTTATGAAATATCAGGCCTTGTAAATCTGAATCTGATAAAAATGGTTAATTACTGTATTATCATAAACGTGTCACTTCATGGCAAACTCTCTCCCTCAAGAACATCATTGCCTCACTCTGACTATTGTCAAATGGTTCCCAATAAAACAGACAGCAGATCTTCTGCTTGGGTCTCTGCACTAGAAAACCCCTCAATCCAGAATTATTCTCACTTTTTGCTGAAAACCCTTCACTAAAACCTCCTCCTGCAATCTCAGAAATTATTCTCAATTGGCCCCTTAATCTACTGATGCCATTTATAAAACTACACTGCTCTAACTTTGCATTCTCTACCCTGGTGCCAAAGTTATTGGAATTTCTTCCAATACTTCTGAAAGATCTTCCACCTTACATTGAATTTAGCCATCAGCTAAAACAATTTTTATACAATCCAAGTGTCAATGACCTCAGGCAGGTCACATTACTTAATCTCTAATGACCCCAGTCTGCTTAATCCTCTTCCATAGTTATCACATAAAGTTTTACTTTGTTCAGTAGATTCAATTAAATTATGCCCTGTTCTTTTTCCTCTTCTACTCCACATCATCACCTCCCTTCCCTCCTCTCTCCCGTTTATATCACCAACATTTATTTATACTTCATTGCATTTCACTCCACAGGCAAATAATTGCACAAGTTGAGATCTTTTTTGTACTGCTTTACTTTCTTCACTGTACTAGCTGCGTTTTTCTTGCTGTAATGTTAATCACGCATGCTGTACCTGGAATAGGTCTGCTGATATCAGTGTACTACCCGAGTATAAAAAACTTTAATGAAAATAAATATAAAAATAAAATGTTGGTTACAATCTCTGAATAGAGAAAGGAACAGGTAAGATGAGATGTCGATTGAAGTTACAGAGAAATTATACGGATATTTGTGGTGTTAAGTAGGAGGATGGTAGTAAATTAAAGAATTGCCAATACGCTAGGTATGATAGCTTAATGGTGGGTATTGAATTATTGGTGGCGAGGTAGTTTTAAAGCAGAGATATAGGAAAGGAAGACAATAATTGCACTAGGCAGACAGTAATCTCTTTGATGGGGGTGGCTTGCAGCTGTGAGCATTTAACGCTGCCAGGTGTGAAGCATTGCAATGTCTGGGTCCAATGGGAATCGCTTCAGGAAGTTGGCAGGCTGGTCAACTGGGGAGTGAGGAAGAGGGTAAGGTTAGCTTTTTGGTTTGGTGCATGATGGGGTTAACAGTTCCATAAAGAGGGAAAACAGTATTTGCTAAGTTGATGAGGAAAGGCACAAATATAACAGGAGCTTAACTTCAGGAATCAAGAGGTTAGGAAACCACAGCAAACAGGCTTTAACTGGCTAAGAACTACTTCTTAAAGACAGGTTGCTGTAGGTCTGCAACAGAGCTATGGAGGGGAGGACAAGATGGTATTAGTGAAGGGCCTGCATTGCTGATGGGCAGGGGCAGATTCTGGTGTTGTATTATGGGCTGAAAGAAACAGGGTGGAAGCACTGGAAGAATGTACTGAAAAAGTTAGAAAGTGTATGCAAATGTGAAACAGTCTAGTTAGCGGGGCAGAGATTTTCCCTTAGTTTTAAATATTTTTACATAGGTATATTAGAAGGCTGAATTTCATAGGTATTGTCAAAAGACCCTTAGTAAAAGTTTTTGGGGTTTCAGATATTTGGATGGTAAGATGAGGGATAGTGGCATGACAGTTCATTTTCTGGAAGGATGAAAGCCAGGCAAGCAAATGAGACTGACTTTGGGTGAAAAGACTGTAGCAGGCAAAAAAGAAGATTACATATGTTATAGTGGGTCTGAAGATTACATATGTTTTAGTGGATCTATTCAACCAAAGCCTGAGCACAGGCTTCGTCCCAGGCAAATGGAGGATAGCCACTGTCATCCCTCTACACAAAGGTGGAGTGTCGACCAACCCAGGCAATTATAGGACCATCAGCCTAACTAGCCTGATCTGAAAGGCCATGGAATGCATTATTATTGACCTTATAAACAAGGACATTGACAACCTCCAAATACTTGACTCCATACAGTTTGGTTTTGTTAAAGGAAGATCATGCCTGTTAAACTTGGTCGAATTCTTCAAAATAGTCACCAAAGCCATGGACGAGGGGAAGACAGTGCACACCGCCTACCTTGACCTAGCCAAAGCCTTAGACACTACTCTCCACTCGGGCAGAACAGATAAACTGTCCCAGCCACGCATCAACCCATATGTTACAAGATGGGTAGCTAACTGACTCAGTGATAGAACCCACTCAGCCAAAATAGGGGAAGCCACCTCTAGTAGTAAACCTGTAACAATTGGCATACCCCAAGGATCAGTCTTGGGGCCTCTACTGTTTGGGATATACTTTTCTGCGGTGCAAACCAAAGCCAGTGGTCTGTGGCTGACCAAGTTTACAGATGACTGCAAGATGGATGCTGTCTTAAATTCCCCTAGTAATGTGAACATCCTCCAGGGGGGCCTTACCCAAACTAATGACTGGTGCCAGAAGCATGGCCTCAAACTGAATGCCAAAAAATGCATCATTATCCCCTTTGGGAAAAATGGCATCCTCACTAATTATCACATTAATAACAACGTACAAAGCATGCAATCAGTCGTGAGGGACTTGGCCACCTGGGTTGATAGCAACCTGACTTTTGACCACCATTTTGTCTCAGTTGTATGGAAGGGTCTCTACATAGCCCACCTCATAAGCAAGGGTATTTCATGCAGGAACAAGGCGGTCATAACATCCCTGTACTTCTCCATTATCAGACTCATTACTGACTACAATGCTGCCTTCTGCATGTACCTTGCCAAGCACAAGCAGCAGCTGGAGAGGCCACAGGGGTTCCTGACCAGGAAAATCCAGGGTCTCATACAGACTGCTCAGAGGTGACCTGTGTCTGACATACAAGGCCATCTCAGACCCAGCCTTGATGGAGTTGCTGCATATCTCTAAGTCAAGCGCCATTCGCACAACTCACATGCAAGGCCTCCACCTGATCTGTGACATTGATAGAATTTGTTGGCAGGACATATTTGTGTCCCAATCCCCCATCTGTGGAATAGACTCCCTCTCTATGTCAAGAAGAGTACCTCATTAGCCCTTTTTAAGAGGAACCTGGACGACTGGATGGGAAACAGAAAATTCACCACTGGGATCCCACCTGTGTCACTGCTGCACATGGGAAACAGGTGCTGACTTTGTGGGAACATCTAAGAAATTCTTGGCTAGGCTTATAAGGGCCTCCGGGCCAATAGCCTAGTATTGTCCTATGAACCTATGAGGGATCAAGCAATAGTGGTGATGTACTGGCAAGGATGAAAAGAAAGGAAATAAGGTATGGAAATGGAGTACAGGGAAATAAAAGGGTACTCATCAGATCCTACAGCTTAATGTTACAGTGATGATAACTGTCGACAATAACAGTGATGAAGAAGGGGAGGTTGGCAAAAGGAATGGTTTGTACTGCAAGTGGCCTACAGACTGAATTTATCAGTGCCAAGATGTGCAATTAACAAACAGGAAAAAGAGGATACAGCTGGATTGAAAACAGAAATATTAATGAGGCAATAGGACTTATGGAAATGAAGAAGTAGTAATGAAAAGAGAAGGGAAATAAGGGATTTGAAAGACAAGTCGAAGGAGTTGGAGAAGTCACGATGAAAGCAAATTTGGATAAGAGAGATGCAAAATGACAGAGGAAAGGGGCTATATAAACACATTTTTTGTATGGAAGCTGAATTGAAAAAGGCAGAACTGGATGTTAGGTTAATGAATTGAGAGGAAGATAGGGTTAGCAATTAGAAAGATATTAGGAGGGTTTTCTGTGATTTCTATATGTGTTTGTATACAGAAGTAAAAGTGGATTAGGACATGCAAGGGGGATGGTGGAGTCTAGTGGGTGACCATGCTAACAGTGAGTCATTACATAAACAGATTGTGTTGGGGAGGTGACTGTGAGCAATAAGAGAAATATATTTTTGCTACGTTTTTGCCCCCATGCCTGCCAGTCATAAAGCCTTACCCTATCTGGTTTGAGTCCATTCATTCTCCAGTGATGGGGCTCATCATCTAGATCTACTGAAATGAAGCCTTCTGGGGAGCATCATTCAGGCAGCTATGATGGTTGCCTTTGGCTTCACCCTCATCCTGGCTACGAGACATTTTTTCCTAGTCTACATCTACCCATGAGTAGGGTGGGAGCATGACCAGTTTCACAGCAGAGGTTGTAATGCCTTCCCCATCCACCAGTGCACACTCTCATGCACTTGATCAGTGAAGGCTACCAACTGGTGGTTTAATGTAAAACAGCAGGTCATATATACTTTCCCTTCCTCAGGACAGCTACAGCACGTGACCTGCTCATCCTCCTCCTGCTTAGGACAAGCACGCCCATCCTCCCTACCAGCTCCATCAAGTGCCCAAGTCGCTAATCAGACTGAGGTTGTCCAGTCTATAGTCAAAGCTTAATCCCTCTGTATCACCAGGTTGGCTGTCACTATAAGATTAATAAAGTAGAGAAAGGCACGGGACAAAATGGTTACTCAGTAGATTCGTTTGGATGGAGGGAGTACAGCTACGGCTCAATTTAGTGGATGTGTTTAATGACATCTTGGAAGAGGAAAAGATTCCTTCTCTCTGGGTTTAGCCACAGTACTTCTACTTATGAAAGGCAAAGGTAGACCCAAAGAGGCAGTACACGTCAAGCTGCTCTTCTTATGTAAGTTGGATGCAAAATTACTGGAAAGAGTACTGGAACTGGTTATTAAACTTCATCAGTTGGACAGACAGAATGGTAAAAGACAATGCAATTACATTCCTTATGGACATGTATAAGACTTTTGATAGACTTAACTGGAGTTTTTCTGAAAATATTGGAGCAGATCAGTGGGAATTGTGGATTGGTGACAAGGATTGAGGCTTTATATGAATAATTGTATGTACAAATTAGGGTAAATGGTGCCTTATCAAAGAACGTTTATTTAGGAAGGGATAGATAACACGGACTGCTATTATTGTTCACTTTATTTCTGGTTGTAATGGAGAAACTGGCATAGATGATTAGGGAATACTTTAGTGGTTGGTGGCGTTAGGTGAAAAAATCAGTTTCAACGTCTTTTCTGATAGTTTCATGCTACTGCTGGGAGATGTGGAAGTCATATCGCATGGGGTATTACAGCAATTTAGGGAGTTTGAGACATAACTGGGTTTATGTTTTCATCCTACAAAGTCATTCATAATAATAATGACTGAAGGCAGTCAGGTATAAGGTGTGGGCCTTCCGGCGTTTAAGGAGGTAAAAAACTATCTAGGAGTTAGGGTATTTCCAGTGTTAAAGAAAATTTGGGATAAAAACTGTAGATAGTTAAAAGATAAAGCAGAGAAATTACTAGACAGATGCTCATGGAATATATAACCCATATGGGGGGTGGTGAGGTGGTGAGGATGTTGCTGCTTCCCTTGAGGCTGTATTTGTTTAGGCACATAAATATTAGTCCATGAGATAAAGGAATACTTGAGCTACTGAGGGTGTGTGATCGAAATTGTTGAAGGAGAATGCAATAACATTATTAAAATTAGGTTGAGGGGTAGAAAGTTTGATGAATATGGAGAATGCCTGATCTGTAAAAATGTGTTGTACTGGCAAATACTGTTCATCAGATTAGTGGATAGAGAGATGCCGCACTAAGGTGTTTACATGGGAAAAAATACAGCATACCAGGGGAGTGGGAAACGGTCTGGACTAAGAAGGCAGGAAAGGGGGCAGGCACTTATTTACATGGTGATCCAGTAAAAGGTATAGTTAGTACTCAAAATTTCTGCTGGGTGATGGATGGCAGGATAAGATATGATTTAGTGCAAGACTTTCTATATGGAGGACGTGTGCTTTGAAACACATTGAGGAAATAAAGAGAAGAAACAGGGAGTGAAGTTTCAAGGCCACCAGAACTTGAAGGAAGGGTATGGTTTGGGGACAGGAATTTATTGTTAGATAAAGTGGTTGTGTATATAGCTAGGGATAAGCTGTAAAAATGTAAGGTAAAGGAGAGTACATGTTTTAAGAGTTGTTAAACCGAAAATGTTTTACAGCAGATACATTAAGAAGGAGTTTGTAAGGTTATACAAGGGGCAGACACACTCATCAAAACTGTATCTCGTCAAAAGAAAAATGTTCCACCCATTAGTCAAAACAGTCTTCATTCAAGAATATAGCAATCATTAAATTCCCTTAAGTGAATGGAACACTGATAAATCTCACATTGATAACCTCTCCAAATATCCACTATTTCATGGCATGTTGACTAAATGCAAACAAACCTTTGAATTACATAGGCATATCCCAGCCCTAGCAACAAATCTTTATTTAAATTAATATTTTCAGCTTCTTTAGCAAATTTTATCATTTAAAAACATTCCACTTCTTTCAGAGAAGTGCCATCTTTCTGCATTGACTTGGAAAAGGAATATCTCTTCATTTCTGAGGGATATAAGGCAGTACATTTATTACAGAAACAATTAGATTGTTTCTGTCAAATGGTTTAACTCTAGAAAAAGCAACCAAATAAAACAAAAACAAATATGAATGTGTGTGTGTGTGTGTGTGTGTGTGTGTGTGTGTGTGTGTGTGTGTGTGTGTGTGTGTGTGTGTGTGTGTCTTTCTGTCTGTATATATTAATGGAAGAAGTGGTGTAGGACATGGGGCAACAGACAATATACTGACATACCACCATGTCTCATATTAAACTGCTTCACTACTGCAAGCAAGATACTAGAAACAATCTGCGCAAAAATAAATAAAATAAATTGATTCCTTTGTTCAAAAACAGCTACTTTACTGTACACAACCAAAGTGACTTCAAATAAATTTGTAACTAAGTTTAGAATGAATGTGTGTTTAAGCTCAGAACACCATTAATAGAATTTGTTTCAGCTTCAGAGAAATAAGCATCCATTGTGATAACTGAACAAAAGAAGAAAAAAATAGTCAACAGATTATGCAGATTAATTGAAGTAAGATATTTATATTGATCATCTTCAGCTGTTAAAAGAAGTAAGTTGACCTGAATGTGAACTGAACACAAGGTAACAGGCAGTAATACAGTTCAATTTAAAATGTTAAATACTAATTCATACTAATTAATTTAATAAATGAATAATGTGACAATATCTTTGACTGAAATATATATATATATATATATATATATATATATATATATATATACTGCTAATGTCCTCTATCTGAATGCCCCCTATAGAAATGGCCTTGATACAAAACCAGAGAGTGTCCAGAAGAACAAAGATGGTGTACCTCTCAATGAGTGAACAAAGCTGGACTTTGCCCACTCCACGTATGATCTCCTGCTCCTATGGCCATTACATGAAATTGAAACTCCAGCTTTACTGACAATAGCCCTTAATCCAGACCATAAAACTAGCAGTACTACATAACAAGATGTGGAGGATTCCCACCAAGACATAAAACATTACATTTCGAAAGGTTTTCTAATATTTTAGAGTAATACAACATTTAAAGCAAGAACTACTTAAAATAACTAAAACCATACAAACTATGTACCTTATAAGTTTGAAATCAGAAATATTAAGGGAAAAAAAGAACATCTTGTTATTCCAAGATCATGCTTGAACAAAATACCCTGAATACTGACATTCAAAGTTTCTAATTTTCTGTTGAAATACTTGTTTAGTCAAATGTCTTCATCTGCTGGTTTACAGATTTTATTTTATCAGTTCTTGTATTTTAATTTAAGCCTCATTTGTTATTAATGAGTGTAGAAGTTGAAGAAATTCTGTAAATGGAGGTTTTCATTTTATTTATATTTCTTAGTAACAACTTTTATAGCTATTTTATGGATAAACCAGAAGAAGGTGAGTTTGATCTGAGCATTAAACAATCAGTTCTTTCATTTCAATATTTTTTTCTAGCCACAAACGTTATATCAGTATAGTTTAACACTGGAACTTTCAAACATTATTTGCTTCCAAACAGTTTTAAGTAGAATCTTACATCTCTAACAATTTGTTTGTGTTTCTTTTCCAAACTTCCTAATTCTACCTCTTGTAAAATGTGTATATACCTCCATGTATGCACTTTTCAAAACTGCACATGGCAAATACTTCCTACCAGTTTCAAAATATAACTTTTGTCTATCTCAATCAATTTATATTGATTATTTTGAAATACAAATGTCCATTTTTATATGAAATATGAGGATATATTTCTTGTCAGATAAGATTGTTTTATGTTGTTTGCCTTTGTAGACAATTTGACATAAACATTCAAGAAATGTAGGTACATTTTTATTATTAGTATTATAATCTGTAAGAATTTTACACTGTACATACATTCTAGTTCCTTGTAAACAGTTCCTATCATTCTGCCTTAAGTTAAATTCAGAGTTTAAAGATTCAAAGTATTCAAAGAGTATTATTAAAATAGCAATTGTACCAATCTAAAAGTATTTTTTTTTGCTCGCAATAGTTTTTTTTTTCTCAAATAACTTTTTATTTATTTTACATCAAAGAATAAATGAACATTTCATGAAGGTGTAGGTAAGCCTATTACAATCTAAGCCTAAAAAACAGACAGAAATATGTACAATATGTACAATATTTACAAAACTAGAGTGCTACCATTTAGAGAGATTAATTAAAAGAGGAACATTGAGGTTATAAAGGATATCAGTGGATCTCCCAGATAAACCTGGAGTAAAAAAAATATCCCGAAATCCGAGACAGGAGCTTTGAACTCAATTAATTGTAAAGAATTAGGTCAAATAATCTCTTACAAACTTTTTCAAAGAAGGCTTTTTTCCTAGGTCATAAAAATCCACAAAGAAATGGTGACGCAACCAAGGCACAAAATGTCCTAGTTTAAACACAGTCCAAGGATAAATAAAAGGTAGGCAAAATCCAAGGTAAATTTATTCACTCAGGTAAGCGCTTTCATGATACACATATCACTTCTTCAGACCTAGGTCCTTTTGTGATAAACTTCTGTGCTGAAATATATGTAAGGGCCATTTCCTTGAAGTTGTTCCAACAAAGTTTGGTGCGATCCAGCCAATTTTTAGCGATATATAATTTAATAAGGGAACATAGAATGACTAGTATATGCAGATCAAATTTAGAGAGTTTTATAGTGGGTATATGAAGGATCGCTATCTCCCAAGAGAGAGTAGATTTGTGGTATCCCATTTTCTCGAGGCGAACTTTTAAAGAAGTCCAAAGTTTGTGGGAATATTTGCAGAACCAGAGTATGTGTAGGAGGTCAGCTTTTGGAAAGGGACAACACATACAGGAGGGGATATTTCTGGGGTCAAACCTATTAAGCACAGATGGTGTATAATACGAGTTGTTATTAACCATTAATTGTGTGTAGATAAGTTTTTTAAAAGAGGATAGTTCTAAGGTAGTTTTTATAGCAGATAGTTTTTGTTCCTCCGTGAAAAGGGTTCCATGGTTGTCCCAGTAACTGGAGAAGAGACAAAACCGAATTGTGTATTATGGAGTTCAAAAAGAGAGCATTTTCTCTGAACTCGAAACCACTTGTATAATCTCATAGAGTTTGGTAATATCCTGACTATTGGCTGGGATATAAGCAAATTTTGATGATATTAATTCTCTTAGTTGACAGAGAATAACCGTGTATTTATTATTGACCTTGAGAATTAAGCGTAGGGCAGGAAGTGTTATGTCTTTATATTTGAGAATGTCCCATACTACAACATCCTTAATGAGAGGAAAGTCCAAGAGATTGAACATCAAATGATTGATCTTAATGTTGGGATTTAAATGAAGAGGTTGAAGTAAAGAGAAGGCTTTATCAAGGTTAATAGATCTTATCAGAGTTTGGAATAACCTAATTTTATGTTTTAGAGTGCTGAATAGTTTGGAATTGTTGAGAAATTCTGGAGAAAGAAAGGGAAGAGCTTTGGGATTAATTTTATTAGCTTGAATATGTTGATACCATATTTTCATCCAAGAAGGGGAAGAATTATAGTCTGTCTGATTTAGTTTAGAGATGGACAAAATTCTATTTGCACAAATAATCGTATAATAAAGTTGAAAATTAGGTAATCCAAGACCACCCTTACTTTTTGGGTAGGCTAAATTAGAGTACGATTTCCTAACTGATTTAGGAAACCAGATGACTTTGGCTAATTCTTTATTAAACTTAGAGAAAAGAGTATTGAATATCATATGATCTGTGGCGCTAAATTGGTAGAGGAGTCTGGGTAAGATGTTCATCTTCACTATCGCAGCTTTGGATAGAAGAGATAGATTCATTAGTTCCCATCTACAAAGGTCCTGTAGAATTTTAGACCATGTTCTGAGTAGGTTATTTTGGAGCGTGGAAGCTTGGTTATGATCGAAATGTATACCGAGATAGCTAATATTGAAAGTTGTCTGAAAGGGAGAATCCGGAAAGTAATGAGATTTATGACCTACAGGATTAATAGGAAAGATATGCAATTTCTTATAATTGATCTGGTACCCTGAAGCTTTCGAGAATTTATTAATAGTATTAATGATTTTACCTAGGTCATTGTTGGGATATTGAAAATACAGATTGAGGTCATCTACAAAAGCAGAAAGCATTATATTAGCATTCAAGACTTTAGGGATCGAATGAATAGAGTTTTGAGTGATATAAAGGAAGAACGGTTCAATGAAGATGTTGAAAAGAAAGGGGGATAATAGGCAACCTTGCCTTGTACCATTCATAATCCTAATTGATTTAGATAAGTTTTTGTTTATGTAGAGATAAGTAGATGAGTTTTTATATAGAATTTTAATCATATCAGAGAAAACACTGGGAATATTGAAGTGCAATAATGTTAAAAACAGAAAATCCCAGTTAACTCTGTCGAAGGCTTTAGAAGCATCAAGGGTTAATGCATATATCGGGTTTTTATCTTTTTTTGTAAACTGAATTAAGGAGTCAAGGGTTAGGGTATTATCCCATGTGTGTCTATGAGACATAAAACCAGCCTGGTCAGGAGAAATTAAAGAGGGTATCATTTTTTTAAGTCTGTTTTCCAGAATAGTCGAAAGGATTTTTATATCGACATTTATTAAAGAGATAGGTCTATAGTTGTGGGGGTCGGCTTTGTCTTGCTTATTTTTCAAAATCAGTATGGTTTTCGAGGTGTTGCAATGTAGATCCGAGATTCCATGTTTTATAATGAAGTTGAATACCTTTAAAAGAGAAGGGGAAATTATTGGATTGAAGGCTCTAAAGAAATCAGGGGTAAACCCATCAGGACCAGGGGATTTTCCTAGTTTAAGATTGGTAATAACATCTTGGATTTCTTGAAGAGACAGCGGAGCTGAAAGCATGGATCTTTGAGATTCATTCGGGGAGGGGAAATTTATAGAGTCCAAGAAGTTCTCCATATGCAAGTTAGGAGATGAATCTACCTTCCTGCAATATATATCTGAGTATAAGGAAATAAATAACTGAATTATTTCTGAATCGGATTTATAAATTTTGTTCTGGTACTGAAAATAGAAATCCTGGGAGTACATTGATTATTTGTTATTATTCTTGCGAGACTTTTGGAAGGAATTTGCGCCCACTCTGAATATGTTGCAATAAGTTTTTGTTCAAGCAAGGAAAGATTCTGTTGATGAAGTTCCAGTAGTTCTTTTTGAGTACTACTAATTACTTTATCTAGGCAAGGGTCTGGGCTTAACCTTTGTTTCTTTTCTAAGTCAGAGAGTTTCGATCTCAAGTTAGTTTCTTTAGTTTTGTAAAGTTTTTTTATAATAAGAAGCCTTGCTGATCAGCATACCTCTCAATTTGGCCTAACAAGCCGCCCATTGGATATCTAGGGGAATTTGTGAAAGATCAAGATTAGAGCCGAAGTCTGCTAGGATTTCTTTAGTTACTTGAATTATGTCCTTGTTACAGAGCCAGTTATTATTTAGTGTCCAGTTGCTATAAAGGGGAGTTAAGGATGACTTTGATGAGTGAAAAATCTTAAGGGAAATTCTTGCATGATCAGAGAAAAACCTAGGTTCTGTAGTGAAGTTTATCTTGAGAAAAAACAGGGATTCAGAAATTAGGAAGAAATCTAAACGCGACCAAGTGTTGTAGCATTTTGAATAATATGTGTATATTTTGTCTTTAGATAAAAAAATCGCTAAATGAAATAGGGTCAATAAGATTGAAGTCAGTTATTAGTTCCTCTAGGGCTAAAGAGGCTTGAAAGTTGTAAGAGGGAGATTTACTAGTGCGGTCTATGTTAGGATCTATGACAGCATTCCTATCACCATCTAAAATAAACTGGTGATTGCAGAATGTGCAGAGAATGTTATATATCTCTAAAATAAAGAGTTGTTGCTGCGCACACAGGCCATAAAGGTTAAGAAAGAGGATTGGTTTACTAGAGCTAGGAAGTTGAGATATGAAATAGCACTATCTGCCTTTTTTGTCAGAATTAACTTCTGTGATTACACCCTGAAAATCTTTTTAATTACAATAGCCACTCCCTTTGAGTTAGAACTATCACCCGCAGCAATTATAGATCTTATCCATTTTCTTTTAGAATCCTTCGACCAGTCTTCCTTACGCATATGTGTTTTTTGTAAAAAACAAATATTAGCCTGTGATTTAGACAACAAATGTAATAGAAGAGATTTTTTAGATTTATTTTGTAAACCTCTTATATTCCATGAATCTATGGACCAAGCTATGTTAACTAACTAATACAGATGGATAGGTTTGAGGGATGACTGATCCTTTTTCTCAGATAAGGTATCAGGACCACATGAGGGGAGAGAGTATAGTATAACATTTGGTATATAAAAGTAATGGAGATCCACATCAATCTTTCAATTGCTGAATATAAGCTAATGACAGTAAGGGTAGCACAGTACTTCTTCAAATATAGCCCGGTGCCTAACCACCCCAACCCCTTCAGTGAAGAAGTACAACAATAGAAACAAGAATAATATAGGTCATTAACAAACAATAAAAGCACACAAGAAACTGTCACACATAATAACCTGTAATGGAGCAGAGATACAAATAATAATGCTGTACATATATACATAATAAACATCATCCAAAAATAGATCATGCTAGAACATTATCACCATGCACTAAGAGCCACCACTAAGAGCAGTAGAATATTAAAAGTAAGAAACGAATATGTATATATATGTTCATAATGAGGGGATATAGAAACTTTGACATTGACTGAAGCTTATAAGATGGACTACCAAGAGATCCAATAACTATAATGCCAAGGTTATACCAACGAGGTAGAATAGAATATAGTATGTAAGAGAACAGTGGCTACTATTGGAAGTGAAGAGAGAATAAAGTAGGCTAATATCAATATCAGTTATTTATTTACAAGTGTATATAACAGCATGATAGTCGTATTGGGCAAAATTAAAATAGTCATACCACTATAATAAGTGAAAAGGGCATAAGAGAAGTAAATGAAAGAAAGAGAGAGGAGGTATACAAGAAATCTGACAATGAGCAGTAGACTCTAATGGCATGTATGTTTTAGTAGAGGTACTTAAGACTAGGCCTATTGCTAAATATAATGACTGCTAAGAGGTAAATGTTTAAACTTTGTAAGATATCACATTCTATCAATACAATATTATAGGATATATACCTGCAAAGGTCGTAACCAAACAGCATAAAACATTTGTTAAGTCTAATAATGATATGATCCAGCATCGCTAACTCAAAGCTAAATACTGTTTGTCATAAATAGGTTCCGGTGAGGAAGTAGCGCAGTTAGATCTAACTGTGGAAATTCAAGCAAGAAGCATACAGCCTATTTCGGTAGGCAATATCCTATCAGAAGATGATACCAGATCTATACAGAAGTATCCGGACAAATATAAATCCTAAACCTAAATAGATAAACTATGTAATGGACAGACTACATAATACACTTGTATCCACTATGCCATGAGAACACATATCAGTAAGGCAAAAATACATCAAATTAGAACTGTTAATAACATAAAGGGATGAATAGTTTAAAAGATCTTAATCATCCCCGAGCTTCGAAGCAAAACTAGGCTTAAGGGTTCTATAACCCAACAGAGAAGAAATAATGTAAACTCGTTAATACAGTAGATGAATAAGCTGCTGACATCTCAGACTCCATAATTAAGACAGAATATCAAAGTCATTGACCAGCTTCAGCATCTGTATTAGCCCTCACTGCAACTGCCCTTAACACAGTAGATAAGGCAGGACGACAGGATAACTTGTAATAGTTGGGCATAACCATATATTAAGGATTTTGCTGAGCAGAAAAAATTATTGAACAGATTGACACCGCTACAGCCACACACAGTTAATCTGTTGTATATAATGAAGTTGTTAAAGTTTCGATGGGTTGTGGTTAAAATTTGACATAGTTGCATCTTCAGCAGGGAGAAGCTGCTGAATGACGAGGACACCTGCATCCAGAATAGAACACAATTTCCTACCTGATGAGGTGTTGAGGCTCCGATGATAGAGAGTACACATACTAAATAGTATGAAAATCCGCAGATGTTTTCTATATGCAGGCAATGCTAAACCAGGCACAAGGCTGAGAACTGTCAAGCCAGGAGGAGCATGGTTTGGCAGTGACAGCAGAGGGGCTAAATTCCGCGTGGGAACAGCTGGAAGTCGCAGAAGAAAAAAGACCCCCTGGGCAACCAGAACCAGCTACAAAACAGTTCCTCGCTACTCAGCAGCTAAACAGCCCATAGAAAAAACTAAAATTGAAGTATCGATCAGTAATCAGACCTAGAAATCACAGATGATCTCTAATAAGTGATTGGGGATATATCTCTACTATACGGTGAGTTGAAGACCATGATAAAAAAAAAGACTTAGCTGACATGGTTTTAATAACAAAGTATGTCACAGCGCAGGGACACTATTGAAGGCTTTGAGAAATGCCTCTTTTGCCTCTTTTGGGGTGTTAGCAGTAAATTTTGTATCATTATGGAAGAATATTATGGTGTTCAGGTATCACATCTGAAATTTGATGTTCTTTTTGATTAGTTCAGCACAAAACGGAGCTAGATTTTGTCTGCTTGTTTTGATCGAGAGAGGTAAATCTTGTGAGAATGTAAGCTTGTGCTTATTCCAGGTAAAGGATTTTTGTTTTTTAGCAGCCAATAGTATTTTTTGGGTGTCTTGGAAATTTAATAATCTGGTGTAGACTTGGCATGGAGCAGAGGGGTCCTGCCTTTTATGCATGGTACGGTGCGCTCTCTCCACAATTATATCAGAGGAATAACCTTCTGAGCGCAAGAGTAGTTCAAAAATCTGCTTAGTTGTGGTTAGCAGGACATGGTTTTCATAAGACTCAGGGATCCCTCTGATAAGTATATTGTTGCGGCGACTTCTTGCCTCGAGATCCGTTAATTTTGCTTGAAGTTCAGTTAAAAATGTTTTCTTGGCACGCAGATCTTCAGATAGGGTCTGGATCAAAGATTCATTAGCCTGAGTCTTACGTTCTAGGGTGTCTACTCTGTCTACAATTTGGTTTATGGTATTTCCAAATTTGGCAAGTTGAATCCTTGTATGGACAGCTGAATAGGTTGAAGCACTAGTTTGAGTTCATCTAGATGGAAGTTGGGTTCAGTTTTACCTTTAGCGCTTGTTTTACTAGGTTACGATGTTTGCTTATTGGTTTTCTGTCTTTTGGAGACTACTTCTTTTTCTGGGGAGAAGATTGTTGATAGTTTAGCTTTAGTAGTTTGCATTTCCATCACATCCGATTCATTTGCCATAGCCGACACATGGAAAAAACTTAGTATGCAGAAAATACTCCAAGGCCCTTTGGATACACGTTGCTGAGAGTCTTAGCTCGACAGTAGGGTAAATAAGATACTCTTTGCCCAAATAGAAGTAGTTAAACCACTGAACCAGAAAAATAGAATAGAGGTAGTTTACCCCTTTCCTTTAGACTGTAGAAATCAGTATTTAAAGGATGCAATTTCCAAAGAATTTATCACTGAGGTAAGGAGCTCTGTGCAGAGGGTGTACACTAGATGACCACCATCTTGGAATCCGTTCGCAATAGTTCAGTGCTTGTTCAATGGTGCCTTCAATCAGACCTTTGGAAACACAAATTGGATATACAATATCAAACAAATGCTATAGTTCAAAATGTGTGTATACATATATATATATATATATATATATAATATGGGCACACTTTGTAATCTCGAAATACTGAATTCCCGAAATTCAGTATTTCAAGACCACAATGTCAAAAGTCCATAACCACGAAAGTGAATAATCCCGAGTCTGTAAACACAGACATATTAAAATCCCGAATAGACTGCACAGACCTTTATTAGTGCAAACTGTAGTACCCATTCACCATATGGAACACGTAAACACAATGTGGATTGTAAAGACCGTACTATACACTTGTGGTAGGGAAGGATTCACACGGTTGTATCACTCTTGTAGACACTCCAGACATGTCCCACCATTATTATATCTGCAGCAGTCTTGCAATTACTTTTAGGAAGTCCCGTGTGCTACAGCTATCCTTGTTTGCAAGTACCCTCTGAAACTGTGTATGCCTCTGCAGTAAATGCCACCTCTTAGGGGAGGGGGGACATCCACTAGCAAGGCGATTTCTACGATCATCCACTCTGTCTTGTTCTCTAGCTAATGTACTAAGCAGAACAGACAAATCAGTTGCCTTGCTACCCAATAGACACTTTAGCTGGTGATGCCACGCCTCTATCAAATTCTGCGTCCCTCGGTAGAAATAGTGCATTCAGGTCACAGATGTTCCAGAAAGACACAGGGAACAAAGGTGGAAATCTGCTATAAGATGTTGAACGGGTAGCAAAATTTCTTTGCTTTCTGAAGATATACCAATCAGCGAAGTATTTCAGAACCTCAGTATCCTCTAAGGAAATGTTTCCTTTAAGGTATTAAATGCCCCTATCATGTCATCCTCAGGCAAGAACACAAGGGCTATCAGTGATTTAATAGCTAGCTGGAAGGACATGCTGGTGTTGTACAATGCAGCCAGCCCTAGTTGCTGTATTGTCCGCCAAATGTTACGTCCAAAATGAAATAAACATCCCTCACTCTTCACACCACTTAGGTTAAGCCATATGCTTTTCATCACGGCTATCTCAAAATCACACAGGACATACTATAAATTGGTTTCAAAGCCTTGGTCAGCCATAAGACGGAATACACAATCCCACAGCGCATTATAACACTATAGGGATTTCTTGCTCATAAGACAATACAGTAACGGAATGGACTTTCAATATCCCCCATAACGTAGAAGTCCATGGATAATGTATGTCTACACATCAGCCCCTTATAGAAGAATGTACCACCCATTAGCCAGATGGTCACTTGACTAAGATCAAAGAGGTCTGTACTAAAGGCAAGAAATGTAGTGTCAGCTGTTGTATCTACAACTTTCTTCAACACAAAGTTGCCGTTTTTTAATGGGAAGTCCTGACATTTAAGTCACGGAGGGTTAACTCAGGATTGTATGACAATGCTGTATGCTTTCATCTGTAGTGTCCAGAGATGCTCCCTGCCATTCAGTTGAAGACGCGTTAACGTCTACATATGTAGACATAGAGCCTAACCTGCCAATCTGTTGCAGTAAGTCACGTCTATTAGGCAGGACAGGCATTATGTCTACAGATGTAGACGCTAATGCGTCTTCAACTAAAAGGAAGGGAGCATCTCTGGACACTACAGCCCTATATTTTAATTCACTGCAGAGCTCATATTTGTCCTTTTCTACCAGATCACTGCTATGATTGTGCCCTACAGACTTGGTTAACTGTTCACTGGTTGCTACGCTAATGGTTACAAGCCTACCGCTGCATTTCATGGTTGACTTCTACTTACAGCACCAGTACTTTTTCTCAGGAGCTTTCCGTTCCAGATGGAACATGTAATCCTCAAGTATTAGGACATTCTTCCCTTTCTGAGAGACTGTGGTTTGCTACACTTACCCAATACTCCCAGGTGCAGCGTAACTAATGGATGCCATTGCTAGTTGGTGCACTCTGTATGCCATCTACAGGCTACATCTTGCATTTAACCCATCCTTTCGGTATTGTCAGACTCAGGATTATTCACTTTCGTGATTATGGGCTTTCTACATTGTGGTCTCCAAATACTGAATTTCAGGAATTTATTATTTTGAGATTACAAAGTGAACCCATATATATATATATATATATATATATATATATATATATATATATATATATATATATGTGTGTGTGTGTGTGTGTATGTGTATTTTTTTTTATCTGTTTTATATATTAAACAGATATTGTTAATTTGTGGGACTATTGATATTATACTGAAAATAATTTAAAACTAACCACATATGGTTGGTGAAATCATTTAATAAATTATAAAGCATTCTGAATACATATCTCTGGACTGACGTCTTAAATACATTTCTCAGTTTTACTTTTGCTTGTGTACTGTCATTTGTCTGTCAAGTTAATACCTAAATATCATAAGTTCTGGTAATACTAGCTTAAGTTAAATACATTATATCTTGGAATAGACTGATTTTTATTTACTAAGGTGGCTCTGATTCGATTAACATTAAAAGTCATACTAGACTGTAAAGTTATTTATTACTGAAATCACTTCTCCCATAGAAGTTCAGATACCTGTAATTAATAACATAATAACATCTGCTAAGAAAGAAATAACATTAGCACTAGTTGCTAGTGCTGTGATTCATATTTACTACCAATTTAATATCTTAAATTATGGAATTCTGTCGAATTATGTCTGCCTGATATTTAATTGCCAAAGCAAAGTGACAGATACTGAACATTATGTAGTGACTCTATTCAGATAAAGCTAAATAAATAAGGACTAATTTAATTTAAGAGTTATTATTCAGATATAGATTTTTAATAAGATAAATAAACTACTTTGGTAGGTATAAATCTCTACCTTTTTAAATAAATAACCATATTTCACTAAACCACAATCTTTTTCTATATCCAGGCTAATAAGACCTGCTTCAGTTTTGCTATATCTGACAGTGTCTAATAAACTCACTGTTCTCTTAATATTATCTTGGCTTTGCATATTTATTATGAATCCTGTTTTTTTTTTCATTAACTATTTCAAGAATATTTTTTTTAATATGTATTTAAGTGCAGTTGCAAAAAATTTGCAATCTGTGTTTTAGAGTGATATAAGTTTTTATAAGGAATAAAGTGAAGGGTCTTTAATCTGTTATAAAATAGGTGGTATATGAGAATACTTTCAAAGGGGCTACCTTTTTCTTTTATTTCTGAAAAAGTTTCAAAATAGATAAAATGACTTTATCGATAACTTATGTATTTCTGCTATTATTCTACTTCCACCAGGAAATATGTTGTTTTTAAGAATTTTTATTTTATTAGAAATCTCTGTGGCAAAGATTTTCTTTTTAATATAAGTTAAATGTTTCTTGATAAAACTTCTTTTGCATGTTCTTTTCTATACATTTTATTAATGCTGACTCATTTTAGTGGTTATCTCTATGTCAAATCATATTCTGCAAGTATCTCCAGTTTATATTTTACTATTGTTACTTTTAAGCCCTTTATTGTTTGGATGCAATTTCCCTTGATAGTTTTATTTTTTTTTTCATTCCTTTAGATGATACTGAGTAAGATGAGAGTTTTATTTGCTCACTGGCTACTGCTGACATGTGAAAAAATATTTCTTGAAATTTCTTATTAAGGAAATTCACCAAGGTTTTAAAGTCTACCTCATCTTTTTAACCTTATTTTTTATGTAGTTTATTTTGAATATCTAGTAATTCCTTGTCCCACGTAATGATTTAATTTCTGCTCTATATCAGCATTTCCCCAAATATGTATGCTTTTCAAAATTCCCATGTAAAACTTTATTACTAAGAAATTCTCAAGTTCAGTATTTCACCATTCTTGAAAATTGTTGGTTATGTAAGATGATATTCTATTTATCATTTTCAATTTATTACCAGTAAAGCTCAATAAAATACTGGGAGTATTATGGTCTGAGAGGTGGCAAGGAGAGATTTTAAAACTTTCCACTTCAGACATTGAATAATGAGAAATAAATACTTCAACATTTTTTAACTGTGTCCTAAAACACAGTATTAGCGTGAGTAGTGTAACAATTCAGAATCTTTTATATGACATCGTTCATATTTAGTAAATTAGTCCAATTTGTAACAGCTATAGTGGTTGCTGATACTGGTTCTTTATCAGTGCTAGGTTCAATTTTTTTTAAAAATACATTTAAAGTCATCTCCTAAAATGATGCTACATTTCCTGTTGTTTTAAAGAATCTCAAAATCCAATAAGGGTCAAAATTATATAACAAAACTCTATTATTAGCATGGTAAACATTCCTTCATTACAACTGTATTTGAAAAAAATCTTTGGCATAAATATGCAACTTTTCCACAATATATCTGCTGTTCTTCTTTGACTTTTAAATGTTCATTGGCATCGACTCCCATATTGGTTAAACTAATTTTCCCTTCTGCAGAGTACATTTCTGTGAAAAAAAGAACTTATTTTCTAAGTATCTAATAAATCCACTTCTTGTCTGGTTATTGTTTCATACATAAATATTTTTTCAGAACATTTTTAAATCCATAATCTGTCAGATATTTTGATAATTGTTTAGTTCATACAGAATACAAACAAAACTGCATCTCTCATTTTTATTAAATAATTTTCTCAAGATAAGAATTAAAAAAAATGAACCTTGGGATTCAATAAACTCTTTGTAGGCTTCACGCAAAGCCTACATGGAGTTTAGTTGTTTGTGTGGTGAGCAGCAGTGATTAATGAATATTCATGCTAAGGCTCATCTTCAAATGTAAACAAACAGGGTTTCAGGTCGGCCAGGAAACCATGTAAAGCAACACAGATAGTGAACTTAGTTACAGCATAGCAAACTAGGTTAGTGGGATAATGCATTATGTTGCAGGGATAGGACAGTGTATGTGTACACTCCAGAATACTGGGCTAGTGGGATTGCCACATGTACCACCAGGATTTTTCGGTTTGCTATCATAATTTCGAATGAAACTCAGTCGACCGCACTATGTTCGAACACAGAAAGTCGAACACGGCAATGTCAAACTTCAAAAGCAAGCCTAGGAACAGGTTTTAACATGGGTCAAGATAGGGGTTCACTGCTATTGCCGAACTACAAACCTCGCCCCTATCTCGACCCATGTTAAAACCCATTCCTAGGCTTGCATTTGAAGTTCGACATTGCCGTGTTCAACTTTCCGTGTTCAAACATAGTGCGGTCGACCGAGTTTCATTCAAAATTATGGTAGTAAACTGATTTTTCATATATTTATTTATTTATTTACATTTGCTTACTGGGAAATTCCAGCTGGACACAGGTCCTTTTTCAGCTGAGGCCTGGGGAGAAAAGCTCCACAGAACAATAAATGAGCAGCAGAGTACAAGAAGAGCAATTGAATATACATACAATAACAAATAATACATACTTCAGAAAACATTAGCTATACATAACAATATGAAACACAATAATGAACGGCTATACCAATATCTAGCTAAAGGCTAGGAATAAAGGTAGGGTGTATATACAGATAGTACTAAGCTCAAACAGATACTGTTCTAAACTCATATACCTAAATCTTATATAAAAATACTGCACTAAACTCAAGCAGATATAAAGCAGAAGATCCATACGAAGGTGGAACAAGCTAGAAGGGCTAACGGGATGGAAGGGGAAGATAGAGGAATAAGAGAGGAGACTGAGTGAGTAGTATATGTGGTAGTGACAGGAAGCTAGGTGTTAGTCAGTTAGATATGTATTTGGAGATGAGATGAAGTAAGGCAGTTATGTATGTTATAATAGGTCTGAGAGATTGAGTGAGGGAGGGGCGGTAAAGGGTGAGCTAGAGCCTGCAGAGGAAGGAATGCAATGATCAGACGGTGTGAGGCATGGTGGCTAGGGGAGGTAAAAGGAAGGTTACTAGTCAGGATTGGTGCATGGACATAACCTGAGACTTTTTAAGTGAGCTTTTAGTGCAGTCTTGAAGTGATTTCATGAAGGTAGTGTGGTTATGGAGGGGAGAAGATTGTTCCATAATCTGGATATGACACAGGAGAATAGTGCTTTTCCCACTGAGTTCTTGGGCTTGGTCACTAGAAGTAGATTTTTGCTGCTGAAGTGTAGTGGTCTAGTGGAGCAGTAGGGCTGGAGAAGGTTTTGAAGGGATGGGACTTTAAGAGGATGGTTTACTAACTTGTGGGCAAGGGAGAGTAGATTCAGGTGAAGAAGTTGAAGGAGTTCAAGACAGTCAAGTTCTCTAAGTGAGATACAATGGTGGCTGCAATAAGATGCACCAGTGGCAAACTTAGCAATTTTATTGTAACAAGTCTTGAGCTTGTTTAGGTCTGTTTGTCTAAGGTAGGTAAGTATAGGATAGGCATAGAGTAAAGTGGAGATTAGGTGGGAATTGGCAGCAGACATTCTGGCTGTCTGGTGAGGAATTGTTTGTTTCTGTACAATGCACCTAGTTTTTTGTGAACCTTTTTATGGTAAGAGAAATGTGAGTGTCAAATCTGTGATTTTTATCAATCTCAACACCAAGTAGTTTGGTATGTTCTGTTGGGGAGATGACAGTATTGTCTTTGGCTAGAATATTAAAGTGGAGGATAATTGGGTTAGATTTAGTGGGTTGGAAGATAAGAAGTTTAGTCTTGCTCGGGTTGAGTAATAACTGGGCATTAGATAGCCAGTTTTCTACAGATGAAAAGGTTTCTTGTGTGATCTTGTGAGGTTCAGGTATAGTTGGGACTGAGCAGATGAGGTTGGAGTCATCTGCATACTTTATAAGAGAAGCATGCTTGGTGGCTGTGAATAGATCATTGGTGAAGAGTGAGTATAGTAGGGGGCCAAGGATGGAGCCTTGAGGAACACCGAGTGTTACAGGAAGTCGAGGAGCTAGGTCATTATGCCAGACAACTGATTGTTGGCAGCCAGTTATATAGCTGTGAAACCAATCAGTAGCTGATAGGGAAAATGATAGGTTAGTGAAAACAGAGATTAGCAGTTTGTGTGAAACCATGTCAAAAACCTTGTTTAGATCCAGAAATATAGCAGAGAAGTACAGGCCATTATTTTTATGATGAAGGATAGTATTAGTGAAAGAGAGCAAGGCACTAGTAGTGTTGTGGTATGGCCTGAAGCCATGCTGGGTGCTGGAGAGCAGGTTATTAGCTAAGAGGTAGTCTAAGACTTGAGAATGGATGCATTTCTCAAGTATCTTGGAAAGTGGAGAAAGGATGGCTATGGGGTGGTAACTGGAAAGTTCAGTGGAGGAGCCACCTTTATGGAGGGGAATGATGTGGGATATTTTCCTCAGTGTGGGGACATAGCTTTCTGATAAGGACAGATTCATTAAGATAGAGACTGGATAAGCTAGGGCTTCTGCTGGTATTTCTAGGAATTCAGAGGGGAGATTGTCAGCTACAAGTTTTGTAGGCTTACGTTTCAATAGAAGTTTTTTTTTTATATAGGAGGTAGGTACTGCTGAAAAAGAAAAGACTGTGAGCAGAGTATTTGGTTTTGCTGTAGGGAGGGTGGGTAGAGAATTGTGTTGTTTAGACAAAGGCAGAATGGTTTCAGTAACGTGTTTATTGAATGAGCCAGCAATACTGCTGGAGGAAGTGGGAGTGGTAGGTGGGGGTGCCTGCTTTACCTGGGTGGAGAATGGAGTTTATTGTGGACCAAAACTGCTTAGGGTTGTGATGGGAGGACTTTAGGGCTGACTGATAATATTGAGTTTTATCTTCTTTTATTTGCTTTTTGACCTAATATATTAATGTATTATGTTGCAGGGACAGGACAGGACAGTGTATATCATGATGAGCATTGTGGAATCCCATTCCAGGCACTCTATACAAGTTGTGTCAGTGATCTGTAAGGGTACATGGACTGCCATTTATAAGAAACAGTCAAGGGAAGTGTGGTTGTTAAATAAGAACACACAGATGAAGTTTAGGCATAAACACTGGGAATAAGGACAGGTGAAAAATTGTAATGTACTGTACATGAGGAAATGTAAAAGGAAAACAGTTACAGCAGGAACACTAATCACATCTCCGCATGGCACAGTATGGACTGCACAGTAGCAAATGTATATGATGTGATTGTCACATAACAGTGAAGGATGTATGTGTGATATAAGCATCCAGACATGAACAATGGAGAAGACATGTATCACGGATGTTAAAAAAATTGGGGATGGGTGCATATTGTGAAGCTATACAAACTGATTTGACTGAGTATGCCTGTATCATCAGAAGAGGCTTCCAACAATTAGGACACAGATACACACTCATGGTCAACAGTAAAATCATCACTCACAATCATGGACAATATCAGAATAATACCACCAGTAATACCCATGTATCTGACACAACATATGTGTTTCTGAGTGAGCATAGATGGTTCCGCACTAACACACTTGTACAACTATTAGAACATGTCAACAATCTATGAGTGTAATCAAGCACTCTCTCCTGACACTAACATATGCAAGAGGTATGAGAAGACACACTTGACATTATAATCACTACAGGCTAGTTGACTGGTGTTCGTGACAGAGATATGTATGACACAAATCGTGCTGTCACAAATATAAAATATGTCACCAATGTTGTTAAACCTCTATGTATGTCATGAGTGCATCACCAAAACACCTTCATGAGGGCTCTGTGGCATCACCAAAGCACCTTCATGAGGGCTCCGTGCCATCAGATAGTAATGTTTATGTATCAAAACTAATACTTATGTATGCACAAATTGATGTGTTACAGCCCACAATGACAAAGGTGGCACACTTTAGTTACACATCATAGGAAGATGTATATGGAGGGATACGAGGAAGGATGCATTGTACTCAAATACTGGTGTTGTGAAGGATATAAACTATGAAGGTATTATGTCCTATCATGTAGATGTCCTGCAAATATTTCAGTAGTTGTGTTGCATACAAGGGAGTACTCACCACAGTGGACATATACTGGTGGACATTCCACATACCATATATCCCAGGACACAGGCCACATAACAACTGATTTGCTGATAGGGTGTGGCATCTACATGATCCATGGTTTGTGCATTTGTATGTATAATGAAACAAATCCCCAAGTTTTGTTTTTCATCTCATGTGTTGTCATGGTTGTGGCAGCAATCTTTGATATGTGTTGATACTGTCTGTATTATACCAATATCACAGGAGTCAATGATTTTCCACAATCAGTAGTACTCCAGACAGCTGCTGGAATACAGGATTTGTATACCATTCTTGACATCTGTGACTTCAACCATGGACAGGAAAGGGTCTAGCAGAAAGCCCCACTGTACACACTTGATCCCTGGACATGATATATAGGTTACTTCACACATTTCTACTTATTTAGATGCCATATATGTGACTGACTGCTCTACCCACTTGGTGATATAAGTGTTAATGCCCACATCTGTCATTGTGGAGTGAAAACCTCAGTGTGGACTCCTGTCAACTGCCTTGGCCTTTTCAAGTTCCAAAGGATGATACTCTTTGAGGACATCTAACAGATGTAGCAGACATAGATGTAACATCAAAAACCCACATATGTCTGTTGCACATAGCCAAGATATTACTAGTGTCCATTTAGAGAAAGTCCATGATGACATGTTGGTCTACCTCACAGATCAGGAGAGTCAGAGTGTGTCTATACATGCATGCATTAGGCGCTATCCCCAGCCCACTCAGATGGATGTATGTTGATGTACACCCTTCTACGGGAACATAGTCCATCTGGAGGGTGTGTTGAAGTGTGTATCACACAGTGTCAGGTAGGCATATGTTCTGAGTCACACTACAGGCAATCTGTGATGCTGTCACAGCCCATTGTTTCTGTGTGATAAGACTTGCATGAAGGCAACACAGTACATGCTGCCTATATCTTGATCTATCCTAGGTTTTGGATACAACCCTCCTACTCAGGTATCATTGACAAACTCTACTAGCTTGGGATTAAAACTTGCATCACTAGATGGTTAGCCAATGTCCTCACCTACAGACTACATACTGTGAAAGTTGGTGAATCAACCTCTACCATTGCAGCTGTCACCATTGGTGCAACCCAACAATCTGTGCTGGGCCCTATGCTGTTTGGAATCTATTTTTCAACAGTCCAGGCTGGAAAATATGACCTGTGGCTTACCAAGTTTGCTGATTCATGCATATTGGTTGCAATCATTGAGTCAACCAATAATGTGACTATAGTATAAGAGGGGCTAACACACACAAATGATTGGTGCCAAAGACACACCGTCTACTAATAAATACAGCATGTGTCAGGATTTGTGCCTTATGAAAAGTGGAATTTCTTGGTAAATACACCATTGAAAACACTCCCCCTATGCTGAAACCAGTAGTGCAAGATTTGGAAATGCAGAAGTCAGGCCATTGTATCCAGATCTGAGGGGGGGAATAACAGCACTGTATTCAAACCTCATCTAAGCACTAATACAGTATAATGCTTTCTTTTGCATTTACCTCACTAGATACCTGCAGCAGTTGGACAGAACATGGGGGTTTCACACCAAGAAAATATTGGTCCTACAAACCATGCCATGATGTACGTGGATATACTGAAAGCCCTGTTTCTGAAATCTATACTGGAAAGGATGAGGTGTCTTGTGCCTGGACTACAGGACATTTCCAGCCCTGCCCTGATATGTACACTGCACATCCACAAATTAGCAGAGTCTGTTCAGAGGAAGATGGTGAAAGCAATGTCCCACATGCTGTTGTGAAATGCTCTCTTTATTTCTCAAGTAAATGCACACACACACACACACACACACACACACACACACACACACACACACACACACACACACTTGACTGCAGGAAGAATAAAAACCTACCTAACTACACAGACTACAGAATATAGTACTTTACACAAGAACCACAGCTCAAGTCCAACTTGGAGGGTCTCAGACAACACTTTATAGCTGATAACATCAGCAGTGTCTGTTGAGAATATAACAGTGTCCCACATGCTAGTGTAAAATGCTCTCTATAATGTCAAGCAACAGCTCACACACACACACACACACACACACACACACACACACACACACACACACACACACACACACACATGACCAGTTGACTGCAGTGAGAACACAGCCCTTACCTATTTAAGTACACACACTACAGAACACAGTGCGTTATGCAACCCCATGGCACCAGTCTGACTTTTACATGACTGCAGGAGAGCTTAGAGTAGATGACATCAGCAGCCTATGTGGAAGACAAATTTTGGAAGACCTGCATAGGCTTAAACCTTCATATGTACATAGGAGGCTACTAGCCTAATGGCCCTAGAGTGTTTAGAAGTCTAGTTGTGCAAAAACACAAGTACCCTTATTGAGCATAGTTGGATGGTTGTTATTAGCATAGCAATTTTGTGAGCAGCACCAACTGGCCCTGTCCATGAGGGATACAGGTGCACCCCAGAGTTGACTCTAAAATCACCCAACCAGAAGTCAAAGTTTCTTTTGAATAGGATCATTGAGGAGTACTGATTCACATGCAGTGCGAGCCTATTGCAGAGTACTGTGAGTCGTTTGGGGATATAGCTATCTCCCCAGCATGTTTTGTTTATGTAACAGGCAAGGTTGAGAACCCTGGGCCAAGTTATGTTTGTCCCATTTGATTTGCAGATGTGCTGCATTTCCAGTAGGGCAGGGTCTGAGACTGCTCTGTAGTGCAGGCATAGGTCACCTCTCAGCAGCCCACATGATACTGAGTACAGTGACAGGTCTTTCAGTCTTTCCTCATATGTCTTGTTTGGAGGCCCAGGAGTCTCCCAGGCAAACCCCTGTGATTTCTCCAATGGCTGCAGGTGTCTGGTGAGGTACAGACAGAAAGGAGTACTGTACTCAATTAGTGGTCTGTAATGGTAGAATACAACAGAGGTATGACCACCCTGGTCTTGCATGTGAAACGTATGATGTGCACAACACTAAATGTGTATGTCACCACTACGCACACATAGTGATGAAAGTATCGATTGCTATCAACATGTTCCCAAGTCTCATAACACTGCATTTGAGCTTAGAGGGGTGCTATGTATATCATAATTAGCAGGGGTACATCAACGCCAAAGGGGATGATAAGCCACTGTATGGCTTCAGGTTCAGTCCTTAAGTTTGGCACCAATTATTTGTGTGTGGTAGCTCCTTCATTAATATGTTACCATCACTGAGGGACTATATATTAGTGTGTCCAATTACCAGTCATCTGCAACCTTGGTAAACCACAGGCCATCTACCATTGCCTGCACATCAGAAAGTAGATTGCAAACAGCTGAGTGCCCATCACAGCTCATTGCAGTATTCTAATGGTAAATGGCTACTTGTGGAGGTGCAGTCCCCAACTTTGAGAGTGTGTTATGTCAGTGAGCCAGTTGCCTATCCCTGTACTACTGTATGGTGGGAGATCTTCACTATGACGTATGAATGCAGGATAGTGTCAAAGGCCTTGGATAAGTCAACATAGGTGACATGTCCTGTTATCCCTCATCCAGGTCTGTGGAGTCAGTATCCAAGAAGTCTACAAGGTTCAATAAGCAAGATCTAGCTTTGACAAAAACAAAATGGGTAGGATCAAGTGTGTTGAAGGTCACCTATGTCCCTGTGGATATGGTCCATGCTGATTCCTTCCCTAGTCTTGCAGATAAGTGTTTGAAATCATATTGGTCAATAGCTGTAGTTCTGCATGTTACGAGATTGATATGCACTGCATAGCACATGACATGTGATATTAGATTTTGTACTGTGGTTGATATATATGTGTGGAAAAAGTACTGAGACACCAGGGTTGCAGTGCCTGGGGTAGGAGGTGGCAGCAGATGGATGTATTATAAATATGTGACATATTGTTAGATAGGGCCCTCAGCTGATGCATTTCTTTTTATGGTCCAGATAGAACTGGGTTCAAATGTAGGTGTATCTAATACTTTAAAATACTTTTCATTACAGATTGATAATGCAATGACATAAGTTGTTTATATGAGATGTGTTGCTGTGTGTTGGCATAGCGCAGCAGGGATAAGTGCCACTGTGCTGAGGTAACCACAGCATTTTGCCACTGCTCACCATTGCTTGGCATTGGTGCATGATGCATACCTCTTCACAACCATGGAGCCCAAAAAGAGAAGGAATTCATTACTTTTTCTGCAACTTATGTGTGTTGTGTGTGATAATATTTTTTTGACTAAATTAAATGTGTTAAAATGCTGTAGATAAGAATGTAGTGAAATGGGGAGTAAGCAGGAGGAAGAACAAATTCTGACAGTTAGTACTAAGTCTCTGGAACACACGTAGTACTTAACTGACTCTGTAGAAGCATGTGTTAATGCAGTTAATACAGTGATATATTCAAGGCTACATATAACATTTATATGTACATTATACATTTAAGGCCAGATGGTACTGGGTTAGAATACAGCTGTACGTAATACTTTTAACTACTTTTGCATTATCGTTGCTGCATGTTGGAGGTCGATATATCATCAATGCACAATAATGCATTAAAGAAAAAAAAATGGGGAAGATAGGACAGTGGTGAAATGGGGAGCAAGCAGGGGGTAAGACCAAAGGTAAAGCAAGGCAGGAATGTGCAGGAGGGAGGTAGGAAAGAACCATAGCTATCCATTTCTTTATCAGTGTAAAGTGAGCATATCTACAAAATATTAACTGAATTTGGACTATCTGAATCAAGTGTGTAAAGAAACACATGGAGAATTAAGTATGGGATGATTTTTTTTTTGAGAGGGAGAGAGAGAGGAATGTTGGGGAGAGATGTGGGAATGTCTAGGTGAGGTAAGTCGGGTAGTTGAGGAAGCAACTGCACTCAGACAAGACAAACCAGACAAGAGACATGGGTTGTAATGGATGTCATGCTGCCAGCCCAGCTGTCTGGAATTTTGTAAATAATTCTATGTTATTTGTGAATATTGATATGACTTATACAGAACAGTATGTTATGTACTGAGCTTCAAAAATATAAACACAGCATTCCCTGCTGGAACATAGAAGATTAACTTACAAAACCTAAGAATAGTTGAGGTTAAGTTACTTTATAGCTGGGCCATAAACAAGAGATGTTACCTCTCAGTTTCAATGCATAAACAGACACAATGTCTAGAGCTAGACATTTTTCTATTGTCTTGAAAGAAAAGTAATTACTAGGTTTAAAATGTAAAGTTTTTTATTATTTTACGACTCACAAGATTTGGTAAACATCTGAGAGATATGTTTTTTTAACACAGAGATGTGAAATTCTATTAAGTTTCTGTTTGGCCTGGGAAATAAAGTCAGGTGACAAAGACTGATGTCATCCAAGCTGGCCCAGCAGTTATGTTAGATATTCATTTGGGAACTCTCTGAGAGAGAGACTGTGCATTTTGTATTTTGTCTTAGATCTAGCAAGAACATCCACTCATCCTCCACATCTGTACTTGCCTGGCTAATAGTAAGTAACTAGGATACAGTGATTTATTTTAGATATAGTTAGGAATATAGTAAAGATTAGTTTAAATGTTTTCTGTATTTATTTGAGACTGTCTTGCAATGTTGTTTTTAAATATTTCCTGTGATTTTGAACTCTGAAGTCACTGTGTTGAGTTACTGAGTATTGTCTTGTTCTTTTATTATTAAATATATTTAAACCTATCTTTGTGGCTATTTGTAAGACATAGTTAAACTTTTAGAGTACTTGCATATCTATTTGGTGACACTGTACAGGCCACTCCAATAGCCTTGTTAGGTTAGACTACTATTTGGATTATTATAACATTACACAGTAGGACTGGATACCCTTTGTTAAGGGCCTTACAGTAGCTGAAAAGTGTTGGCTGGTGGCAGCTGGAACTACCTTATAGTCTGGGCAAAAGGGGGCATAGATAGTAAACCTGTGCCAGCCTTCTCCAGGTGTGTGTGTGTGTGTGTGTGTGTGTGTGTGTGTGTGTGTGTGCTTGTATATGAAATAAATCTCAAAGTGTGTGTGTATGTGTCATCTACTTGGGCAGGGACACAAGGCACTGGTTGGACACAGCGGGTGCTGGAGCTCTTAGCTTGGCCACCCGGCTGAGATAACAATCCTATAGCTGTGCCAGTGGGGAGTCTTATTGAGGTTCTGGAGAAAGAGGGAGAAAACAGTCCCAGACTGACTGTGATCTCTGTGTGCTCTTAAGGGAAATTGCACTTTACTGTGTGCGTACTTGTCATCCTCCCAGCATGTACATCCCATAGTTGTTTCCAGTGGTGAGGATTGAGGCTCCTTGAATACTGGGCCAGTGCAGGGGCATAACATATTAATTGGTTGGCATTGGTGGGATATTCACATCACATATTCATTGGTGGACAGTGGTGAGATATCCACATCACATATTGCTTGGCTGATAGTGGTGAGTTAGCCACATTACATATTAATTGGCTTGCAGTGGTGTGGATATTGAATTCATGTAGCTTGTGTACAGTGGACATTGAAGGTGTTTGTACTCTCAGTCAGCCATGCAGTGAACATTCATATCACAAATTTTTTTTTGTTGTTGCTTAGTTAGTCAGGGAGTACAGGCAAGCATGTCAGCAGAGAAGTATGGCAAGCTGACAAGGAGCCAGTGGGCTGAATTGTGCCAGGCTACATAGCAACCATGAGGACAATCAGACTGGCCTTAGGAATGTATAACTCTCAGAAAATGGACTGTTCAACTTCAGAGGAGTTAAAAATCCATCTGGAGTTAAAGAGACTTGAGCTGGAGGACAAGCATTTGGAAATAGAGGCAGCAGAGAGACCAAGACATCTGGAAGCAGAGGAAAATGAGAAACTGTGATGCCTGGAAGCTGAGGAGAATGAGAGGCAGAGGCAACATGAAAAGGAGATGCTAACTCTTCACCAGAGTCATGGAGGTAATGGTGGATGGAGTAACCAAACCCCAGAAGCAACAAAGGTCAGTAAATTTTTCCACAATTTACAAGGGGATAATTTTGATAGTTTCATTCATATGTTTGAAAGGATATGTAAACGGTATAATGCTGACCAAGGGCTCTGCGTACAGTTCCTGACCTCCTTACTCCATGGTAAAACTGTAATTGCTACTTCTAAACTGTCTGCTACTGATTGCTTAAATAATAATATTGTAAAACAATGTCTTTTAGAGCGCTTTAAGTAAACACCTGAAGCTTACAGAAAAAAGTTTTATGAGCATAGACACAAAACAGATGGAAGTGTGTGTGAATATATTGCTGAACTAAGCACATATTTTCATAGGTGGGTGAATGGATGTCACATCACCACTTCTGAAGGGCTGGCAGACTTTCTGGTGAGGGAACAAGCCGTTAGCACTTTGCCTGAGGATATGAGAATCTGTTTAGCTGATAGACAATGCAATACTGCAGATGAGTTGGGGAAGAAAGGAGACCTAAACCTAGCAAGCAGGGCATCACTGCACAGGAATGGGACACCCATTCTGCTCATGGGTCAAACTGAACCCATGGTGGGCAGCCCAGACTACCACAATAGAGTCAATCAGTAGCAGGGGAACTACTAGTCCAGGTACACATCCAGGATCAAGGGTTAAATGTTTTAAATGCAACCAGTGGTGCCATGTAGAACACAGATGTCCATGGAGGCAACGTGGGGAACAAAGATGGGAGAGCCAGTAAGTGGGAATGACAAAATGCAGCAGTAAATTGTCTCGAGACAACAAGGGTACCAAACTATTACAAGAGGTTATATCCTATCTTAGTGGATGGGAAAGAGGCCAATGCTATGAGAGACACAGCCTCTGCCCTAACAGTTGTGAAGCCTGCAATGGTTACAGAGAAGCACTGCTTGCTTGGGCAGTCTACTCCAGTCAGAGCTTTAGGAGGGACCCCATTCCAAATACCTTTGGCTAGGGTTCACCTTGACTGGGAGGGAGGAAAAGGAAGCCAGCAAGTAGGTGTGTTGGAGGATATCCCTGCAGATGTCCTGATAGGGAATGATTTTGATAATACAGTACCCTGTGTGCATGCAGTCACACGCAGTCAGGCTTGGAGACAAGCATGTGGGTCTACTAGCCTGAGGAAGACCCAGACAGACCGCACACTTGCAGCCAGGACTGGTGAGGTGGTTACTTTAGGGAGGGAGCTATGCTGTAGCAGTGATACTGAAGGTGAGCCACAGCTGCTTGTGGGTACTGATGTTCCCTTGGACAGAGTAACTGCAAGAGCAGAGATGAATAGTAGTACCCGGGCTGAAAGTGAGGCACCGCTGTCAGAAAATACCAGACTTCCTGTGGAAGAGGAGCTGGGAAGGGTTACAAACAGAGAGTTGAGACAAGCTCAGCTCTCAGACACTACATTACAAGGCCTGGGGGAGTTAGCCAGTGAGGGACCTGATTCTCAAGGGAAAGGGGAATCTGTATATTAGGACAAATGGTTATTGTATACAGAGTGGCCCCCTGAGGGAGGGGTAGAGAGTGAGAAAATACAGCAGTTGGTAGTGCTGAGAACCTACCATCTGGCACTTCAAGCCACAGCCCATGACATTCCCTTTGCCGGTCATACAGGCATAAAACATACAAAGAAACATATTATGCAGAACTTCCATTGGCCTGGGATTTCTAGAGATGTAACAGGGTACTGCAGTACCTAAGAGCAGTGCCAAAAGGTAGGCAAGGCAGGCGAAAAGGTGAAAACTCCTTTGATGCTGTTGCCTGTGACTGAGGAGCCATTTCAGAGGGTAGCTATGGGTATTGTGAGGCCTCTGAGTGCCCCAAGTTCCACAGGGAAAAAGTATAGCCTAGTAGTAGTAGATTATGCTACCAAATACTCTGAAGTGGTAGCTCTGTCCTCCATTGAGCCAGAAAAGGTGGCAAATGCTTTGTTAGAAATTTTCAGCAGGGTAGGTTTTCCACAAGAAATATTGACTGACAGAAGTGCCAATTTTATGTCAGACCTGCTGGCTTGTCTGTGGAAGCAGTGTGGGCTGAAGCACCTAAAGACCACCCACTACCATCCCCAGACTAATGGTCTTGTTTAGGGGCTAAACTCTACACTCAAGATGATGTTATGGGCATTTGCAGCCCAGTTTAAAAGGGAGTGGGACAAATATTTGGCCCATCTGTTGTTTGCTTACAGAGAGGTTCCCCAGGAATCCACAGGATTTTCCTGGGTGAGGGGACCTCTCGATTTGCTTTGCAATGAGTGAGAGGGAGAGTGTGAATCCCACAAGAAGTCTGTTGTGGAATATTTCCTAAACCTCAGGACAACGCTCAGGGAACTCATGGTCTTGGCCCAGGAGAACCTGGCAGAAGCCCAACAGCAGGAAAAAGTCTGGTATGACAGGAATGCTCGAGGCAGACAGTATACTGTAGGGCAGGAGGAAATTGTTCTCATTCCTGTCAGCCACAACAAGCTGCAGGCAGCTTGGGAGGGATCCTACAAGGTGCTAAGGAAGGTCAGTAAAACGCCGGGCAACTGTTGCACGTAGCAATATATATCACTGCCCTAGACTCACAATTCAATTTATGATTAAGGTAAAACTTCCAATTACTACCAATAGAGAAAGAGTTGCCCGTCTTGATGTATTTACACATCCTACATGCTCCGCAGGTATACATACCCACAGATCTCCCAAGCCTACTTGAAACTCTACGTTCTAGTATATTTTTCAAGTTGGTCCCCCTTATATATACAATTTTGGGCAAAGTGCCAAATCTTTCAAGTAAAGTATTATCTCTACTAATGAAAGACCAGTTCTTGTATATAATAAGTCTAAGTCTAGCACTGTTGTTATTATATGTTGTAATGAAACTAACATTATAAATCCCCTGTTGGTCAGTGTTTGACTTTGAGTTTGTACTTTCAGTCATGAGATGTAGAGCATTGATGTTACAGTCCTGGTCAATATTTATTACTTTATTAATCTCATGTAATTGGTGAAACACTTTGTCCCCCTTAAAAAGTAGGTAAAACGGAATGAAAATTCCGGGAAAGAATCTATGAGTATATTTATGCCATAGATAAAAATAAACTTGAAAATGCACTAGCTAAGCACTCCAATTCATGTGGAAGTCATAAGTTCTGCTTTAAAGCTATCGACCAAGTGTTGCCTGACATTAGAGGCGGCCCTTCGTCATTGCTCTTAGAAGAACGTGAGTTGGAATGGCAACTGTATTTAAACGCTTTCTCTCATCCTGGTCTAAATGAGGCTTGTAACATCTCCTGTTTATTAAAACTTAAAAGTTTAACTAGGTGATGTTTTTATTTGTATAAACTTTGTTTTTTTATTAGCACAAGGTTGACTTTTCCACTAGTCATTTTTAAATATAAATAGGAGTATTTAATTATGGATTTTTATAAACATATTGACTTCCTTATAAATAGTAAGCATTTTTATATATAAATAATATATATTTATTTTATAAACAATTGTTCACTTGACTACTTGTAATAGTTTGTACTGAGTGACATATTTTTTAAGACTTTCATTTATGTGACTTATTGTCACTAATATGTTTATTTCTTTAAATGAAGTACCTTATTGATTGGTTCATTTTATCATGTGCTGTGCTGTGTTGTGTGATTTAAAAGTATTGCACTAACTTAGCTTGTATTTCCGAGGAAGTCACCACACTTTTGGTGACGAAAAGCGTTTCAAGTTTTAATTAAACTGTTTTACGTTTAAAATATTCCGCTCTACTGTGGACTGTTGGACTTAGTGTTTCAGTTGGTATTCCTTGTACATTCTATACTAGAACCCAAGACAACCTGTACTCAAGCTGTACACTTACACCTGCTACCGCAAGAATGATTACATGGAATTGCCTGTTTTACTAATCATTCTTAACGTATCACTGTTAACTGCAGTGCATTGTCACTTATTGGGTTTGCATATGCGCAGTTGTATTAATTGAATGCACCCAGTTTCTAATTTTGGCTGTCTGTGTCCTGTCTGGCCAGTTGTCTAATTTGCGCAGTGCTGTGCTTTGCACAAATGAGAAAAGAACAGCCAAACCTGATATTCATTTTTTTCTGGTTCCCATGTTTGTGCTAAGTGGCACACCATGGAAACACTGGCCAATTAAAAAAAAAGAAAAAGAAATAAAGAAGGAAAAGGGAGAGATAGTTGAAATGAGGAAAAGCAACCTATAACATACACACTAGAAAATGTTAGTACACATGAGATATTACTACATAGGGCTGGATTTGAGTTCTCACTCCAGTGCACCATCAGAGCACAGGATGGGTGCCTTATCCCTCTTTGCCACATAAACAGCTTTGCAGCAAGGAACTTAACTCAATATGCACACAGTCAACTGCATCTACTGTGACATCAAACCATATAAGTGTTACTTGTACATTTAGTAGTTTTGGATGTAGTGCACCTAATGATCACACAACCTGTCATGATTATTGCTTGCAAATATACAGTTCTGTCTTACATTTCTCTATTTGTTGGCCATTCTTCATTTATCTGAGTAGTAATCTGAGGCATGCAGTTTGTAAGCCATTCTATATCACTAGCCTTAAAATGTGTGAGGATATTAAGTGGAAATAATATCATACACAGGTGCCACAAAATGAAGAGCAAGTTGGATGTGAAGGAACACAATCTGTGACTTGTGTGCTGCTTACTTACATTTCCAACTTTACATATAATACTTTGTAGATGTGACCTGACACACCCGCTAGAAGTAAGGCAGCCTGCAGTGCTGTTATAGTTTCCTTCTCTGAAGCACTAATCAGTCACAGTTGCAATCAATTAAAACCAAACACTCCATTAAAACCAAACACTGAGGGAGTGGTTGTACTATGTTTACATCCCTACATGGATCCAATTTTTTGGGATGCAGCAATTCTAATGAGTTTTCACCTCATTTGCATATTTACAGTGCTAGCAGTCATGAATCTACACCATATTACAAGGAAACCATGTAGCTAGGCAAATTGATGGTGAGGAGACTTGATAATGTGGAGAAGAGTGAAGATACACTATTACTTTGGGATATATTTGTTAACAGGAGCATTGAACTTCAGAAGGTATGCTTCCATTTGTTCAGCTAGATACTGCATATGCTGGAATGCATTTAAAAAAATTCTGAAGCAAATGATTTCACAGTTTTATCTGTATGCATTACGTAGAAGTGTACTGATGGTATGGGCATGTTTGCCAAGCCATTTCAGAGGTATACATGATTGGCACTACATGAAAAAGGAATGTGCTGTGATAAATGCATATGTATGTGTATGGCATGCACCACCACTCAAGCAAGGTATTGTATACCTGTATTATATGTATTTGTCTTTGTATATCTACTTCAATTTGTATTATGTAAAACCTTTCTTGACTTTCAAACTTAAGTTGATGTTATATAAAAATTTCTGTGACTGTATGGAGCTTTACTCCCTGGGCCTCTACTGAAAATGGGTCATTGGGCCCAGTGGACTTTCCCGGTCAACAAATGTCAATAAATAAATAAATAGATAAACACTGTGGTATGCTAATTACAGCATAAGCAGCTAAACTGCATGCTAATTAACCAATCCAACACGATTTAGCTATTCAAAAGGCTATAAAGCATCAGTGTAGACTCTATGCTGTTTTTCCTGCGGATTCCAAAACTTTTAGAATATAGACACAGAAAGGAGTCTACACAGACAGAATGCTAGGAGCTGCTGCTGCTTTAATTCATTTTATCAGAGTCTGCTTAAAATACTTCTTTTCTTTATCCTTCTTCCCCTTTCCCTTTTTCTTCCCACCATTTTTCCTCTTTCAGTTTCCATTCTTTTTCCCTTCATTTTCCTCCCTTTCATCTTTCTTTCTGATTTCCCCTTTCACCCACTTTCCTCCTCTCATTTACTTTCCTTTATCCTTTTCATTCTTTTCTCACATTCCCTACTTCACCTTATTTCATCTTATTTTCATTTTGCATTTCCTTTCTCTTCTTCCTTCTTTTCCAGTTTTGTCTCCTTTCCTTCCTTCTGTCTTTTCCCTTCTTTCTCATTTTTATTTTGTGTTCTCTTAAATTATTCAACTGTTTTTTTTTCTTCTTTCTCTTCTAGCTTTTAAAGTTTCCACATTTTATATATTTTTCCGTTTTATTTTCATTTCTTTCCAATTTTCTCTCCTTTCTTTCCTTTTTCCATTTCCTTCCTCCTTTTCTTCTTTACTTTCCTTTTTACTACTCTTAATTCTCATTTATATCCTACTGTAGTTTTTACCTTTTTATTTAACTTTCTTTTTCTTTCTATATTCTTCTTCTTCTTCTACAGCAATTAATGCATGCTTAGAGGATATATTATATTACAGTGCAGGATATATTTAAAAAATAATATATTAATATATGATTCTAATCATTCTTGAATGTATATATGATCAAGTGCAAATATTATGTAGCACTATATTAGTCATATAGTGAATATAAGTGAGAAGTATTATTTACCTTTAGATATTGAAAAAAAATGTAGAAACCATTTAAAGAATCCAATAAGGGGAAGGTGTTTACTTCACAAAACTTCAATAACAATGTACTTCCAAAATACAGTATGGTACCATCTGTTAAAAGTCAGGGCGTGTAACTGTAATTCAGAAGAGAATATAATAGTCTTGCTTTAGCTCATTTCACCAAAATGTTATTGCTTTCATTTCATTTGGCACAATAAACTGTTATATTTATGTTATATTATAGCATTTGTTATCTAACATAAAGCAAAGTATAGAGAAAAGGTAGCAGTTTTACAAAACATCTTTATTATTTATATGCTTCCTTTAAATGGCATCAAAAAAACCTATAACAACATTAATTCACAAGCATTTATGGCCACTGTCTCTTAGGTTCATCAGCTTAATAGTAATAAATTGATTACAGGTAAATGTAACAAGAAGTTAAGGATCCATAGAACAGGCATATGTCTAGCATGCTATAATAATATAGGTCATAGGTATATCTTTGTGATTAATTTAGCATTGGAAGCCCTGTATAAATCATGTCTCAACCATTTCTGTTTACATTTCTGTGTCCTTGGCAAAGTGTAACCCATGTGACTGGGGCTGCAGCATCACCAGTCATTTGAACATCTACTATTATGGTAAGTTTTGCTTGCACAACTGTACTGTTTTACCTTTTTCAACATGTTTATGAAAGTACCAAAATGCAAAATGTTCACCCTTCAGAGTCTGTTACCTGTCATTCCTCTTGCATTTCATAGTAACATCAGATCTAACGGTTGCTTATCACATCCCCACAGCCACGGGCTTCAGGAAATGTCTTAGATTGTCTATGCCTGGTCACATTGTCAGTTCTCTACTTTACCCTTTGGGTTAGCTGCCACTCCAAGGGTGTCTGCAAAGTCTCTAGATCCAGGTATACCTCATTGCCACTGGAAGGCATTCACCTGTTTATTTAGACAACTTGCTTATCTTTGCAGAATTTTTCCCAGATGTCTTTGGAAACCTGAAAGCTGAACAACTCTTTTCAAGCTAATACCAAACAAAGCTAAATCAACACCATTTTCCATCCAGTGAAATACATTTAAAATACTATGCTTGTTTTTCATTTAAATCAATTTTGTTTGGTTGCTGTTTTGTGTTTGTTTTGAATGTGTGAGTGAAGTTAAAGCTATTAGTTGATGGCATATTTTAGTTTGCGTACTTTTCAAGTTGTTCATTTAAATCAGTTTTGTTGCCCACTTATCTACCCTTTCTCTGCTGTGGAGAAAGCTAACCTGGTCTGAGTTGGGAAATACAAATGGAGGCTTAAAGTAGATTGTTTTACTGGCCAGAGGGTTTTTCTCTGGCTTAGTCACTTTTCTTTGAGTCTATAAATTCAGCTTGTTTGAGTAGCGCTTGGCTCAGTTCCAAAGAACTCAAATGCTTGGCATCCTTGCCTGTGTTCTTAAAGGGTTTGCTTGCTTCTGCTGCCATCCAGGCTAAGATTAGTATTTGTAAGTTTTAGTTCTGAAGACTGCTGATGCATTTTCAAATGTACTGCATTTTTCTGCAATAAATTTTTGCTGTTGATATTGTGCTTTTAAATCACTTTGAAGTGTGTGTTCATTACTGCTAACTTGTCTGCCTTGAATGTACCTTGTGAGTACTTGTTGTTGCTTGTTATTTCAGTTGTTGCTGGCACCTTGTCACTTTTAGCTTACTAAAGTGTGTTTTTACATTAAGAAGCGTGGGACTGCAAATCCAGGCAGTAGAAAGGTAGCATGGTCTGTCTATGCTGGGAAAAATACAGGGAGGCTAGAGGGCTTTTTAATTAGTTTAACCATTTTTTATTTGAGTCTATAAAATCCTATTCACTGCATAGAGGCATTTAGCAGTGCATTGTACAGACACAGTCACTTAGAGACTAAAGTTTCTGTATAAAACTCAACTTGTTTGCATGCTGTGAAGTGCTGTGCAAGAATCAATCATACTTAGCCAAGCTGCAGTTTTTACCCTCACAGCACCCAAGTTAGCCTGCTGTAAACCCCTGCTGTACCACTCCTTTATAGCTCACTTAAAAATTATCTAACACCATGGATAGGTACTTTCCCAATTTTTCTGCCGCTAGCTTGGCAGATGGGGGCATCCTGAGACAATGTAGGAAATGTCTCATGCTCACAGACAACCAATTAACTTTTAGAGAAACAGATACAGTATGTGAAATATGTAATTAGTCAGTGTCACTGGCAGCAGCAGACTCACACAAAAGCAGTCAAAATAACAGTCAGTTTGTCATTAACATAAGCATTACATCCACTGCACATATTACTGACTCAACACATTCAACAAAGTATACCGAATCACTTAAAAACAGCCTCCCTAAACCCCAGTAACCTCCTAAACACTTGTCCAACAAAAAGAATCCTCAGCAACCCCAAAAGCACTCCACCAAAACAGCACATAATAGAACACATACAGCCACACCCGTTGGTGCCTCAGCTACAGAGCCCATAAGACAAGGCAACACACTACCTAATATACCAGAAAAACACACAAATATGAACAAAAATAAAAGTTACCAAAGAACACGAACAAAAGGCTTTTATTTCCAAGGAGCACACCTGAATGCTTTTGTCTTAAAATAAAAACTTCTTCAGAGTATCAGAAAACTAAAACCACCACACTATATACACACACCCAGAAGCAATATGGCAATCAAAGAATACAATTAATCAACAACCATGGTAACAGTAAAACACTAATCAAACAGTGCTTTAACATTAAACTAAGACATAGTGCTGAACATAGTAACGAGGCATAAATAAACAAGGACAAAACTGGCCAAAACATGACTAAAGACATAAAAAGTATAATAAAAACTCAGGACGATTGCCTTGTAATAAAATAATAAAATATAAATAATTAAACCTTAGCAGATCTAATCTTTAATATACTGGAAATGGAAATACTATCATTAATGCCGGGCAAAAGAGCAGAATTAAGCCTCAGTTGCCAACATAATTCTTTGTAATACAAGGTAACATCTAAATCCCCGCTAAAAGGTGTCACAAAAACCCTATCAATGGCAAAAAAAAAAGATTAATTTTTTAAAATTAGAACACACCTGGGAATGATGAAACAATGCATTAGTCATCTTTTTCTTACCAATATCATAAAGATGCTCACTAATCCTGTCCCCTCCACCTCCTCTTCATTTTACCAACATAAAAGGCCTCACACAAAGAGCATAACGCTAAATAAATGTGTGGTATTACAATTCACCTTCCCTCTACAGGAAATTGAATCATACTGATGGACAACAGCATAAGGCCCAGTATGAGTAAACCTACAAGCCTTACAACATCCACATTTCTGGATTAAACTATGGCTCCACATAGCTCTACCCATTCCTGATTCAAAAATACCCTTCACATTTTTCCCTTTTGAATAAGTAATAATTGGAAAATCCCCCAATTCTTTTTTCAGCACCTCGTTGAGTACTAAATTCCAGAATTTTCTGACAACATCAACATACAAATATGTTGCATTACTAAAAGGAATAACTAAGGAAACTGTACTATCAGCGGAACAAGAAGTGTTAGCGTAACAACACAGGTATCAGAACTACAACTGGGAATGATAGCCCTCGACCTTAAGATGGGTAAAAAAAACGATCAGTCCTATGTTGCACAACCTCACTTTTAAATTGTCTAGTAAATTAATAGGGTAATCTCTATCCAAAAACAGATACATCAAATGGTGAAATGCTTCAAAAAATAGAGAGTCGTCAAAAATAAGCCTCGACAGTCTTGCCATTTGACCTTTTACCATCAATCTTTTTTGGAAATGGGGATGGCAACCATCAAAATACAGATAGGTGTTGGTAAATATATATTTTCTAAAGATAATGAAGGCAAAGAAACACTTGGAATTGTTTTTCCCAAGGGTTAAATCTAAAAAATGAATAGAATTAGGGTCGATTGTGTATGTAAACCTCAAAACATTTGTAGATGTACCCCATAAATTATAAAAATGGTCCCATTGTTAACTAGTACCTTTCCACAAAATCAATGCATCATCCAGGAATCTACAGTAACCATGTACAATGGCCAAAAAATTAGGAGTAAAACAATGGTCTTCTCCCACATTGCAAGCACAATATTGACATAGAAGGGAGCACATGTGGCCCCCATGGGTACACCCAAAACCTGGTGAAAGTTTTCTCCTTCAAACTTAAGAAAATTGTTAGATAAAACAAACTCCAATAGGACTGTAAGAGTGCAAACCTCCCCAACAGGTAGTGTGGAAAATGTGTATCAATATTTCGATAACCAATCCACACCAATATCATGGGGAATCACCCTAAAACGGTTTACCACCTCGACCATAATAAATGAAACATTATCTAAAAAATCCAGGGACTGCAAATTCTCCAATTCCAAGAATTCATAAGAATGTGGTTTTCTACCTCCATGATAGACTTACATTTAAAGTCCACATATTTAGCCAAGTGCTGTGTCTTGGAACCTTTGGTGGAGACAATAGGTCTGAGGGGAGGATCATGAGTATCTTTATGAGTCTTTGGTATACTGTGATACCTCTACAAACTTTTTGAGGTTTACATAGGTTCATAGGTAGATACTAGGCTATCTGCCCTAGGGCATTTATAAGCCTAGCCCGAGTGTATTTGGCTTTCACCTCCCTATTAGATTAGCCTACTTTGCCTCTGTATAGTAGGTCACAGAAGGTAGCCCTTTAAGATTAGTTTACTGTGCCTCTGTCGAGCAGGGACAAGAAGAGATCCCAGGGGTGAATTTGCGATTTCCCATCCACGCGTCCAGATTTCGCTTGAAGAGGGTCAGTGAAGAGCTAAGTCTAACATGAATTGGTATTCTATTCCAGAGTGAAGGGAGCCTCTGGGAAATGAATCTGTCCCTCCAGCATATCCTATTTATTTTTGTGCTGAGGTTTAAGTCCCTGGAGCGTGTAGCTCTAAGGGATTTGGATTTTTTGAGGTGGAGCATGTCCATTAATTCTGGGTTAGACATGGCTTTGTAAGTCAGGCATAGATCGCCTCTGAGTAGGCGATAAGCAACTGAGTAGAGCTGGAGTTTCTTTAGTCGAGCTGCATAGGACATCTGTTTGTAGCCCATGATCCTCTTGGTGAGGTACTTTTGGGGTCTCTCCAGTTGCTGCAGGTGTCGGTTCAGGTACATCCCAAAAGGGGCATTGTATTCAATTATGGGCCTGATGAGTGACGAATAGAGGGGCACAATGACCTCTCTTGATCTAGATGCGAACCCTTTCGTGATAAGGTGGGCTATACAGAAGGTCTTTCTAACCACTTTGACAATGTGATTATCAAAGGAGAGATTACTATCTATGTTGGTCCCCAAATCTCTAATTACTTCTTCCGTACTTAATGGATTACCACCTATGTGGTAATCTGTGGGCACTTTTTTTTTTCCCAAAGGGGATGACTATGCACTTTTTAGCATTTAGCTTGAGGCCGTGGTTCTGGCACCAAGCATCCATCTCTGGACCCTTTTAGAGGATGCTTGTGTCAGCTGGAGAGTTGATTATGGCTCCCAGTTTGCAGTCATCTGCGAACTTTGTCAGCCATAGTCCCCCATGTTAGCCTGAACCTCAGAGAAGTATATACCGAATAAGAGAGGTCCCAGAACTGAGCCTTGTAGGATGCCACTTGTAACTGGTTTGGATTCGGACGTGGCACCTGCGATTCTGACCATGTGGGTTCTATCCCTGAGCCAGTTTGCAACCCATCTTGTGATATAGGTGTTGATATTTAAGCTGGTAAGCTTATTTATGATGTCTGAGTGGGGTATCATGTCAAAGGCTTTTGCGAGGTCCAGGTAGGCTGTGTGGACTACCTTGCCTCATCTATGGCTTTGGTAACTGTTTCAAAGAAATCAACTAGGTTTAAGAGGCAAGATCTGCCCTTAACAAAGCCGAATTGGGTAGGGTCCAGTGTCTGGAGGCTCCCAATGTCTTTGTTTATGAGTTCCATGATTATACGCTCCATAGCTTTACAGACCAGACTAGTCAGGCTTATGGGGCGATAGTTCCCGGGGTCCGTTGTGGTGCCACATTTGTGGAGTGGGACCACTGTAGCTGTACGCCATTTTTCAGGTGCTCACAGAATGCAATTGTAAAGGATTCTGCGGATTGGGCTGTATTATCCTCTGGCCTGGGGGCTTTGAAGGATTCCACCTTAGTCTTGAGAAGTGGGAAGTTAGCTTTTGAGAACTTCTTTACAGTGATTTCCTTGGCTGGGGGGTGGGGACGGGATATGGATGTCCAGGGAAATTAGTTTATGGTCTGATCTTACCAATGAGGGGTTTACCTCTGGTGAGGAACATAGAGTCCCCATGTTGGTGATGACCAAGTCCAATATGTTGTTCCCTCTTGTGGGAGTGGTGACCAGTTGTTCCATCAAGTTAGAGTTTATAAATTCAAGGAACCGTTGGGCGAGGGTGTTAGGGCTTGAGTAGTTTTCCCAGTCAATGTTTGGGTAGTTGAAGTCGCCCAATAACATAGTGTTTGGAGAGACCTTCATATTCTCCAGTGTTCTCAGGAATGCCAAGTGGGGTTCCTGTGAAAGGGAGGGTGATGTGTAGCAGGCTACAAACTGAAAGGCAGTTTTGCCAGTTGTTAGTTGCACATGGATGGTTTCTGATGCTTCGTGCAGTGCCACTAACCTGGAGATGTAGGTATCGTTGATGAATATAGATACTCCCCCTCCTTTTGTGCTTCGGTCCGAGTTTTGGGGCCGAAAAGCATGGTATGAGTTATAACCTGGTAGTGCTGGGGTGCTCTCCAGAGCCTTGAACCAGGTTTCTGTTACTGCACAGACATCGATTTTCTCCATACTGAGGAGAGCCTCGAGTGCGTGCATCTTGAGGTTTAGACTTCTGGCATTGAGTAGCATTACCTTTAGTTTTTTTATCCTTGGGTTGTCTATGGAGGTGGGTTTGTCCTTTGAGCCTTGCCTAAAAAAGGCACTATAGGGGTGGCAAGAGCCTTGGCCAGTATACAAAAGCCTAAGGGTGACAGGTGCAAGCCGTCCCTAGCAAAGCAACGTGGCTTGTCAAGCATGTCATCCCAGGCTGAAAGACACTGGATCCCCTTTGAATGACACCAATACTTTAGCCAATTGTTGAAACTGATCATTTTGTCTTTATACTTTGGCATCATTCTTGGGGAGGGCAAGATGCTACTCAAGGTCAGGGTCATACCAGCCTGGGCTACATGATCAGAGAGCTCCTCTATGTCTCTTTTCATGTAGTCCAGGGAGGTACGTCTCAGGTCATTCACACCAGCAAGGACAATGACGGAGTCATATTTGTACTTGCTTTGGAGTGACTTGAATGCTGGCGTTATATGGCGGATCCTGGCACCCGACAGGCAGCTTACAGTGACCTTCTCCTTGTTCAGTCTGGTGAGCGGGATGTCAGTGTGCCGGACAATAGAGTCCCCTATAATACACTACTGACACAAATTCTATTAATGTTTTAGATTTAACCCTTGGGAAAGAACCTTCCAAGTGTTGCTTTACCTCCACTATCTTTAGAACAGAAATGTTTATCAACACCTATCTGAATTTTGATAGTTGCCATCCCCATTTCTAAAAAAGATCGGTGTTAAAAAGTCAAATGGTTAGACTGTCAATACTTATTTCTGATGACAATGTATTTTTTGAAGAATTACATCATTTGATTTGTCTGTTCTTGGATAGAAGTTACCCTATTAATTTAAAAGCTGAAGTTGTGCAACATAGGACTGATTGTTTTTCACCCATCTTAAGAAGGTCGTGGGACATCAGTCCCAGTTATGTTTCTGATACCCCCTGTTGCTATGCATATCACTCCTTATTCCACTGATAGTACAGTTTCCTTAGTTATGCCTTTTAGTAATACAAAATATTTGTATGTTGGTGTTGTCAGAAAATTCAGGAATTTACTACTCAACGAGGAGCTGAAAAAAGAGCTGGGGTATTTTCCCATTATTACTTATTCAAAAGGGAAAAATCTGAAGGGTATTTTTAAATCAGTAATGGGTAGAGCTACTTGGAGTCATAGCTTAATGCAGAAATGTGAATCCTGAAAGGCTTGCAGGTTTATTCATACTGCCATCAGTATGGTTGTTCGATTCCCTGTCCAGGGAAGGTGAATTTTAATACCACATAATTAGTTTATTTAGCTTTATGCTCTTTGTGTGGAGCTTTTTATGTTGGTAAAATGAAGAGGAGGTTGAGGGACAGGATTAGTGAGCATCTTTATGATATTGGTAAGAAAAAGGTGACTAATGCCTTATTTCGTCATTCCCAGATGTGTTCTAATTTTTAAAAAATTCACTTTTTTTGTCATTGATAGGGTTTTTGTGACACCTTTAAGTGGAGATTTAGATGTTACTTTGTAATACAAACAGTTATGCTGGCAACTGAGGCTTAATGCTACTCTTTTGCCTGGCATTAATGATAGTATTTCCATTTCTAGTATATTAGGGATTAGATCTGCTAAGGTTTACTTATTTATATTTTATTATTTTATTACAAGGCAATGGTCCCCAGTTTTTATCATACTTGTTTATGTCTTTATTCATGTTTTGGCCAGTTTTATCCTTTATTCATTTATGCCTCATTACTATGTTCATGACTATGTCTTAATTAGTTTAATGTTAAAGAACAGTTTGATTAGTGTTTTAGTGTCACCATGGTAGTGGATTAATTGTACTTTTTTCTTGGCATATTGCTTCTGGGTGTGTGTATATACTGTGGTGGTTTTAGCTTTGTGACACTCTGAAGAAGTCTTTATTTATTTTTTATTTACTTATTTATTTAAGTTTGATGACCGGGAAGTCCACTGGGCCAAGAAGAGCCTGTTTTCAGTGGAGGCCCAGGGAGAAAAGCTCCACAATAATTGCAAGTTACATTTCACGTTACAAAAGGACATAGTTCATACAGCTAATTAAACATTTACAGATAAGCTCCATGATATTAGCAACTGGATTGTCACAATGTTACAAAAATGAAAAAACATAATTCAATACAGAAATGTCAACATTTACATAAAGTGAATATTTTTGTTATAAACTCAAGAGTAGGTTTAACATTTCAAAATATATAGCTACTAGCCATTAGTAGGTTAGGAAAATATTATGCATGAAGAGTGTAATATATATTAGTATATTTGAGATTGGAGAGTATAGTACAGTAGATATTAGAGAGAAAATTAGTTTTTGGTAGGGGGAACGATTGTTTTGGGTGGGAAGAAGTAATAGTAGAGGTAGTTGGATGAGTCAGTGCAAGGTGGAATGTGGGGGGGGGGTTAAGTTGGAGCGTCTTTATTTTAAGACGATAGTGCTCAGGTGTGTTCTTTGGAAATAGGGATCCCCTGCCAACATCAGCCTGATGTCCAGCCAGTATACCAAAGCCTTTTGGTTGAAATGGGTATGCTGTACATCATATGTATGCTCCCAGCTCGTGGCAAAAGGCATAAAGGTGACATCTGGATGTACTATTCTCAGAACTGAAAAGCCCCAGTAGGAATGACAGTCCAAGGATAAAAGTAGGTAACAAGTACATCCAGAAGGAAAAAAGGGCCAGGGGAGGAGAGACGGAGTGAATACCGCACAGTGAAGAGAAGGGCATGTACTGTTTCGGTAAGATTTTACACTATACTACTCCTTTCCATACTACTATTGCAGTATTCTTTACACTGCAGAGAGTGCAAAAGCTCAGGAAGAAGAGAGGGAGAAGAAAAGGCCAGCAGAACCCTCTAGGATACCATGGAGAATGGTCCTGGCAAAGCCAACTCTGGCCCTAGAAATCACATCCAACTTATAGTGTTGCTGCCTCAAGAATAGATTTAGAATCCAGACCCTTGAAAAATGCACAAGAAGAAGCCACAGACCTTATGCAATGAACCTTAACAGATACAAGAAGGCTCTTCCCTTGAAAAGAATAGCAAGAAGAAACGGCTTTAGATATCCTAGAAGAAATAGTTTGCATGGAAACAATGAAACCTAAGTCCAAGGATGAGAAGAAACAAAAAGCTGTTCAGATTTACAAAAAGGTTTAGTCTTATCCAAATAATATCGGAATTGTCTATGCATATCCAAGGTGTGCACAACCTTCTCACTAGCAGAATGCATAGAAGGGAAAAAGTGGGAAAATGAATAGACTGATTAGGAGACAACTCATTACCCACCTTGGGCATAAAAGAAGGATTAGTATGAAAAGGGAGACCCTATCATTATGGAAAACTAAAAAATGTGGAGCAGCCATAAGGGTTTGTACCTCAGATACCCATATGGCAGAAGTAAGGGCCAAAAGATAAACAGTCATGCAAGAACAATGCTGTAAAGAAGCTGAAGCAGCAGGCTCAAAAGGAGACCGAGTCAGTTTTTCTAAAACAAAATGAAGGTCCCAGGAAGGAGGATCAAGCTTCCTAGGTGGCCTAATGTGAAGCACGCCTTTAAGAAACCGTTTGCCCTCAAATCTAGAGGCTAAAGGGGAGTCAAAGGCAGACAAGCAGAGACAGCTGATAGGTGGGCCTTAACCAAAGAATATGCCAACCCAGCACTGAGCAATTCACAAAAATAAGAGATAACTAAAGGAACAAACACAGTAAGTGGGTCCAAGTTATAAGAATGGCACCAAACAGAAAATCTTTTTCCATTTGTATAAGAAATATTTCCTAGTAGTGGGTTTCCTGGCCTCCTACAGGATCCGAAACATGTCCTCAGAAAAAGGGTGTCTGTAGGGGATCAAAAAACTATCACCCACAACATCAACTGAAGAGTGGACATGGATGAGAGATCCCTTGTCTTGTGTGAGTAGGTCCACCCTGTGAGGTAACTTGTGATGAATGCCTTTGGCAAGATACAGAAGAAGAGGGAACCAATGCATTTTGGGTCAAAAGGGAGTCACCAGCAAGATATTGGGAGCATCCTGTTTTATCTTGAACAGAACTTTCAGAATGAGTGGAAGGGGAGGGAAGTAATAAAGAAACATCCCCTTCCAAGAAAAAGGAAGGGCATCCACCTTCCAGTCCAGAGGGCATGGGATGCTGGCACAAAATAAAGGAAGTTTATTTGTTCAGAGGGGAGACAAATAGATCTATTTGAGGTGTACCCCACTGGTGGACAATGTCCAGAAATACATCCTTGTGAAGCAACCACTTGTGGGATAGTGTTTTGGACCTGCTCAGAGAATATGCCACTATGTTCCTATTTATATCACATACAAGGTTTAAGTCTTTAGAATGGGTATTTCTGGTGCTGTTTATTTTGTGGATATGCAGGAGGTCCATCAGAGTAGGGTCTGACAATGCCCTGTATGCCTGGCATAGATCTCCCCTCAAAAGTCTGTAGGAGGCAGAATACAGGTATAGGGCCTTCAGCCAGTCTGTATGGGGCATTTTACTTATTCCCTGTATTCTTTTAGGGAGGAACCTCTGTGGATGTTCCAGTTGTTGGATATGCCTGGTTAGGTACATACCAAAGAGGGCATTGTACTCAATGTTAGGTCTGATGAATGCCAAATACAGTGGAACAATGACTTCCTTGGACTTAGATGCCATACCTTTGTTTAGAAGTTGTGCAACATAGAGTTATTTCCTCACTACTGTAAACATGTGATGGTCAAAGGCTAGATTACTACCTATGTGTGTCCCTCAGTCCCTGACTACTGGGTCAACTCTAAGGGGTGTGTTGTCAATATGATAGTTACCAGGGGTGGATGACTTCCCAAAGGATACTATTATGCATTTCTTGGCATTGAGTTTTAGTCCATGGCCATGTCACCAGATGTTTGAATGTGTCAGTACTTCCTGGAGAATATTTGTGTGAGTGTGAGCTTTAATAACAGCTCCTAATTTGCAATCATCTGCAAATTTAGTCAGCCAGAGACCACTGACATTGGCCTTGACTTCACAAAAGTGAATGCAAAAAATGACCAGTTCAAGGACTGATCCGTGAGGAGCTCCACTTATGACTGGCCACTTTGTAGAAATATATTCCCAAGTCTAACTTCCTGGGCCCTGTCTGTGAGCCAGTTGGCTATCCACAGGATAACATACAACTTTGTACCTAACCTCTTGAGTTTGTCAGCAATGCCCGAGTGTGGTATTGTGTCAAATGCCTTGGCCAGGTCAAGGTAGGCATTGTGAACCATTTTCCCTCATCCACTGCCTTGGTTACCTTCTCAAACAAGTCTACCAGGTTGAGTAGACATGATCTGCCCTTGACGAAACCAAGCTGGGTTAGGTCCAGTGTCTTGTGGTTTACCATATCTCTGTTGATCATTTCCATGATAATTCTTTCCATGGCTTTAAATATAAAACTAGTGGGACTTATGGGTCTGTAGTTTCCAAGGTATGTAAATGCCCCACCTTTGTGCAGAGGGATGACTGTTGCTGTTCTCCATTCATGAGGTATGCAGCCTGTTTGGAGGCTACAGTTAAACAGTAATTCCAGATGCCCTGATAGGTCATGTTTCTTGCTATTTAGAAGGCATGCTGGGATATTGTCTGGGCCCATTAATGCAGTGTTCTTGGTCATAGAGAGAGTATTAAGGACCTGTTTCCTAGTGATAGTAAGGGGAGTTATATTTGGTAGTATTTCCTGAGGGATGGTTGAAGAGGAGATGGGTAAAGTTGGAGCTGAATTTATCATCCAGGAGGTTTGCTATATCTTCAGGCTCATTATACGTAGCTCCATTTTCATTGAGCTCTACACAGAATTGCGTATTGCCTTTGAGGTTATGGACATAGCTAAAGAATCCTTTGTGGGTGTCCTTGGCCTGGAAGATCAAACCTATCTCAAATTTGGCTTTGATAGACTTTATTTCTCCCCTGAGTTGTTTGTTTAGTTTGATGAGAGTGCTTTTATCCTGTACGGTGTTGCACCTCTTAATTTTTGCCATGATTTTCTTCCTTCTGTTATACAGCCTACTGATTTTGTGATTCCACCAGGATGGCTTGTTTTTTGAGTTAGTCCTGTTCTTCTTCCTGGTGGGTACAGCTACCTGTATGTAGCTATTAACATGATTAACATGGGTTTCTGTGAACAGTTCTGCATAAGTGACAGTATTCTCAGAGTTTATGGGGGATTGAAATGTTGCCATGTTATCACATAATTGCAGGAAGTATGTTTTAGAGTAGTTCCTGAATGTGCCAGGTTTAGCTGGGGGTCCAGGTTTTATTTTTACTTCAAAGGAATCCATTTTGTGGTCTGATCTTACCAGGGAAGACATTACAGTAGGGAGTGTCCAGCATTTTCTCATATTAGTGAAGACCAGATCCAGTATAATTGCACCCCTGGTTGGTGTATTGACTATCTGGTCCAGGGAGTTTGTGTTTACAAAACCCAGGAATCTCTGTGGCTGTATGTTTGTGTCATACAGGATTCCCAGTTAATAGTGGGGTAATTAAATCACCCATGAATATGGTATTGGGTTGGATGGTTAGTGTTTCTAATAAGTTTAAATACATGGTATGGGTTTCCTGGGTCATAGAGGAGGACCTATAGCTTGCAAGGAAGTAGCAGTGGATTTTGCCTATGGTGATTTGAACATGGAGCAGCTAAAGTGCATTGTCCTGTTTGACCAGCCTTGAAGTATATTTATTTTTGATGTAAATAGAGACACCGCCACCTTTAGTCCTTGCCTGTGACGTAGCTGGTCTAAATGCGTGGAAGGCATTTTAACCTTGTACTGTTGGTGTGCTCTCCACGGCTTTAAACCATGTCACAGTGACCGCACAGACGTCAGCATTCTCTAGGGTGAAGAGAGGTTCTGAGTGGAGTTTTTTGTTTAGACTGCTAGCAATGAGCAGTAATACTTTTAGATTTTCTTGGTTTTGATTTGCTATGTCAGAAGTACTTTTAGTTTGGCATTGCCTAAAAAAGCCACTAAGGGAGAAGACAATGTTTTAGCTAATATTTGAAAGCCTAGAGAGGAGAGGTGCAGACCATCCCTGGCAAAGCAGTGTGGTCTATTGACCATCTCCTTCTATGCTGAAAAATATTGCACCCCCTTAGAATGACACCAGAAACTAAACATATTGTGATAACCCACTACTTGCCAACCAGTAATCGAGGAGCCTCAATCCTCACTACTGGCAACAGTGGGAAATGTTCACTGAGGGGATGACAAGTACACGCACAGTATTCCCAGATGCATCTCTCTGCATCAAGTGCAATTTCCCTTAAGAGCACACAGAGACCACAGTCAATGTGGTGCTGGTTTCTCTCTCTTCCTCCAAAGCCCCAGTAAGACTCCTCACTGGCACAGCTATAGAGTTTAGATCTCAGCTGAGTGACCAAGCTAAGACCCCCAGCACTCTCTCTCTGTCCAACCAGTGTTTCGTGTCTCTGCCCAAGTAGCTGACACACACACACTTTGTGGTTTGACTTACACACACACACACACACACACACACACACACACACACACACACACACGTATGCACACCTGGGAAAGGCTGGAAAAGGTTTACTAGCTATGCCATCTTCTGCCTAGACTATAAGGTAGTTAATACTGCTACCAGTCACTCCTTACCAGCTACTTTAAGGCTGTTAACAAAGGGTGTCTAATCTTATTCTGTAATATTAATATTAACACAAATGGTAATTTGACCAAGAGCAAGCCTATTAGGAGTGGTCCACACAGTGTCACCAAATGAATATGCAAATACTCTCAGAACTTAAATATCTCTGCACAGATCAGCCACAATGAAAGGTTTAAATATATTTAATAACAAAAGAACAAGGCAATACTAAAAATATATTCACAGTGACATCAGAGTTCAAAACCAAAGGAAATATTTATAACAACATTACAGGACAGTCTCAAATAAATAAAGAAAAATATCTAACCTAAGCTTCACTATATTCCTGACTGAATCTAAGAGAATTACTATAAACCTAAGAACTTACTAATAGAGCAAGGCAGATGTTGTGGTGAATGGCTCTTGTCAGGTCCAAGACCAAATACACAATGCTCTGTCTCACTAAGAGACTTCTCAAATTAAAATCTAAACTATTACTACTGGCATAGCTTGCAGAATTACCTCAATTCTTGTAATCTGACTCCTAGTTCCCAGGCAAAACAACCATTGATGGCAACTGGTAGCATTTAGCATCTACCTGTAAAAATACATAGACAAGGGCTTCTTCTCAGATCTTTGGCAGATGCTGGAAGTCAAAAAACAATTGCATTCTTTCATGCTTAAGACTGGTAATTAGTTCACCCTAAAGACAATACAGAAAGTTTCTTAGTACAGACATTGTGTCTCTTGCTGCATTGAAAACTGAAAGATACATCTTTTATGGCCTAGCCATAAATAATTTAATTTCAGATATTTTTTTCTAAAATTTACTAGACTAAGGTTAACCTCCTGTGTCCCAGTTTCCACTGTTAAAATATATACATTTAAACAGTTACAATAGTGCATGTACATTTCTGTTCTCTTCCGATAGGGCACACTGTGGATCCATTTTTAACACAAGCATTTCACAAATACTTTTTCAACACACAGGTCTGTACAAGCAGTTTGATATACACATGACATACAGTTCTAATACATTTGTAACACAAGCATCTTATATTAATCATTTCGATATTCACCAATTAGGCTGGCAGTATCTCCTTTCATCACACCAATTATTAAAGTCAGTTATCTTTTGTTCATAATGAGGCATCATCCTTGGAGAAGGTAAAATGCTGCTCAGTGTTAGGCTGAGACAAATATTCTGAGAGCTCCATGATGTCTCTCTTCATATAGTCTCGGGGGTAGGTCTCATGTCATTTACTCTCATATGGACTATGACTGAATCATATTGGTACTTGTGGTCCAATGACCTGAGAGCATGCGTAATGTGGTGGATCTTAGCCCCTCATAAGCAACTGACAGTAACTTTCTCCTTACTCAGCCTGGTGAGAGGGACAACAGTGTGTCTCACAATGGAGTCTCCAATGACTAGATTGTAGAATTTTGTGGTGGCTTGCCTTTTGGGCTTAGAAGTAGAGGTTCCATGAGATGTAGCTCTATGTGTTGATGTGGGCGTTGTTTTGAAAGAGTGCATTTGGGACTGCTGAAAGTATATTTTATGTGTACTTCATCTAGGAGGTCTTTATGGTTGAGAAAGGTTACATTTAAGTGCCTCAGCATATGTGGGCCGATATGTCTCCTTTGAATTGTGTGTGATGGGTCCAGCATGTGTACTACTAGCTATCTTATTGACATTAGGAGTACTTTTATGTGAGAGCTTTGCCTCCAGTGACATTGTATAAATACTGTACATCTCACACATACCAAAGCAGTTTGTTTGAGAAGTAACTGGTTGTCAGTAAACATGAGGCAATTTTTACATTTCCTCAGGATACCCATATTCACCAAGCTGGTAACGGTGACATTGGGAAAGTTCATATCCATGGCAACAGACTTTTTCATTAATTAGACAGTTGGAGTGAGAATATCAATCAATGTCAAGAGTATCCAGTTTGCAACTATGGGGACAGTGCTTCTCACAGCAAACTAGTTGTCCTGTGTGCAACTAGGTATTGGAGAAATTTCAGTCATGTTTTTATAGAAAAAACGTCATGCAAGGTGTCTGAGTCTGTACAGAACACTGCCAAACACTAGAGGGAAAACTAATATGTAGACCCTGAAAATTTAAAGATGAAGTATTTAGGAAGATATTCTTAAGTTAGAAACAAATCAAGCAGTACTTACTGAAAACAAAGAATTAGATTGTCAAGAATGATGAAAAGAGGGGCGTCGCATGAATGGCTACTGCCTGCCTACTACTAGTGATGGTCTCACCACAGCTTAACTCTCCTGGGATACAATGCTCTTTTGCTTCTTCTCTCACCAGAAGCAAAACATTAGCACCAATCTCAAGATAAGAAGCAGGCCACAGCCTGTTTGGTGATCCACAGTCTTATCCCAGATGATGCAAGGGTCTGTAGGCTTGTTTTAGCCTTTTTCTTGTAGATGCCTTGAATAGTAACCAGACAAATCAGGAACATTAAGGACAGAGACAAATTGCCCAACCAGAAACAGTCAGGAATCAATGCACTCTGTTCCTTCTCTTATCAGGAACAGAATATAACCACAAATTCCAAGCTGTCACCTATAAAGCAGTTATTGGGCTTTCTGGTGACCAGCAGTCTCCAGGAAATATGTCCCTGTGCTCCTTCTCTCACCAGGAGAAAAAAGAAGCACTAATCCCAAGATGACTACCGAAAGGCAGAATGTGGGCTCTCCAATAACTGGTCGTCTTGCAAAAGATGTTTAAAGGTAAGATGAAAAAAATGGGTTAATATCTGAAACACTGCAGTGTGCACGAAACAGTTATGGGTCCTTGGAAGTAAAAGAGAATGAAAAGCCTGGGAGCCAGCAGAAGTGCTTCTATGACATTGATGTGATCTCTCTTTTGTTGAAGTGAACAAAGACCCTGTACCTTCAGAGGGCTGAAGTAGGCCCCTCATTCCACATCACAGGCATCTGTAAAAAGTTCCTGAGAGGGGAAAGGAGGATGAAAAGGAAGCACTGGGTTGAGGGACAACTAACAAATCAACCACTGAAGTTCCTGCTTGAGGCATGGAAGAAGAGGGACTACAAAATCTAAAGGATGAGAATGTTAAAGCCATACTGACTTTATAAACCACTGAGGCTTTCTCATGTAGAACTTGGCCAGAGGGAGCATAGGAATGGTGGAAACCATGTAACCAACAGCCCTCAGAAATTCTCTGGCTGTGAGTGAAGCCAGAGAAAGAAGATATTGATAGAAAGCAATGAGAGTTAAGATCTTGAGAGGAGGCAGGGATGACAACACTGGAACAGTCTGGAACCTGCAATCCAAAAAAACGTGACCCTGAGAAGGAGTCAGGAATGACTTCTGGAAATTTATTGTAAACCCCAGGTTTTGCAAGAGAGCAGTGTAGATGCTGAAGTAAGATCCCTTAATAGGAGACCTGAATAAGCAGGTCATCCATGTAGGGAAAGACTTGTATCCCCCTTAGCCTGCAGAAAGAAATCAGAGGAGCAAGGCATTTGCTGAATACTCCTGAGGCAGTAGAGAGGCCAAAGGTCAAACCAGAGAACTAAAAATATCAGGAAGCAACAGAGAAATGTAAAAATTTCCTGAAAAGGGGATGAATAGAAATGTATAGATAAGCATCCGTGAGATCCAGGGAAACTAGAAAAGCCTAAGGAAGCAGCAGAGGAAACAAGGTTTGAAGGGACAGCATCTGAAAGGAAGGGGTATTCAAAAAGGTGTTTAGCTAAGAAAGATCCAGAATGGGTCTCCAGGTGCCTTCTTTCCTGGGTACCAAAAACATTCTAGAGTAAAACCCCTTTCCCCTCTGAGGAGTTGGAACTTCTTGAATTGTTCCTTGAGCCAACAAGCCCTGAAGCACCTCTAGTGAAAAGGGCAGTTGTTCCTGAGTTGGCTGAGGAATGCTCAAAAGGGGGGGGGGGGTTTCCAAACCATATAAAGACCCTGGCGAATTACGGAAAGAACCCATGAGTCTTGGGTGGCCTTTATTCAAATAGGAAGGGACAGAGAAAGAGGAATGAAACTTAAAAGAACAAGATAGTCAGAAAGCACCTGGTTTGTCAGGAAAAGGAGGCTTCTAAGTAGAAGGAGTTTGGGTAGCCTTAGCAGGGGGAACCCTTCTACCATCCTTTTTACCTTTTGGGGTAGGGTGAGACTTTCTACAAACAAAGACAGGCTTATTAGGGTAATTCCCCTAAATCTTCAGCACAGGAGAAACAAAAATAAGCTTTACATGTTGTAAGGCCTTGCCCTTTTCTTGCAGGGATATAAAAAACTCCACAGCAGCAGCACCAAACAAATGCTTATTATCCAAAGGAGCACACATCAGTCTAGCCTTGATATAATCAGAAAAAGGCTGAAGTCTGAGCCAGGAATACCTCCTCAAAACAGATCCAAAAGCAGCAGCCCTAGATGAAGCATCACCTGCATCATAGCTGCATTTAATAGAATGGTGAGCTACTTGGGAGGATGTCCCAAGCAAAGCAAGAGCAGAGGCCTTCCCCTCAGAATCAGGAAGATCAGAAATAGACTGACAGGCTTGAGAGAGAACAGCCAAAATGTGCCTAATCATATGTGTCTGATAGTTAACAGCTCTAAAGGCCAGGGTAGAAGAAGTATACACATTCTTACCCAGTACCTCTATGTTTATACTATCCTTATCAGATGGCAGCAATTTAGTGGAATGCAACAATTTGGAAGGCTTATACAAAGCCACAGACAGTCCAGACAGGTCACCAGAGGGAAACTTATAAAGAAACCTACACTCCTCAAGGCATTTTATAAAACATATCAGTTTTTTAAGAGCAGGGGGTGGGAGTCAGGACCCTGTGAAGCAGTGAAAAAGGTTCCAGGAAGAACAGCAGAGGGCCTAGGAGACTCCATTTTAGAAGCTCATAGTACCTCTTCTGAACATCAGACACCTGAGCACAGTCCCATTTGAAATAGCCCATCATTCTGGAAACAGTATCACCTAAAGAAATCTCCTCAAAAGAAGAGTCAGGACTGTCAGACTCTTCTTCCTCAGAACCACAGTCAAGTGACAAAGGAATCTGGGAGGAATAGGTCATGGATTCTTTGTCAGAATCCGCATACTCCTCCTCAGAAGAATCCTGCTCCCTAGGTCTCTTAAGAGGGGTAAAAGACCTGGAGGGACAGAAACAGCAAGGCCCTGTGCAGGCTTGAGAGCCATAAGGGTATTAAACAAGCCTTGAGTGAAGTTTTGCCCTGCACTCTAAGGATCTTTTGGAGAAGGTGAAATGTGTTTAGTTTTTTGCTTCTTTTTGAGTGGGATATCAGTTTGGAGACTCTGACCCCTGACGGCACTCAGTAATGGTCAGTGGAACCTCTTCTCTTACTAAGATTTGAGGAACACCCCCAAGCCCTTTAGTAATAACCAGTCGCAGCTCCCCGTGTACATCTGAAATGGATGTCTGCAAAACCTCCATGGACGTGCGTGGTATCAGGCCCATGCCAGCCTCTGAAGCAGTAGGGGCAGAGGAATCCAAGAAAGAAACCGGATGCTCCTCTTGGCTTTCGCCAGCATCAAGAGAGACATCCGGTTGAGATGGTACAGCCAAAGATTCAGTCCAGGCTTTTTTGGCCATTTTTTTCTCAGACGGCTGGCCCTCAGGCCAGGAAGATCCTTGCATGGTATCCTTAACCAACAATTTAAGACATTGGTTCTCTAGGTAAATCACAAGGGAAGAAAGCTGACTACTCAATGTCTTAGGTACAAAGGACTGACAAATCTCGGAAGATGTACGGTTGTGGGAAGTGTCTAAACAATACAGACACTGCTCATGACCATCCTTATGGGGAATTTGTCTCCCACACTGGAATTTCTTATCTCTGGATGACATGAAACTCAACAACCAGAAACAAGACAAATGTAAGATAAAAAAAAAAAAAAAAAAAAAACAGCAAACAAACGAGCATTCAGACCAATGATTGAAGATTTGGTGTTCAGACTGGTGGCAAAGATGTTCTAAGGATGGTACATCCAGATGTCACCTTTATGCCTTAGGCCATTCAAGGGGATCATATGTGTAACATACGGCATACCCATTACAACCAAAAGGCTTTGGTATACTGGCCAGATATCATGCTGCCCTTGGCAGGGGATCCTTATTGTAAAGAATACTGCAGCAATGATACTGAAGGAAACCAAAAAGTGACTGACTTCAGTAATTGGCTTAGTTTCTTATATCAGTCCAAGGGGGTACAATATTTGTCAGCATGGGAGGATATGGCCAGCAGAATACATTGATTTGCCAAAGATGGTCTGCACCTGCCCCTGCTATGCTTTCAGATATTGGATAAAATATTTTACTCCCTCATAGTGCCTTTTTAAGCAATGACAACACTTGTAATAGGTGACTCTATCGTTAGGCACACTGACATCCCGCTCACCAGGCTGAACAAGGAGAAGGTCACGGTGAGCTGCCTGTCAGATGCTAGGATCCGCCACATAACACAAGCACTCACGTCACTCCAAGGCAAGTACAAATATGACTCAGTCATTGTCCATGCTGGTGTGAATGACCTGAGACATACCTCCCTGGACTACATGAAAAGAGACATAGAGTAGCTCTCTGAGCATGTAGCCCAGGCCGGTATGACCCTGACCTTGAGTAGCATCTTACCCTCACCAAGAATGATGCCACAATATGAAGACAAGATGATCAATTTCAACAATTGGCTTAAGTATTGGTGTCATTCAAAGGGGATCCAATGCCTGTCAGCCTGGGATGACATGCTCGACAAGCCACGATGCTTCACTAGGGACGGCTTGCACCTGTCACCCCTGGGCTTTCGGATATTGGCAAAGGCTCTTGCTACCCCCACAGTGTCTTTTTTAGGCAAGGCTCAAAAGACAAACCCACCTCCATAGGTATCACAAGGGATAAGAAACTATGAGTAATGCTACTCAATGCCAGAAGTCTAAACCTCAAGATGCACGCACTCAAAACTCTCCTTAGCATGGAGAACATTGATATCTGTGCAGTAACAGAAACCTGGTTCAAGGCTCCCGAGAGCACCCCAGCACTACCAGGTTATACCTCATACCATGCTTTTCGGCCCCAAAACTTGGACCGAACCACAAAAGGAGGGGGAGTATCAATATTCGTCAAAGATACCCACACCTCCAGGTTGGTGGCACAGCACGAAGCTTCAGAGACTATCCATGTGCAACTAACAGTGGGTAAAACTGCCTTCCAGTTTATAGCCTGCTACAGACCACCCTCCCAAACCCAGGAACCCCACTCAGCCTTCCTGAGAACACTGGAAAATATGAAGGTCTCTCCAAACACCATTATATTGGGTGACTTCAACTACCCAAACATAGACTGTGAGCATTACTCTAGCTCCAACACCCTAGCCCAAAGGTTCCTAGAATTTATAAACTCAAATGCTATGGAACAACTTGTTACCACTCCCACAAGAGGGGAAAACATACTGGACCTGATCATCACCAACATGGGGACTCTATGCTCCAGACCAGAAGTGTATCCCTCACTGGTAAGATCAGACCATAAACTAATCTCACTGAATATTCACATCCCAACCCCACCCCCTGCCCAGAAAACCACAGTGAAAAACTTCTCTAAAGCAAATTTCACATTCCTCAAAACAGAGGTGGAATCCTTCAAAGCCCCCGGGCCTGTGGAAAATACGGCCCAGAACGCAGAATCCTTTATAAATGCATTCTATGAACACCTTCAGGAATGCATGGATCATGCAATCCCAAATAAAACCAAGTCCCAATCCTCCAAAGGCAGACGTCCTGTCTGGTGGATCCCAGCCATAAACAAACTATACAATAGAAGGAGGAAGCTACTACATGATAGAGCAAAATCCCAAAAAGGGAAGGCATCTCTGATCAGTATTAGCAAAAAACTACGGGCACTTATAAAAACGTCTAAGGCCAGCTTCGAGAGAAAAATTGCACAGGACACTAAGGATAATCACAAGGCTTTCTTTAGTTATGTCAGGAACCTGGGTGGGAATTCCCAGATATGCTCAGAATTAGTCCAAAATGACAAAAAATACACCGAACCCACAGACATTGCCAACATCCTAGCTGACAGGTTCAGCGCAAACCTCTCCCCCCCCTCCCCACCAAAAGGGCAAATATCTATCTCAGCAGAGTGCTGCCCCCCTGACATCTCAGATGCTCAGGTAAGAGCCAGCCTCTCCAAAGCAAAAAACACAGCATCAATGGGACCAGACGGTGTCCCGGGCTGCGTCCTACATGAAATCCAAGAAGAGCTAAACCCAAACATAAAACTACTGTTCAATCTCAGCCTTACTACAGGATATGTACCCAAAGAGTGGAGTACAGCAACAGTGGTCCCTCTCCACAAAGGTGGTGCCTCAACGGATCCTGGAAACTATCGCCCCATAAGCCTGACTAGCTTGGTCTGCAAAGCTATGGAAAGGATCATCATGGACCTCATAATAAAGATATTGGGGACCTACAGACACTGGATCCTACCCAGTTTGGCTTTGTTAAGGGCAGATCCTGCCTCTTAAACCTGGTTGATTTCTTTGAAACAGTCACCAAGGCCATTGACGAGGGGAAGGTGGTCCACACAGCCTACCTGGACCTCGCAAAAGCCTTCGATAAACCAGCTTAAATATAAACCCCTATGTCACTAAATGGATTGCAAACTGGCTCAAGGACAGAACCCACATGGTTAGAATTGCTGGAGCCATGTCAGACTCCAAACCAGTTACAAGTGGCGTCTCACAAGGCTCAGTCCTGGGACCTCTCTTGTTCGGTATATATTTCTCGGAGGTACAGGTCAACACGGAAGGACTGTGGCTGACCAAGTTCGCAGATGACTGCAAACTGGGCACGATAATCAACTCTCCAGCCGAAATAAGCATCTTCCAAAAGGGCCTCATAGAAACAGACAACTGGTGCCAGAGCCATGGCCTCAAGCTAAACGCCAAAAAGTGTATAGTCATCCCCTTTGGCAAAAACAAAGTGCCCACAAATTACCACATAGGTGGTAATCCATTAAGTACAGAAGAAGTAATTAGGGACCTGGGGTCCCAAGTTGATAGCAATCTCTCATTTGACAACCACGTGGCCAAAGTGGTTAGAAAAACATTTTATATAACCCATCTAATCATGAAGGGATTCACATCTAGATCAGGGGAGGTCATCGTGCCTCTTTACTCATCCCTCATCAGGCCCATAATTGAGTAGCAAACAAAATAACGAAGCTGGATACTGCTCAGTTCAGTTAAAAGAAGTTTAATTCCAACAAACAAACAGTACAAGATGAGCGCTTTCGGGCAGTAGCCCTTCTTCAGATAAAAACTTTACTAATGAAACTTCTATTTAAATATATGTTTGACCAATCAGAATCAATAAAAAACCCGCCTTTTACTTAAGGTGGGCTTAAGGGGGACCACATCATTCAAGCCTGGATCCCTATGTGCTGTTAACTCTAGTATCCATCTAGATTCGGCTAACTCAGTGTTTAATTTAATGTCACCCCCCCTATTAGTCAACCTTAAATTTACAATAACCCTAAATAAAAACTTATGCGTAGGGTGATCCCTTACATGCCTATACAAGCGTTATGCTCATCACTATTCCTAATACTAGACATGTGCTGTAGGATCCTGACCTTTAACATTTGATTGGTCTTCCCTACATAAAAACATGGACAAGAACTGCACTCAGCTATGTACACTAAATCAGTAGTCCTACAAGTAGCCCTACCCTTGAATAAAAACATTTTCCCATTAACCGGATGGCGAAATTCAATTCCCTTTTTATAAGTCCACAGGCCTTGCAGGGCCTTCAGAACAGTGCCGCTCCTCCTATTGGTCTCAAATCCTTAACTAGTTTCTTCTCCTTGCATAACATATCTTTTAGGTTTTATTCCTTTTATATGTAAACATGGGTTCACCACCATTTCTCTCAACCCTTCATCACTGGCAATTATATTCCAGTTATTACTTATAATGTCACAGACCCCTCTCATATCACTACCATAGGTGAGTGTCACCTTATGACCATCGCGTCTAAGGGCATTATCTATATTTCTATTACTAGCGTTGTCTTTTAGATGTAACCATGGCCTATATTTATTACTTCTAAGGGTTTATTCTTTATCATAATATCATTGACCAACTTCTCATTATAGCCCTATTAGAAGCAGTCACCAAGTTGTTGGATCTCCTTATCAAACAAAGTATCGTCAGTGACAATCCTAGAAATCCTACTTATCTGACCTTGCACCACATTCGGAAAAGTATGCCTTGGGTGCATGCTATCAAATGATAGCAGAGTGTTTCTCCAGCACTCTTTTCTGAACAAATTTGAAGAAAAACCATCCTTGCCTTGACACAGTCTGACATCCAGGAAATCTATAGCTTCACTTGAGGTCTTCACACTAAATCTAAAAAAACTAGTTGTAGAATGGAGGTAACTAATAAAATTACATAGATCATCCTTGGCCCCCTTCCATAAAATAAAAACATCATCTACAAAATGCAGATATATAAATAACTGTTTTATCCAAGCATGGTCATTAAATACATGTTGTTTCTCCCATTGTGCTAGAACAAGATTTGCATATGTATTGGCACAGGGGCTACCCATGGCTATCCCCTGTGCCTGTCTATATATGCAATCTGCCCCAAGAAATATATTATTTTCTAAAACTAAACTCAACATTTCGAGTATCAACTCCACCTTGGTATTTTGTACCTCCAAGCTATTTAAAAGTGCTTTAACAGCTGAAAGACCATAGTCATTATTAATAACTGTGAACAAGTTATTAATATCTAAGGTAGCCATCAAGTAATCCCCTGTTATATCTCCTGCTTTAATGCTGCCTATTAAAGTTAAGAAATGTCCTGTATCAATCAAGACATGGTCCATTTTCTCAACAAAGGGTCTTAACGTGACCTCTAACCAAATGGATATATTCTCAGTCACCCACCCCCTGCCTGAAACTACTGACCGATAGTTTCAGGCAGGGGGTGGGTGACTGAGAATATATCCATTTGGTTAGAGGTCACGTTAAGACCCTTTGTTGAGAAAATGGACCATGTCTTGATTGATACAGGACATTTCTTAACTTTAATAGGCAGCATTAAAGCAGGAGATATAACAGGGGATTACTTGATGGCTACCTTAGATATTAATAACTTGTTCACAGTTATTAATAATGACTATGGTCTTTCAGCTGTTAAAGCACTTTTAAATAGCTTGGAGGTACAAAATACCAAGGTGGAGTTGATACTCGAAATGTTGAGTTTAGTTTTAGAAAATAATATATTTCTTGGGGCAGATTGCATATATAGACAGGCACAGGGGATAGCCATGGGTACCCCCTGTGCCAATACATATGCAAATCTTGTTCTAGCACAATGGGAGAAACAACATGTATTTAATGACCATGCTTGGATAAAACAGTTATTTATATATCTGCATTTTGTAGATGATGTTTTTATTTTATGGAAGGGGGCCAAGGATGATCTATGTAATTTTATTAGTTACCTCCATTCTACAACTAGTTTTTTTAGATTTAGTGTGAAGACCTCAAGTGAAGCTATAGATTTCCTGGATGTCAGACTGTGTCAAGGCAAGGATGGTTTTTCTTCAAATTTGTTCAGAAAAGAGTGCTGGAGAAACACTCTGCTATCATTTGATAGCATGCACCCAAGGCATACTTTTCCGAATGTGGTGCAAGGTCAGATAAGTAGGATTTCTAGGATTGTCACTGACGATACTTTGTTTGATAAGGAGATCCAACAACTTGGTGACTGCTTCTCTAATAGGGGCTATAATGAGAAGTTGGTCAATGATATTATGATAAAGAATAAACCCCTTAGAAGTAATAAATATAGGCCATGGTTACATCTAAAAGACAACGCTAGTAATAGAAATATAGATAATGCCCTTAGACGCGATGGTCATAAGGTGACACTCACCTATGGTAGTGATATGAGAGGGGTCTGTGACATTATAAGTAATAACTGGAATATAATTGCCAGTGATGAAGGGTTGAGAGAAATGGTGGGTGAACGCCCCATGTTTACATATAAAAGGAATAAAAACCTAAAAGATATGTTATGCAAGGAGAAGAAACTAGTTAAGGATTTGAGACCAATAGGAGGAGCGGGCACTGTTCCGTAGGCCCTGCAAGGCCTGTGGACTTATAAAAAGGGAATTGAATTTAGGCATCCGGTTAATGGGAAAATGTTTTTATTCAAGGGTAGGGCTACTTGTAGGACTACTAATTTAGTGTACATAGCTGAGTGCAGTTCTTGTCCATGTTTTTATGTAGGGAAGACCAATCAAATGTTAAAGGTCAGGATCCTACAGCACATGTCTAGTATTAGGAATAGTGATGAGCATAACGCTTTGCATAGGCATGTAAGGGATCACCCTACGCATAAGTTTTTATTTAGGGTTATTGTAAATTTAAGGTTGACTATAGGGGGGGTGACATTAAATTAAACACTGAGTTAGCCGAATCTAGATGGATACTAGAGTTAACAGCACATAGGGATCCAGGCTTGAATGATGTGGTCCCCCTTAAGCCCACCTTAAGTAAAAGGCGGGTTTTTTATTGATTCTGATTGGTCAAACATATATTTAAATAGAAGTTTTATTAGTAAAGTTTTTATCTGAAGAAGGGCTACTGCCCGAAAGCGCTCATCTTGTACTGTTTGTTTGTTGGAATTAAACTTCTTTTAACTGAACTGAGCAGTATCCAGCTTCGTTATTTTGTTTGCTGCTATTGGTTTTCTGCGTTTGCTGGATTTTGGCAGAGCAACACCCTTTATTTTCTGGATTTCTGTATTTCATTTGGGGTTATCGTTGCCATGCATGCTCAAGAAAATGCTCCTTTGTCAGCCATTGAGAACATGGATGGAGAGAGCGCTCCACAAGGAGGTTGGTGTATGGAGCGCTTTGTCTCGTCAGAGAATCCATTGCTGAATTTAGGTTTCAGCGTGAGGCAAGGTACACAACAAAATGTGACTATCCCCATGGCTATGGATAAAACTTTTGACGACAACTTGAGAGACTTTAATTATAAGGCAAGTAGACTACAGCGTTTGCAATGGCAAACTTTCCATCTGGAAGCTTGCCTTGACTATGGCATAGTACCTCGTGGGATGCGAGTACTTTGTATGCCGAGCCAGGGTGATAGATATCCTGAATTATTAGCTAGATGGCAGACAATTAACATAAAAACCAGCTACCTTTATATGGAGCTTTTAAATGACTTTTTTGCTAGAGAGATTGTTGATCTGAGAAAAGATGTTCTGCAGTTGCAACGGAAACTAGAGAATGAGTTTACAGAGGTATGGTGTAAAAAGAAGCTTGAAGATCTATATACTAACCTTAGCGAAAACGAAGCTAAGCTAAGGACACAAAAAATGGGAAAACTTCGTAGAGACTACGAAGATTTCTCTAAGGGCAACATTTTCATTTGGCAAAAGCCTAGATCATCTACTTTGGCGGAAGTTGTAAAAGGCACCAATAGAGTGAATGAACAGCAGCAGATGGGGAGTGGCTCCACGAGGCGTAAGACACCGTTCAATGCAGTAGTGGCGTCTTCAAAGAACAACACGGTCGCCGTTTCTGCTTCTCATGATTTGCGTAAGGAAAATGTCCTAGATTTTTCGGCTAGCAATCCAGCTAGCTGTTCTGCTTTGGCAGATCCGGTTGCTACGCCAGCAGCAGGAATCAACTTGGTTAACAACAGCAACACCCCAGTTGCATATCAAGGGGGAACGGCCGATAGTGCAGGAACCGATTTGGAACAAGGGTCAGTGCACCTTGATAATCCTACTATGGTGGAGGACAATTTTACATCTGGGGCACGGCCCAAAGTCAGACCCTCCCGTGACCATTTTTTGGACATGCTACCTGTGCAGGTGAGGAAGAAGGGGCCATGGAAACGTTCGCTCAGCGACGACAGAGATTTCCAAAAGAAAAGGCGGACTCTAGACTGACTCCTATTGACTATGGTGATGTTGTATTTAATTTATCTTCACATTGTTTGACTGAGCATGAGATGAGAGTGCTGAATAAGGGGTTAACTTTCGTCCCCAGTAAGCAATGTAACTATCAAGATGTTATTCTTGACATTATGTCATTTTGTCGTAATCTTATGCTTAGCAAGCAATTTGGTAATAATGCTAATGTTCGAACTGGTTTAAAAAAGCCTAGTAGCTTCGTACCGGCTTTAACACCAGCCTTACAGTTATTTGTTAATCAGTGTGATCATGACCTGTTACGTTTTTTTCAGCAAAGTAATAGGGATAAGTTTTATAATCTAACTCCTGAACAAAGACAGGCTTTGGCTGACCTTAGCAGCTATACAGATATCACCATTAAAAAAGCTGATAAGGGAGGGTCGGTTGTTGTGCTTGATACTGTCTGGTACATCAACAAGATTAAATGTATGCTATCAGATGTGCAGACTTATGTCTTAATTAATCCAGTAGAAGTTAGAAGAACCATTGATAGAGTCCATAACAAGTTACGGGGGCTATGTGATAGAATGTTGATTACGTCACAACAATTTGATTTTCTATTTATAGATAAACCTTTAACACCGGTTTTTAAGGCTCTACCCAAGGTGCATAAGTGTTTATCAGACCCACCCCTTAGACCGATAGTTTCAGGCAGGGGGTGGGTGACTGAGAATATATCCATTTGGTTAGAGGTCACGTTAAGACCCTTTGTTGAGAAAATGGACCATGTCTTGATTGATACAGGACATTTCTTAACTTTAATAGGCAGCATTAAAGCAGGAGATATAACAGGGGATTACTTGATGGCTACCTTAGATATTAATAACTTGTTCACAGTTATTAATAATGACTATGGTCTTTCAGCTGTTAAAGCACTTTTAAATAGCTTGGAGGTACAAAATACCAAGGTGGAGTTGATACTCGAAATGTTGAGTTTAGTTTTAGAAAATAATATATTTCTTGGGGCAGATTGCATATATAGACAGGCACAGGGGATAGCCATGGGTACCCCCTGTGCCAATACATATGCAAATCTTGTTCTAGCACAATGGGAGAAACAACATGTATTTAATGACCATGCTTGGATAAAACAGTTATTTATATATCTGCGTTTTGTAGATGATGTTTTTATTTTATAGAAGGGGGCCAAGGATGATCTATGTAATTTTATTAGTTACCTCCATTCTACAACTAGTTTTTTTAGATTTAGTGTGAAGACCTCAAGTGAAGCTATAGATTTCCTGGATGTCAGACTGTGTCAAGGCAAGGATGGTTTTTCTTCAAATTTGTTCAGAAAAGAGTGCTGGAGAAACACTCTGCTATCATTTGATAGCATGCACCCAAGGCATACTTTTCCGAATGTGGTGCAAGGTCAGATAAGTAGGATTTCTAGGATTGTCACTGACAATACTTTGTTTGATAAGGAGATCCAACAACTTGGTGACTGCTTCTCTAATAGGGGCTATAATGAGAAGTTGGTCAATGATATTATGATAAAGAATAAACCCCTTAGAAGTAATAAATATAGGCCATGGTTACATCTAAAAGACAACGCCAGTAATAGAAATATAGATAATGCCCTTAGACGCGATGGTCATAAGGTGACACTCACCTATGGTAGTGATATGAGAGGGGTCTGTGACATTATAAGTAATAACTGGAATATTATTGCCAGTGATGAAGGGTTGAGAGAAATGGTGGGTGAAAGCCCCATGTTTACATATAAAAGGAATAAAAACCTAAAAGATATGTTATGCAAGGAGAAGAAACTAGTTAAGGATTTGAGACCAATAGGAGGAGCGGGCACTGTTCCGTGTGCGTCCTGCAAGGCCTGTGGACTTATAAAAAAGGGAATTGAATTTAGGCATCCGGTTAATGGGAAAATGTTTTTATTCAAGGGTAGGGCTACTTGTAGGACTACTGATTTAGTGTACATAGCTGAGTGCAGTTCTTGTCCATGTTTTTATGTAGGGAAGACCAATCAAATGTTAAAGGTCAGGATCCTACAGCACATGTCTAGTATTAGGAATAGTGATGAGCATAACGCTTTGTATAGGCATGTAAGGGATCACCCTACGCATAAGTTTTTATTTAGGGTTATTGTAAATTTAAGGTTGACTAATAGGGGGGGTGACATTAAATTAAACACAGAGTTAGCCGAATCTAGATGGATACTAGAGTTAACAGCACATAGGGATCCAGGCTTGAATGATGTGGTCCCCCTTAAGCCCACCTTAAGTAAAAGGCGGTTTTTTTATTGATTCTGATTGGTCAAACATATATTTAAATAGAAGTTTTATTAGTAAAGTTTTTATCTGAAGAAGGGCTACTGCCCGAAAGCGCTCATCTTGTACTGTTTGTTTGTTGGAATTAAACTTCTTTTAACTGAACTGAGCAGTATCCAGCTTCGTTATTTTGTTTGCTGCTATTGGTTTTCTGCGTTTGCTGGATTTTGGCAGAGCAACACCCTTTATTTTCTGGATTTCCATAATTGAGTACAATGCCCCTTTTGGGATGTACCTTACCAGACACCTGCAGCAACTGGAAAGACCCCAAAGGTACCTCACCAAGAGGATCAAAGGGCTCAAACAGATGCCATATGCTGCCTGGTTAAAGAAACTCCAGCTCTACTCAGTGGCATACTGCCTGATCAAAGGCGATCTGTGCCTGACGTATAAAGCCATGTCCAGCCCGGAATTAATGGACATGCTGCACCTCAAAAAATCCAAATCCCATCGAGCTACACGCTCGAGAGTCTTGAACCTCAGCACTGAAATAAATAGGACATGCTGGAGGGACAGATTCATAACCCAGAGGCTCCTTTCACTCTGGAATAAAATCCCAGTCCAGGTTAGGCAGAGTCCCTCATTGACCCTCTTCAAGAGGAATCTTGATGAGTGGATGGGAGATCGTAGGTTTACCCCGGGTATCACTTCTGTGTCACTGTTAGACAGAGGCACAGTATACTAACCTCGAAAAAGGGCATAGCAAAATTAATTTAAAATGGGTGGTGAAAGCCAAACACACTCTGGCTAGGCTTATAAATGCCCTAGGGCAGATAGCCTAGTATGAACCTATGAACAAACTTGAAAAACCTTCTGACATAGCAAAACCAATCCAAGAGAATTTATAGGGATTACAGTTCAATTCCAGGATCCTAAGCAAACTACATTTCCTCCAAGCTCTCCTCACCATGGAAAATGTTTTATCATCCATGCAGTTACTTGGATATGGTTTAAAGTTACAGAGAGCAGTACAGGGTTATAACATCTTCTGCACATTTAGGCCAAACAGTTTAGGAAGAGGC